>NC_041388.1:697595109-697696293 GCF_002162155.2 Triticum dicoccoides | reverse complement strand
CCAGATTTCCTCCATCTACCAAACCCTAGCGAAACCTCGACGGCGACTAACGAAGAAGAGGAAGAGGTGAAGAGAGATCTACTTTGGGAAGGAAAAGAAGTTATGGCTGGCAGACAAGAGGGTTGGAGGCCAAGGCCTGGAAGAGGAACCAATCCAAGAGCGAGAGGTAATTTCTATGGCAGATCTGAGAGTTTTGGGAGAGGTTTCAATAGGCAAGAAGAGAGAGAGTTGGATGGATACGGCTGGAGGAACAAAGAGGGGAGTTTCAGAGGAGGATCAGGGACGAACAGCAGTGGTTCTGGTGGGGATGGAATTTCCACCGGGAGTGGTATAGTTGGAGACAATAAGTTTGGCAGATTTGCATCAGACAGAAGTGGTAATCAACAGGAAAGATACCAGGCTGGGATGAGTGAAAGCAGGCAGGAAAGTGGATCTGGGAATAACACAAACATTGTACAGCTGGGGCCGCAGGGAGGACCAGTTCAGTTGGCAGGAGGGTTCCCCATGATGAGCAGCAATGGTTTCCCTCAGCTAGTGCCAATGGGATGGGGCTTGGGCAGTTTGGTTTCGTGCCACAAGAGCAAATGGCACAGCAGTATCAGTTCCTCTTCTCCAATATGCCAAAACAGGAAACTCTGCAGCCACAAGTTGGTGCTAGGGTGGAGGGAGCTAAAGAGACAGCTAAAAAGAAAGAGATAGGAAATCCCAAGGAACTTTTCTGTTTTAAATGCAAAGAACAGGGGCATGTAAAAAGTGACTGCAAAAATAAGGTCTTTTGTGTGGTATGCCAGAGGCCATCTCACAATACTGAAGAATGCACCATTCTGAAACAACCAAAACCAGTTGCCAAATATGTTGGATATGGAGCCAGGGGGCTGGGATGTCTTCTGGTGTAGAACACCAAAGAGATTGTTGCTACAGAGCACATTAACCCCATGGCCTTGGTTACTGTACAGGAGGGACAACTGAATGACACCACAGTGGCCTATGGGTTTAGCAAAATGTTTGATTGGGAGTGGACTTGGAGAGCCAAGTTTCAGAGCCCAAAAACATTCCTTATGAGATTTTCTAGCAAGGCCAAATTGGTGGAGTTGAAAAACTTTGGCAAATTCACTCTGCTTGGCACAGGGGCTATGGTGGAGGTTGACTTCTGGAGTCCAGATGATAAAGCAAAAGGGAAACTACATTCAGTTTGGATCAAGATGTGGGGTGTTCCTGACACCCTGAGGCATTATATGGGGGCATGTGAAATTGGTTCAGCTCTGGGGCTAGTGGTTGAAGTAGATGTGGAACAGATTTATTCTAAGGAAGAAATTAGAGTGAAAGTGGGAGTGAGGGACTTACACAAAATTTCTGCTGGCACTGAGATAACTACTAAAGATTTGCTGCTTTATGATATTGGTTTTGAGTTTGATTCCATAGCAGAACAGGGGTGGTACAAGTTCGAAGAGGGGAATAAAAGGAAAATCTTTG
The DNA here is from genome assembly GCF_002162155.2 of Triticum dicoccoides. NCBI lineage: Eukaryota > Viridiplantae > Streptophyta > Magnoliopsida > Poales > Poaceae > Triticum > Triticum dicoccoides. The sequence continues at coordinate 697,694,820 of NC_041388.1, read as the reverse complement.
ACTACCTTGATTTGGAAAGCTCTGAAACACAGAGGGAGAATGAGATGTAGAAAAAAGTAAACAAGCTGAGTTTGGGAAGTCCTTGGTGAGCTTGGGGAGTTTGGGGTTGAAACAATATGAATAAGTGGTTCTTAAAGCAGGAGACACGGGTCGGAAAAATGAGATACCCAAGGAAAGGACAGGAACAGGGTTTGCTGGAGAAGGCCACAGTGAATAAGAAATTTTGAAGGCTAGGCTTCAGAAAGCATAGGAACTTGCAGCAAGGGAGACTGCTCAACTTATGCTGGAGGAAAAAAAGAGGAAGGAAATGGAAATTATAAGAAAAACCTTATAAAAAGAGGTCAAGAGAATTGTTGCAAATCAATATGAAGGCAAGTGAAGAGGTGAGAGGGTCACAGTCAGGGTAGAAAATTATTGGAGATGAAGATGAAAAAGAGGACACTGAGGGAGGGGCAGTAGCAGAAGGCAGGCTGGAAGAGGAAGAGGGAATGACAGACTTAGAACTAATGGAACAGGCTGTGGGGCTAGGATATATGGAGCCTGTGGATTACACTGCTAGTCGGGAAACTGAATCTTTTGAAACAAAGATCAAGAAGGCTGCCATAGGAGAACTGGAATCCCAAGAAGAAGAAGACTCTAGAAGATGTTCTAGACTGAAAGGCAAAGAGGACAAAAAAATCTCTGATTTGGCTAAAGAGAGAGTAGCACAAAAAAACAAATATGGTGAGTTTACTCCTTCTAGTATTGTTTCTAGATCTAATAATATCTTACAGCAGATTGCTGAGGGGGTTGGGGTTAGTTTGGGAAATAAACCTGACATTGTTAATCATAATTTAGAATTGATTAAAATGGCTGAACAGGCAAGGGTTGATATGTGGTTAGCAGACTACAATAATAATCAGAAACAAACCTCTCTACCTGAGGAGCATAATATCATTGATGCTGGAGAACACTCTCTGGAAGATTTGCTAGAAGTTGGGGGAAATGAGAGAGAAGAGGAAGAGAATGAAGAATGGGAATTAATTAAAGAGCTTTTCTCATCAAAAAAAGAGAAGAAAAAAGGTAAAACTACCAGAGGTTCTGGAGTTAAAATTGCCTCTGCTATCAAAACCTTAGAATCTTCTGATAGGAAAAAAAGAAAAAAAAGATGAGGGGTATCTTTTGGAATATGAGAGGATTTGGGGGCGATATCAAAAAAGGTTTTTGAGGGAGATGATCATGGATATGAGAGTTGATTTCTTGGGTCTGCAGGAGACCATGAGACAACAATTTTCTAGAAATGATTTACAATAAATTTGTGTAGGAAGGGATTTCCACTGGCATTTCACTCCAGCTAGGGGGAAATCTGGTGGCCTTCTGTTGGGAGTCAATTATACCACATTAGATGTGATTTCTCAGGATGAAGGAGATTATCACATAAAAATAACTGTCCAGGATGTTAAAAATAGGTTTATTTGGGATTTAATAGTGATCTATGGAGATGCACAACCAGAAAGGAAAGCCCTATTTCTGGCTGAGTTATCCAGAATATTTCAAACATGTGTTAATCCAATTTTGATTGGAGGTGACTTCAATATTATTAGAAAAGCTAGTGAGAAAAATAAACCAGGATCCCCTGGGCATTGGAGTTTTCATTTTAATGCTATTTTGGAACAAGCTGGGGTGAGAGACCTTGATATGAATGGGAGACAATTCACTTGGGGGAATAATATACACAACCCTACTTTTGAAAAACTGGATAGGATACTTTGTAGCACTAAGTGGGAAGAGGTATACCCCTTAACGCAAGTAACAACTTTGACTAGAGAGAAGTCTGATCACACTCCTCTTTACTTGGATTCTGGATATTTCCAAAAAACTGAGCCAATTTTCAGATTTGAAAATGCCTGGTTTTTGAGAGAAGGGATTGATGAAATTGTAGAGAAAGTTTGGAATGATCCTAACATTAAGGGAGACAGCATAGATAGATTGTTGGGAAAATTTAGAAAACTAAGACCTAAACTTAAAGGGTGGAACAGAAACATGAATGCATGGTATTTTGAACTAAAGAAAGATATCCCGCTTAAATTGGATATTATTGATAAAAATAGTGAGGTTAATGGCCTTACATCCGCTGATAGAAAAGAGCAGATAGATTTAAGAGCTCAGCTTGATAGAGTTCTTAAGCAGGAAGAGGCTAAATGGAGACAGAGAGCCAAAATTGATGAAATACTAGAGGGAGATAGTAATACTAAATTCTTTCATGCCAAGGCAAATGGGAGGCTTAGAAGGAACAAAATCAACAGATTAGAGCAAGCTGAGGGGATAATAGAAGGGGATAAAAACTTGATAGACTATATCACTACTTTTTACAAAAAATTATTTGGTCCACCAGATAATTCTTCTGTTTCACTTAATATTGATAATCCCATTAGGATTCAAGAGGGATGTGAAAATAAATTAGTGGAGGAAGCCTCTTTGGACGAAATGAAGAAGGTTGTCTTTAAAATGACACACAATAAATCCCCTAGACGAGATGGCTTCACTGCTGAGTTTTATCAGCATTATTGGGATCTGGTGAAACTTGATTTAAAAGCTTTGTTGGATGACTTTGCCAGTAGGAAAATTGATATTAGTAGACTAAACTATGGGATTATAACCCTAGTCCCAAAAGGGACATATGCTAATCAAATACAGAAATTCAGCCAATTTGTTTGCTAAATGTCTGCTTCAAAATCATCACAAAAGTGTTAATGAATAGGCTGAATTTGGTAGCTGATGATGTTATTTCTCCTGTTCAAACTGCTTTTATTAACGGCAGGTATATTATGGAGGGAGTTTTGATCCTTCATGAGGCTTTGAATAGCATAAAAAATAAAAAATAAAGTGCTATGCTTCTGAAAATTGATTTTGAAAAGGCCTACGACAAAAACAAATGGTCCTTTCTTGTTCAAATGTTGAAAGTGAAGGGATTCCCAGATAAATGGATTGATTGGGTCATGGAGACTATTAGAGGGGGAAAGTTTGTGTCAAGGTTAATGAGAACCTAGGAAAAATACTTTATCACCCATAAAGGATTGAGACAGGGGGACTCTCTATCCCCTCTGAACTTTGACCTGGCTGCTGATGCCCTGGCAATTATGTTAGACAAATCCAGAGAAAATGGGCTGGTGAAGGGGGTCCTGAATGAATACATACCAAATGGGGTCAATATGTTGCAATATGCAGATGATACCATCTTCCTATTGCAAGATGATACAGAAAGTGCACACAATTTGAAATATATTTTATGTCTGTTTGAGCAAATGTCTGGTTTAAAGATCAATTTTCATAAAAGTGAGTTTTTTTTGTTTGGAGAGGCTATTGATAAGAAAGATGAATATGCTAGAATTTTCACATGCCCAGTGGGTGCCTTGCCCATGAAATATCTAGGGCTGTCTATAGATAAGAATAGAATTTGTAACAAGTATTGAAAACCTCCAGAGAGTAAGATGGAGAAAAAATGTACAACTTGGCAAGGCAGATTGCTTGCCAGTGCGGGGAGAGTTACATTGATTCAGTCAACTCTCACATGCATCCCATATTTTATGATGTCCTTCTATGGGCTCCCCATTGGGGTTGAAAAACGCATGGATTTTTTCAGGGCCAGACTTCTATGGCAAGAAGATGATCAAAAAAGAAAATACCATTTGGTGAAATGGTCTGAGGTGTGTAGGCTAAAAGATATGGGGGGCCTGTGGATCCAAAATCTTGCATGCATGAATAAAGCATTGCTGAGTAAATGGTGGTGGAAATTATATACAACTGAGGGGCTGTGGCAGGACATTATTTGGAAAAAATATATTAAGAATAGAAATCTGGGCACTGTTCAGGACAAACAGGGAGATTCCCAGTTTTGGAGGGATATACTAAAACACAGAGACCATTTTGTTTCTTTGTGCAAATTTAAAATTGGGAATGGAGATAGAACTCGCTTTTGGGAAGATTGGTGGATTGGCACTGCTCCATTAAGCAAAAAAATTCCTAGGCTTTATGATCTTTGTTTTGATAAGAAGAAAACAGTTAAAGAAGTTTTTGACAATGATCTAGATAATGTGCAATTTAGAAGAACTTTATTGGGAGAAGCTAGAGAGGTATGGGGACATATTAAAGAAGCATGTAGATCGGTGACTTTGAATGAGGATAAAGACAAAATAAAATGGTCTCTGACTAAAAGAGGAGTGTATACTGTAAAATCTTTCTACAGGCATCTGATTGAAAATGGTGTCAAGTATCCACACATGTATATGTGGAAGATTAAAATGCCACCCAGAATCAAGGTGTTCATGTGGTTGGCTCTTAGGAAAAGTATCCTTACAAAAGATAATTTGCTTTGTAGGGGGTGGAAAGGAGATGATAAATGTCCTTTTTGTGGACGTAAAGAGAATATAAATCATATTTTTCTATCATGTTCAGTTGCTAGACTATTGTGGAACATTTTAAAATGTGCTTTCAATCTGAGAGACATTCCAGAAACCCTAGAAGCTACTATGAAAACCTGGGTAAATACATTTGGGAAAGATGAAAAAAGTTTGGTCATGATAGGTGTTTCAGCGATTTGCTGGACTATCTAGAAATTAAGAAACAGTGTTATTTTTTACAACAATAGGGAAAATGACCCCTGTGTTCCTGTTACTCTGTTTCTCAAAAAATTAAATGATTGGAATATTTTACAGACAAATCCCGCAAGAAGTAAGATGATGGAGGCTGGAGTGAAGCAAGTAAGTATGGTGGCGGAAGAAGTGTTCAAAGCAGCCTATGGGTGGCGCCTGAAGACTGGGAGAATCCAGGGGTGATCACAGGAAGACCCCGTCGCTGCGATGAAAAGAGCTTCTGCCATTACTTCTAGCTTGCTTTCTTTTGCTTTTCAGACAGTTTATGGTCTTGTATGAATCTAGGATAAGACTATAGTCCTGATGTATGCCTCTGTTCCTAATAACAGAGTTGTAAGTGTTCCGGGGACTGGATTTCTCTCTGAATTCAGGCCTCGGACCACTCCCGTAGGTTCTTTTGCCTTGAGGGTTTCGGGAGGGGAAGGGATGGCTTTTCCTCCTTCCTTAGTTTGGCAATTGAAATTTTGTAGGGGAGTGGAGTGTTATGCTTTGTCTTTTAGTTTCTCTTTCTGCTCTGTAGTAAGACATGGTGATTTCTTTTAATGCAAATCAGAGAGAATGCTCTCTTTTGTCAAAAAAAAACTTCAGTTTCCATATGCAAAATGTTGTAACCAGGTATTAACCTTGTACAGTGCTGGCAGGCAGAAGGATGAAACATCAAAGGAAACGGGAGCATTCATAACCATATATCGTGCGAGTGGGCTGGCCCAACAACAGCGTTCGGATGCATGAAACAGGAACTCAAAAAGAAAAAGAAAAGGTTGGCTCATGATGTTTGCCTTGTTTTATTTCCTTTTAACAGACTAAAAATATATCACTCCACTAACCCATATTAATTGTTCCTGATTTAGTACTAAAACCTGCTACAATGGAAGATTTTAGAAAAAATATACATTCAAAAAGGACCTAGAATAAACATTTGCAAACTTTCAAAGAAGATAATTGTTGGGGATCGTAGCAGAAATTTAAAATTTTCTACGCATCACCAAGATCAATCTATGGAGTCATCTAGCAACGAGAGGGAGAGGAGTGCATCTACATACCCTTGTAGATCGCGAGCGGAAGCGTTCAAGAGAACGGGGTTGATGGAGTCGTACTCGTCGTCATCCAAATCACCGATGATCCTAGCGCCGAACGGATGGCACCTCCGCGTTCAACACACGTATGGAGCGAGGACGTCTCCCGCGCCTTGATCCAGCAAGGAGGAGGGAGAGGTTGAGGAAGAGGGCTCCAACAGCAGCACGACGACGTGGTGGTGGTGGAGCAGCAGTACTCCGTCAGGGCTTCGCCAAGCTCTTGCGGAGGGGGAGAGGTGTTGGGGAGGAGAGGGGCTGCGCCTTGGATGTGGTGTGCAGCCTTCCCTTGCCCCTCTATTTATAGGGGAAGCAGGAAGGGGGCCGGCCCCCTCTAGGTGAGATCTAGAGGGGGCGGCGGCCAAGGGGAGGGGGCTTGCCCCCCAAGCAAGGGGGGCGCCCCCCTTAGGGTCCCCCCCCCAACCCTAGGCGCATGGGCCCAAGGGGGGGATGCTCCCAGCCCATGTAGGGCTGGTTCCCTTTCCTCTACGGCCCATTAGGCCCTCTGAGAGAGGTGACCCCTCCTGGTGGACCCCCGGAACCCCTCCGGTGGCCCCGGTATAATACCGATATGCCCCCGAACCTTTCTGGTGACCGTATGCGAACTTCCTACATATAAATCTTCACCTCCGGACCAATCCAGAACTCCTTGTGACGTCCGGGATCTCATCCGGGACTCCGAACAACATTCGGTAATCACATACAAGTCTTCCTAATAACCCTAGCGTCATCGAACCTTAAGTGTGTAGACCATACGGGTTCGGGAACCATGCAGACATGACCGAGACAACTCTTTGGCCAACAACCAACAGCGGGATCTGGATACCCATGTTGGCTCCCACATGTTCCACGATGATCTCATCGGATGAACCACGATGTCGAGGATTCGAGCAATCCCGTATACAATTCCCTTTGTCAATCGGTACGTTACTTGCCCGAGATTCGATCGTCGGTATCCCAATACCTCGTTCAATCTCGTTACTGGCAAGTCACTTTACTCGTTCCGAATGCATGATCCCGTGACCAACTACTTAGTCACACTAAGCTCATTATGATGATGCATTACCGAGTGGGCCCAGAGATACCTCTCCGTCATACGGAGTGACAAATCCCAGTCTCGATTCATGCCAACCCAACAGACACTTTCAGAGATACCTGTAGTGCACCTTTATAGCCACCCAGTTACGTTGTGACGTTTGGTACACCCAAAGCACTCCTACGGTATCCGGGAGTTGCACAATCTCATGGTCTAAGGAAATGATACTTGACATTCAGAAAAGCTCTAGCAGGCGAACTACACGATCTTGTGCTATGCTTAGGATTGGGTCTTGTCCATCACATCATTCTCCTAATGATGTGATCCCGTTATCAATGACATCCAATGTCCATGGTGAGGAAACCATAACCATCTATTGATCAACGAGCTAGTCAACTAGAGGCTCACTAGGGACATGTTGTGGCCTATGTATTCACACATGTATTATGATGTTCGGATAACACAATTATAGCATGAACAATAGACAATTATCATGAACAAGGAAATATAATAATAACCATTTTATTATTGCCTCTAGGGCATATTTCCAACAGTCTCCCACTTGCACTAGAGTCAATAATCTAGTTACATTGTGATAAATTGAACACCCATAGAGTTCTGGTGTTGATCATGTTTTGCTCGAGGGAGAGGTTTAAGATCTGCGACATTCAGGTCCGTATGCACTTTACAAATATCTATGTCTGCATTTTGAACATTTTCACGTATGGAGTTGAAGCGACGCTTGATATGCCTGGTCTTCCTGTGAAACATGGGCTCCTTGGCAAGGGCAATAGCTCCAGTGTTGTCACAGAAGAGATTCATCGGGCCCGACGCATTGGGAATATCTCCTAGGTCGGTAATGAACTCCTTCACCCAGATTGCTTCTTGTGCTGCCTCCGAGGCTGCCATGTACTCCGCTTCACATGTAGATCCCACCATGACGCTTTGCTTGCAACTGCACCAGCTGACTGCCCCACCATTCAAAATATACACGTATCCGGTTTGTGACTTAGAGTCATCCAGATCTGTGTCGAAGATAGCATCGACGTAACCCTTTATGACGAGCTCTTCGTCACCTCCATAAACGAGAAACATATCTTTAGTCCTTTTCAGGTACTTCAGGATATTCTTGACCGTTGTCCGGTGTTCCATGCCAGGATTACTTTGGTACCTTCCTACCAAACTTACGGCAAGGTTTACATCAGGTCTGGTACATAGCATGGCATACATAATAGACCCTATGGCTGAGGCATAGGGGACGACACTCATCTTTTCTCTATCGTCTGACGTGGTCGGGCATTGAGCCGTGCTCAATCTCGTACCTTGCAACACAGGCAAGAACCCCTTCTTGGACTGATCCATATTGAACTTCTTCAATATCTTGTCAAGGTACGTACTCTATGAAAGACCAATGAGGCGTCTCGATCTATCTCTATAGATCTTGATACCTAATATATTAACGGCTTCTCCAAGATCCTTCAATGAAAAACACTTGTTCAAGTAGGCCTTTACGCTTTCCAAGAATTCTATATCATTTCCATCAATAGTATGTCATACACATATAATATGAGAAATGCTACAGATCTCCCACTCACTTTCTTGTAAACACAGGCTTCTCCATAAGTCTGCATGAACCCAAACGCTTTGATCATCTCATCAAATCGAATGTTCCAACTCCGAGATGTTTGCACTAGCACATAGATTGAGTGTTGGAGCTTGCACACCTTGTCAGCATTCTTAGGATCGACAAAACCTTCCAGCTACATCATATACAATTCTTCCTTAAGGAAACCATTAAGGAATGCTGTTTTGACGTCCATTTGCCATATCTCATAATCATAGAATGCGTCAATTGCTAACATGATTCGGACGGACTTCAGCTTCGCTACGGGTGAGGAAGTCTCATCGTAGTCAACCCCTTGAACTTGTTGATAACCCTTAGCGAGAAGCCAAGCCTTATAGATGATCACATTACCATCCGCGTCTGTCTTCTTCTTAAAGATCCATTTATTTTCTATGGCTCACCGATCAATGGGCAAGTCAGTCAAAGTCCATACTTCGTTTTCATACATGGATCCTATCTCAGATTTCATGGCTTCCAGCCATTTGTCGGAATCTGGGCCCGCCATCGCTTCTTCATAGTTCGAAGGTTCACCATTGTCCAACAACATGATTTCCAGGACAGGGTTGCCGTACCACTCTGGTGCGGAACGTGTCCTTGTGGACCTACGAAGTTCAGTAGCAACTTGATCTGAAGTTTCATGATCATCATCATTAACTTCCTCTCTAGTCGGTGCAGGAACCTCAGGAACATTTTCCTGAGCTGCGCCACTCTCCGGTTCAAGAGGCAATACTTCATCAAGTTCTACTTTCCTCCCACTTACTTCTTTTGAGAGAAACTCTTTCTCTAGAAAGGATCCATTCTTGGCAACAAAAATTTTGCCTTCGGATCTGAGGTAGAAGGTATACCCAATAGTTTCTTTAGGGTATCCTATGAATACGCATTTTTCCGATTTGGGTTCGAGCTTTCAGGTTGATGTTTCTTCACATAAGCATCGCATCCCCAAAATTTAAGAAACGACAGCTTAGGTTTCTTCCCAAACCATAATTCATACGGTGTCGTCTCAACGGATTTCGATGGAGCCCTATGTAAAGTGAATGCGGCAGTCTCTAAAGCATAGCCCAAAAATGATAGCGGTAGATCGGTAAGAGACATCATAGATCGCACCATATCCAATAGAGTGCGATTACGACGTTCGGACACACCATTACGCTGAGGTGTTCCAGGCGGCATGAGTTGTGAAACTATTCCACATTTCCTTAAGTGCGTGCCAAATTCGTGACTCAAATATTCTCCCCCACGATATGATCGTAAGAACTTGATTTTCCTATCACGTTGATTCTCAACCTCACTCTGAAATTCCTCGAACTTTTCAAAGGTCTCAGACTTGTGTTTCATTAAGTAGACATACCCATATCTACTCAAGTCATCAGTGAGGGTGAGAACATAACGATAGCCACCGCGAGCCTCAACACTCATTGGACCGCACACATCAGTATGTATGATTTCTAATAAGTTGGTTGCTCGCTCCATTGTTCCGGAGAACGGAGTCTTGGTCATTTTGCCCATGAGGCATGGTTTGCACGTGTCAAATGATTCATAATCAAGAGACTCCAAAAGTCCATCTACATGCAGTTTCTTCATGCGTTTGACACCAATGTGACCAAGGCGGCAGTGCCACAAGTATGTGGGACTATCATTATCAACCTTACATCTTTTGGTATTCACACTATGAATATGTGTAACATCATGTTCGATATTAAATAAGAATAAACCATTGACCAGTGGGGCATGACCATAAAACATATCTCTCATATAAATAGAACAACCATTATTCTCGGATTTAAATGAGTAGCCATCTCGTATTAAATGAGATCCCGATACAATGTTCATGCTCAAAGCTGGCACTAAATAACAATTATTGAGGTTTAAAACTAATCCCGTAGGTAAATATAGAGGTAGCGTGCCGACGGCGATCACATTGACCTTGGAACCATTCCTGGTGCGCATCGTCACCTCGTCCTTTGCCAGTCTCCGCTTGTTCCCCAGCTCCTGTTTTGAGTTACAAATATGAGCAACCGCACCGGTATCAAATACCCAGGAGCTACTACGAGTACTGGTAAGGTACATATCAATAACATGTATATCACATATACCTTTGGTGTTGCTGGCCTTCTTATGCGCTAAGTACTTGGGGCAGTTCCGCTTCAAGTGACCACTTCCCTTGCAATAAAAACACTCAGTCTCAGTCTTGGGTCCATTCTTTGGCTTCTTCCCGGCAGCTTGCTTACCGGGCGCGGCAACTCCCTTGCCGTCCTTCTTGAAGTTCTTTTTACCCTTGCCTTTCTTGAACTTGGTGGTTTTATTCACCATCAACACTTGATGTTCCTTTTTGATTTCCACCTCCGCTGATTTCAGCATTGAATATACCTCAGGAATGGTCTTTTCCATCCCCTGCATATTGAAGTTCATCACAAAGCTCTTGTAGCTAGGTGGGAGCGACTGAAGGATTCTGTCAACGACCGCATCATCCGGGAGATTAACTCCCAGCTGAGACAAGTGGTTGTGCAACCCAGACATTTTGAGTATGTGCTCGCTGACGAAACTATTCTCCTCCATCTTACAACTGTAGAACTTGTCGGAGACTTCATATCTCTCGACCCGGGCATGAGCTTGGAAAACCATTTTCATCTCTTGGAACATCTCATATGCTCCGTGTTGCTCAAAAGCTTCTGGAGCCCCGGTTCTAAGCTGTAAAGCATGCCGCACTGAACCAGGGAGTAATCATCAACACGGGACTGCCAATCGTTCATAACATCTTGGTTTGCTGGGGGTGGTGCTTCACCTAGCGGTGCTTCAAGGACATATGCTTTCTTGGCAGCTATGAGGATGATCCTCAAGTTCCGGACCCAGTCCGTATAGTTGCTACCATCGTCTTTCAGCTTGGTTTTCTCTAGGAACGCATTGAAGTTGAGGACAACATTAGTGTGGGCCATTTGATCTACAAGACATATTATAAAGATTTTAGACTAAGTTCATGATAATTAAGTTCATCTAATCAAATTATTTAATGAACTCCCACTCAGATAGACATCCATCTAGTCATCTAAGTGATACATGATCCGATTCAACTAGGCCGTGTCCGACCATCACGTGAGACGGACTAGTCATCATCGGTGAACATCTTCATGTTGATCGTATCTTCTATACGACTCATGTTCGACCTTTCGGTCTTTCGTGTTCCGAGGCCATGTCTGTACATGCTAGGCTCGTCAAGTCAACCTAAGTGTTTTGCTGTGTAAATCTGGCTTACACCCGTTGTATGCGAACGTTAGAACCTATCACACCCGATCATCACGTGATGCTTCAGAACAACGGACCTTAGCAACGGTGCACAGTTAGGGGGAACACTTTCTTGAAATTATTGCGAGGGATCATCTTATTTATGCTACCGTCGTTCTAAGCAAATAAGATGTAAAACATGATAAACATCACATGCAATCAAATAGTGACATGATATGGCCAATATCATTTTGCTCCTTTTGATCTCCATCTTCGGGGCGCCATGATCATCGTCGTCACCGGCATGACACTGTGATCTCCATCATCGTGTCTTCATGAAGTTGTCTCGTCAACTATTACTTCCACTACTATGGCCAACGGTTAGCGATAAAGTAAAGTAATTACATGACGTATAAGTTGACACGCAGGTCATAAATAAATTAAGACAACTCCTATGGCTCCTACCGGTTGTCATACTCATCGACATGCAAGTCGTGATTCCTATTACAAGAACATGATCAATCTCATACATCACATATATCATTCATCACATCCTTTTGGCCATATCACATCACACGGCATATGCTGCAAAAACAAGTTAGACGCCCTCTAATTGTTGTTGCAAGTTTTTACGTGGCTGCTATAGGTTTCTAGCAAGAACGTTTCTTACCTACGCCAAAAACCACAACGTGATATGCCAATTTCTATTTACCCTTCATAAGGACCCTTTTCATCGAATCCGATCCGACTAAAGTGGGAGAGGCAGACACCCGCTAGCCACCTTATGCAACTAGTGCATGTCAGTCGGTGGAACCAGTCTCACGTAAGCGTACGTGTAAGGTCGGTCCGGGCCGCTTCGTCCCATGATGCCGCCGAATCAAGATAAAGCTAGTAACGGCAAGTAAATTGACAAAATCGACGCCCACAACAACTCGTGTTCTACTCGTGCATAGAAACTATGCATAGACCTAGCTCATGATGCCATTGTTGGGGATTGTAGCAGAAATTTAAAATTTTCTATGCATCACCAAGATCAATCTATGGAGTCATCTAGCAACGAGAGGGATAGGAGTGCATCTACATACCCTTGTAGATCGCGAGCGGAAGCGTTCAAGAGAACGGGGTTGATGGAGTCGTACTCGTCGTGATCAAAATCACCGATGATCCTAGCGCCGAACGGACGGCACCTCCGCGTTCAACACATGTACGGAGCAAGGACGTCTCCTGCGCCTTGGTCCAGCAAGGAGGAGGGAGAGGTTGAGGAAGAGTGCTCCAACAGCAGCACGACGGCGTGGTGGTGGTGGAGCAGCAGTACTCCGACAGGGCTTCGCCAAGCTCTTGCGGAGGAGGAGAGGTGTTGGGGAGGGGAGGGGTTGTGCCTTGGATGTGGAGTGCAGCCCTCCCCTTGCCCCTCTATTTATAGGGGAAGGAGGAAGGGGGCCGACCCCCTCTAGATGAGATCTAGAGGGGGGACGCCGGCCAAGGGGAGGGGGCTTGCCCCACAAGCAAGGGGGGCGCCCCCTTAGGGTTTCCCCCCCCCCCCCAACCCTAGGCGCATGGGCCCAAGGGGGGATGCGCCCAGCCCATGTAGGTCTGGTTCCCTTTCCTCTACGGCCCATTAGGCCCTCCGAGAGAGGTGGCCCCTCCCGGTGGACCCCCGGAACCCCTCCGGTGGCCCCGGTACAATACCGATATGCCTCCGGTGACCGTATGACAACTTCCTAAATATAAATCTTCACCTCTGGACCATTCCGGAACTCCTCATGACGTCCTAGATCTCATCCGGGGCTTCGAACAACATTCGGTAATCACATACAAGTCTTCCTAATAACCCTAGCGTCATCGAACCTTAAGTGTGTAGACCCTACGGGTTCGGGAACCATGCAGACATGACCGAGACAACTCTCCGGCCAATAACCAACAGTGGGATCTGGATACCCATGTTGGCTACCACATGTTCCACGATGATCTCATCGGATGAACCACGATGTCGAGGATTCAAGCAATCCCGTATACAATTCCCTTTGTCAATCGGTACGTTACTTGCTCGAGATTCGATCGTCGGTATCCCAATACCTCGTTCAATCTCGTTACCGGCAAGTCACTTTACTCGTTCCGTAATGCATGATCCCGTGACCAACTACTTAGTCACACTGAGCTCATTATGATGATGCGTTACTGAGTGGGCCCAGAGATACCTCTCCGTCATACGGAGTGACAGATCCCAGTCTCGATTCATGCCAACCCAACAGACACTTTCGGAGATACCTGTGGTGCACCTTTATAGCCACCCAGTTACGTTGTGATGTTTGGTACACCCAAAGCACTCCTACGGTATCCGGGAGTTGCACAATCTCATGGTCTAAGGAAATGATACTTGACATTCAGAAAAGTTCTAGCAGACGAACTACACGATCTTGTGCTATGCTTAGGATTGGGTCTTGTCCATCATATCGTTCTCCTAATGATGTGATCCCGTTATCTATGACATCCAATGTCCATGGTCAGGAAAGCGTAATCATCTATTTATCAACGAGCTAGTCAACTAGTGGCTCACTAGGGACATGTTGTGGTCTATGTATTCACACATGTATTACGATTTCCGGATAACACAATTATAGCATGAACAATAGACAATTATCATGAACAAGGAAATATAAAAATAACCATTTTATTATTGCCTCTAGGGCATATTTCCAACAATAATAATATAAATTATGTTTTCTACAATATTTTACATAAGAAATGGACAAAAAAATTCTCCTTTTTAGTATTTCTCACCATATATTATATATGCACATTTTTATTAAAACATTTTACATAAAATCAGGGAAATACATAAGAAATGGACAAAAATCACTAATAAGATAATAATACTAAAGAGGATAATAATACTAAAGAGGATAATAATATAACATTTTACATAAATCAGGGAAATACTTTTCAGGGGATACATAAAATCACTAATAAGATAATAATACTAAAGAGGATAATAATATAACATTTTACATAAATCACTAAAAAGTATTTCCCTGATTTTTTGTCCATTTCTTATGTAAAATGTTTTAATTAAAACATTTTTATTTCCCTTATTTTATCACATTTTTATTAAAACATTTTACATAAAATCAGGGAAATACTTTTTAGTGATTTATATAAGAAATGGCTTTACCCGATTAAGCCGGTCCATAAGTGGCCACTGCGGGCGAGCTGTTTTTCGCAATGGACAAGGCATATGGGTGCTCTTCTGGTAGAGGCCACCTAATTAAGATGTAGATGTACATTCATTGCTGTGGGTGTTTGGTAGTACATAGTACGGCGGAGGACAAGGCAACGTGTTAATGGTGATCAGGTTTAAGTACCCAAGATATCAGCTACGACAATAGTTGTCCTTACGACAAACTTGGAAATGATGGGTTTTTTTGCGTGGCTGGACTTGGAGATGATGTTGAAGGAGAAGTGATGGCTCTGAAAGCCTTTGTAGAACGTGTTTCTTTGGTGGAGGTCACAAAAAATGTTAATTATGTATTTAGAAAATGTTAAACATGTGTAAAACAATGTTCCTTATGTATAAAAAATTGTACAGTGTATTAAAAAAAGTAGACATCAATGTTTTTATTAATCATGTATTAAAAAATGTTCAGTGTGTACAAAAACATTATATGACTGTATAACAATAATGTACAATATTTATAAAAAAACACAAATGAAAACATAAATTTGAAAAAAAATGTTAATCATGTCTTTAAAAAATTTCGAAATGTATAAAATAAGGTTTAGATGTATATAAAAAGTACAATGTGTATTAATAAGTTAGACACGTTGTCAAAAAAACAAAAAAGGAAAGGAAATAAGAAAACAAAAAATAGAAAAATAAATAAAAAATTAATGAAAATCAATGAAAATATTAAGGAAAAACATATAAAAGGAAAGAACAGAAAAAACCCAAAGAAAACTGATGAAAGTAGTAAAAAGAAATAGAAAAAAAATGAAAGAACCGATGGAATCCAAAGAAAATTGATGAAAATTACAAAAGCAAACACAGAAAAGAAAAGGAAAAAAATTAAGAGGAAACAAAAGAATACCGAAGAAAACACAATGAAGCAAAGAAAAATTAAAAAATCTGATGAAAAACGTAATGAAGAACTCTTTTTTGCGAGATTAAAGAACACTAAAAGGAAGAACAAGAAAAAGTGGTGAAAACCGGATCAGTCCTACCAATAGAGAGAAACATCCCCTCAACTAAAAAAGAAGAACAAACCAACAAACTGTACAGAAAGTGAGCCCTTTAATGAAAATAAAAATCAACAAAATGACCGGCCCAAAAAACATAGATACACAGAAAACCTTGAACCGAGACATACACAACCATCCAAGGGTTACACCTTGTGGGGCTCCCGTAAGGCTCACTTTATTGGCGTGCGAGCGCGTCGAGGGATGCGCCCAGCTGCCCCCATGTGTCGTCTGCTTGGGGCCCCCTCTCGATTTCGGTCTTTTATTTTTTGTATGTGTTTTCATTGTTTTGGCCTTTTGGTTTTTGCCGGCTTTTCATGCGTTTTGGAGCAATTTTTTTCTACAAAACACACCTATGCTTCTCTATAAAGAATGAAAGTTTGTGCTTCCACGAAGAGCATAGATTTACTTCTCGTGGATGCACAAGTTTGCTTCAGTGAGATATGCTTCTCCGAAAGAGAATAAAAATCCATGCTTTCACAAGAAACACAATTTCGTGTCTCGTGCAAGCAGATATTTCCTTCCGTAATGCTTCTTGAAAAAAAAGAGTATGTGCTTCTTGAAAAAGGAAAAGGTGAAAACCGGCAACTATGCTTCTGCGCTCCAGTTTTTTCTTTCTATTTTTTTTCAGTATTCGTATTTTTGTTGTCGTTTTCACGGTTTTCTTTTTTACCGTATTTTTTGGGTTTTTGGTTTCCTACCCGGTTTCCGGTTTTTCGTGAAAATAAAGTTTGTCGCAACCTATT
The DNA here is from genome assembly GCF_002162155.2 of Triticum dicoccoides. Classification (NCBI taxonomy): domain Eukaryota; kingdom Viridiplantae; phylum Streptophyta; class Magnoliopsida; order Poales; family Poaceae; genus Triticum; species Triticum dicoccoides. The sequence continues at coordinate 697,678,258 of NC_041388.1, read as the reverse complement.
AATGTAAGATCTAGTTTCTAATATTTCGACGCGAAAAATCTAACGATGAAAACGGCTTAGGATTTGGACGCACGGTTCAAGCTATAAAATATTTTGAATAAACAAATCTAAGAAAAAAAGAAAAACACACAGGCTGTGAAAAGTAATGTCACTTGTTAGCGCCTGAGAAAGTGGGATGACCTTTGCCAGGGGTACCATTAACAAGTGATTTTGAAATCAGTACCGGCGACACATAACCCTATATGTACGGGCGAGACATAATACAAATCAGTACGGGCGGGAAACAAGAGCTCTTATTCATAACCCTATATCGCGCGGCTGTGCTGGGCCAAGATAAACGCTCTGATGCAGGAAACAGAAAAACCGGCTCCTGCTGTTTGCCTTGGTTTTCTTTCAAAAATAAAATAAATATATTACTAAGACCTGCTTCAGTAATGGATTTTAAATAAATATGTTGATGAATTTTAAAAATGGACTTAATATTTTTTTATAAATTTAGAAAGAAAATATTTTTGAAAATATTCATAAATGCTTACATTGTTCTCATATTTAAAATAGAATACAAGAATTCAATATATTTTTCATGAATTTGAAACGCTGAAAAAGGTGAAAAAGATAATCAAAAGGAAGTAAAACTTGTGAAAAATAAATAAAAATAAATCACGAAAAGGGAAACCTGAATGCAGGGAAAAAACATGAAACAGGAAAGTGAAATAAAAAGTCAGATTTTTTCTCTGATAAAATAATTTTCTTTTTCCATGTATAACCATAGTTTCCAAATGTTTGTAAATTTTCTCCAAAATACTCTAACATATATTTTTTATGTTTGTATGTATGTGTGTAAAACATGAACTTTTTTTATTGAAACAGTTTATATAATATCTGTGGATTGTTTTTTGAGATTTATATATATATATATATATATATATATATATATATATATATATATATATATATGTATGTATATAAGTAAAAACTTTAAACGATCAGCGAGTCGCACTAAGACGGTCCATAAGTAGTTGCTGGCGAGCTGTTGCTCTGAATGGACAAGGCATATGGGTTATCTTTTGGTGGAGGCCACACACGATGTGGGTGCTTGTTAGGGCATCTCCAGCCGGCCCCCCGGGATGCCCCCCACGAGCACTTTTTGCACGCCGGCGCCTAATTTTTCTCCCAGTCGGGGCTCCAAGAGCTCAGTTTTCGCCTGATTTGGCTAAAAATAGTGTCGGCGGTCCCTGGCGAAACCCAGCCCACCGGGGTGTTGGAAATATGCCCTAGAGGCAATAATAAATTAGTTATTATTATATTTCCTTATTCATGATAATCGTTTATTATTCATGCTAGAATTGTATTGATAGGAAACTCAGATACATGTGTGGATACATAGACAACACCATGTCCCTAGTAAGCTTCTAGTTGACTAGCTCGTTGATCAATAGATGGTTACGGTTTCCTGACCATGGACATTGGATGTCATTGATAACGGGATCACATCATTAGGAGAATGATGTGATGGACAAAGACCCAATCCTAAGCCTAGCACAAGATCATGTAGTTCGTATGCTAAAGCTTTTCTAATGTCAAGTATCATTTCCTTAGACCATGAGATTGTGCAACTCCCGGATACCGTAGGAGTGCTTTGGGTGTGCCAAACGTCACAACGTAACTGGGTGGCTATAAAGGTACACTACAGATATCTCCGAAAGTGTCTGTTGGGTTGGCACGAATCGAGACTGGGATTTGTCACTCCGTGTAAACGGAGAGGTATCTCTGGGCCCACTCGATAGGACATCATCATAATGTGCACAATGTGATCAAGGAGTTGATCACGGGATGATGTGTTACGAAACGAGTAAAGAGACTTGCCGGTAACGAGATTGAACAAGGTATCGGGATACCGACGATTGAATCTCGGGCAAGTATCATACCGCTAGACAAAGGGAATTGTATACGGGATTGATTAAGTCCTTGACATCGTGGTTCATCCGATGAGATCATCGTGGAACATGTGGGAGCCAACATGGGTATCTAGATCCCGCTGTTGGTTATTGACCGGAGAGTCATCTCGGTCATGTCTGCATGTCTCCCGAACCCGTAGGGTCTACACACTTAAGGTTCGGTGACGCTAGGGTTATAGAGATATTAGTATGCGGTAACCCGAAAGTTGTTCGGAGTCCCGGATGAGATCCCGGACGTCACGAGGAGTTCCGGAATGGTCCGAAGGTAAAGAATAATATATAGGAAGTGCTACTTCGGCCATCGGGACAAGTTTCGGGGTCACCGGTATTGTACCGGGACCACCGGAAGGGTCCTGGGGGTCCACCGGGTGGGGCCACCCACCCCGGGGGGCCACATGAGCTGTAGGGGGTGTGCCTTGGCCTATATGGGCCAAGGGCACCAGCCCCAAGAGGCCCATGCGCCAAGAGATAAGGGAAAGGAAGAGTCCTAAAGGGGAAGGCACCTCCGAGGTGCCTTGGGGAGGATGGACTCCTCCCTGGCCGCACCCTTCCTTGGAGGAAGGGCCAAGGCTGTGCCCCCCCTCTCCCTTGGCCCTATATATAGTGGGGGGAAGGGAGGGCAACCATACCTAAGCCCTGGCGCCTCCCTCTCCCTCCCATGACACATCTCCCTCCTCTCGCAGCGCTTGGCGAAGCCCTGTTGGAATCTCGCTACTTCCACCACCACGCCGTTGTGCTGCTGGATCTCCATCAACCTCTCCTTCCCCCTTGCTGGATCAAGAAGGAGGAGACGTCGCTGCTCCATATGTGTGTTGAACGCGGAGATGCCGTCCGTTCGGCGCTAGGATCATCGGTGATTTGGATCACGACGAGTACGACTCCATCACCCCCGTTCTCTTGAACGCTTCCGCGCGCAATCTACAAGTGTATGTAGATCCACTCCTCCCTCATTGCTAGATGACTCCACAGATTGATCTTGGTGATATGTAGAAAATTTTGAATTATTGCTACGTTCCCCACAGTGGTATCAGAGCTAGGTCTATGCGTAGTTTCTATGCACGAGTAGAACACAAAGTAGTTGTGGGCGTTGATTTTGTTCAATATGCTTACCGTTACTAGTCCAATCTTGATTCGGCGGCATTGTGGGATGAAGCGGCCCGGACCGACCTTACACGTACTCTTACGTGAGACTGGTTCCACTGACTGACATGCACTAGTTGCATCAGGTGGCTAGCGGGTGTCTGTCTCTCCCACTTTAGTCGGATCGGATTCGATGAAAAGGGTCCTTATGAAGGGTAAATAGCAATTGGCATATCACGTTGTGTTCTTTGCGTAGGTAAGAAACGTTCTCGCTAGAAACCCATAGCAGCCACGTAAAACATGCAAACAACAATTAGAGGACGTCTAACTTGTTTTTGCAGGGTATGCTATGTGATGTGATATGGCCAAAAGGATGTGATGAATGATATATGTGATGTATGAGATTGATCATGTTCGTGTAATAGGAATCACGACTTGCATGTCGATGAGTATGACAACCGGCAGGAGCCATAGGAGTTGTCTTAATTTATTTATGACCTGCGTGTCAACATAAACGTCATGTAATTACTTTACTTTATTGCTAACCGGTAGCCATAGAAGTAGAAGTAATAGTTGGCGAGACAACTTCATGAAGACACGATGATGGAGATCATGATGATGGTGATCATGGTGTCATGCCGGTGACGATGATGATCATGGAGCCCCGAAGATGGAGATCAAAAGGAGCAATATGATATTGGCCATATCATGTCACTATTTGATTGCATGTGATGTTTATCATGTTTACGCATCTTGTTTACTTAGAACGACGGTAGTAAATAAGATGATCCCTCATTAAAATTTCAAGAAAGTGTTCCCCCTAACTGTGCACCATTGCGAAACTTCGTCGTTTCGAAGCACCACGTGATGATTGGGTGTGATAGATTCTTACGTTCGAATACAACGGGTGTTGATGAGCCTAGCATGTACAGACATGGCCTCGGAACACATGCAAAACACTTAGGTTGACTTGACGAGCCTAGCATGTACAGACATGGCCTCGGAACACAAGAGACAGAAAGGTCGAGCATGAGTCGTATGGTAGATACGATCAACATGAAGATGTTCACCGATGTTGACTAGTCCGTCTCACGTGATGATCGGACACGGCTTAGTTGACTCGGATCATGTAATCACTTAGATGACTAGAGGGATGTCTATCTGAGTGGGAGTTCATAAGATGAACTTAATTATCCTGAACATAGTCAAAAGGTCTTCGCAAATTATGTCGTAGCTCGCGCTTCAGTTCTACTGTTTAGATATGTTCCTAGAGAAAAATTAGTTGAAAGTTGATAGTAGCAATTATGCGGACTAGGTCCGTAAACTGAGGATTGTCCTCATTGCTTCATAGAAGGCTTATGTCCTTAATGCACCGCTCAGTGTGCTGAACCTCGAACGTCGTCTGTGGATGTTGCGAACATCTGACATACACGTTTTGATGACTACATGATAGTTCAGTGCGTAATGCTAAATGGTTTAGAATTGAGGCACCAAAGACGTTTTTGAAACATCGCAGAACATATGAGATGTTCCAAGGACTGAAATTGGGATTTCAGGCTCGTGCCCACGTCAAGAGGTATAAGACCTCCGACGATTTTTCTTAGCCTGCAAACTAAGGGAGAAAAGCTCAATTGTTGAGCTTGTGCTCAGATTGTCTGAGTACAACAATCGCTTGAATCGAGTGGGAGTTGATCTTCCAGATGAAATAGTGATGGTTCTCCGAAGTCATTACCACCAAGCTGCTTGAGCTTCGTGATGAACTATAATGTATCGGGGACATATATGATGATCCTTGAGATATTCGCGATGTTTGACACCACAAAAGTAGAAATCAAAAGGGAGCATCAATTGTTGATGGTTTGTGAAACCACTAGTTTCAAGGAGGGCAAGGGCAAAAGGGATGCTTCATGAAACGGCAAATCAGCTGCTGCTCTATTGAAGAAACCCAAGGTTGAACCCAAACCCGAGACTAAGTGCTTCTGTAATAAAGGGAACAGCCACTGGAGCAGAATTACCCTAGATACTTGGTAGATGAGAAGGCTGGCAAAGTCGATAGAAGTATATTGGATATACATTGTGTTAATGTGTACTTTACTAGTACTCCTAGTAGCACCAGGGTATTAGATACCGGTTCGGTTGCTAAGTGTTAGTAACTCGAAATAAAAGCTACGGAATAAACGGAGACTAGTTAAAGGTGAGATGACGATATGTGTTGGAAGTATTTCCAAGGTTGATCAAATATCGTACGCTCCCTCTACCATCGAGATTGGTGTTTGCGTTGAGCATAGACATGATTGGATTATGTCTATCGCAATACGGTTATTCATTTAAGGAGAATAATGGTTACTCTGTTTATTTGAATAATACCTTCAATGCTCTTACACCTAAAATGAATGGTTTATTGAATCTCGATCGTAGTGATACACATGTTCATGCCAAAAGATAGTAATGATAGTACCACCTACTTGTGGCACTGCCACGTAAGTCATATCGGTATAAAACGCATGAAGAAGCAACTTGTTGATGGATCTTTGGGCTCACTCATTTTTGAAAAGTTTGAGACATGCGAACCATGTCTATTGGTGTATATGCATGAAGAAACTCCATGCAAATGGACCATTTTGACTCACTTGATTTTGAATCACTTGGGACATGCAAATCATACCACATGGGAAAGATGACTGAAAGCCTCATTTTCAGTAAAATGGAACTAGAAAGCAACTTGTTGGAAGTAATACATTTTGATGTGTGCAGTCCAATGAGTGCTGAGGCATGTAGTGGATATCGTTATGTTCTTACTTCACAGATGATTTGAGTAGATGTTGAGTATATTTACTTGATGAATCACGAGTCTGAATTATTGAAAGGTTCAAGTAATTTCAGGGTGAAGTTGAAAGATCATCGTGACAAGAGGATAAAATATCTATGATATGATCATAGAGATGAATATCTAAATTACGAGTTTGGCACAGAATTAAGACATTGTGGAAATTGTTTCACAACTAATGCAGCCTGGAACACCATAGTGTGATGGTGTGTCCGAACATCATAACTGCACCCTATTGGATATGATGCATACCATGATGTCTCTTATCGAATTACCACGATAGTTTATGGGTTAGGCATTAAAGACAACCACATTCACTTTAAATAGGGCACCACGTAATTCCGATGAGATGACACTGTATGAACTATGGTTTAGAGAAACCTAAGCTGTCATTTCTTAAATGTTTGGGGCTGCGACGCTTATGTGAAAAGTTTCAGGTTGATAAGCTCGAACCCAAAGCGGATAAATGCATCTTCATAGGACACCCAAAACAGTTGGGTATACCTCCTATCTCAGATTTGAAAGCAATAAGGGATTGTTTCTAGAATCGGGTCCTTTCTCGAGGAAAAGTTTCTCTCGAAAGAATTGAGTGGGGGGATGGTGGAGACTTGATGAGGTTATTGAACCGTCTCTTCAACTAGTGTGTGACAGGGCACAGGGAGTTGTTCCTGTGGCACCTACACCAATTGAAGTGGAAGCTTATGATAGTGATCATGAAACTTCAGATCAAGTCACTACCAAACCTCGTGGGATGACAAGGATGCGTACTACTTCAGAGTGGTACGTGATCCTGTCTTGGAAGTCATGTTGCTAGACAACAATGAACCTACGAGCCATGGAGAAGCGATGGTGGGCCCGGATTCCGATAAATGGCTCGAGGCCATAAAATCCGAGATAGGATCCATGTATGAAAACAAAGTGTAGACTTTGGAAGAACTACTTGATGGTCGTAAGGCTGTTAGGTACATATGGATTTTAAAAGGAAGACGGACAATGATGGTAAGTATCACCATTAAGAAAGCTCGACTTGTCGTTAAGATGTTTTCCGACAAGTTCAAGGAGTTGACTACGATGAGACTTTCTCACTCGTAGCGATCCTAAGAGTCTGTTGGAATTATATTAGCGACTACTGCATTATTTATGAAATCTTGCAGATAGGATGTCAAAACATTGTTTCCTCGACGATTTTCTTGAGGAAAGGTTGTATGTGATACAACCAGAAGGTTTTGTCAATCCTGAAAGATGCTAATAAGTATGCAAAGCTCCAGCAATCCTTCTAAGGACTGGAGTAAGCATCTCGGAGTTGGAATGTATGCTTTGATGAGATGATCAAAGATTTTGGGTTTATACAAAGTTTATGAGAAACTTGTATTTCCAAAGAAGTGAGTGGGAGCACTATAGAATTTCTGATAAATATATGTTGTTGACATATTGTTGATCAGAAATGACGTAGAATTTCTGGAAAGCATATAGGGTTATTTGGAAGGTATTTTTCAATGGAAAGCCTGGATTAAGCTACTTGAACATTGAGCATCAAGATCTATAAGGATAGATCAAAATTCTTAATGGTACTTTCAAATGAGCACATACCTTGACATGATCTTGAAGGTGTTCAAGGTGGACCAGTCAAAGAAGGAGTTCTTGCCTGAGTTGTAAGGTATGAAGTTAAAATTTAAAGCTCGACCGCGGCAGAAGAAAGAGGAAGGACGAAAGTCGTCCCCTATGCTTTTGTCATAGGCTCTATACGGTATGCCATGCTGAGTACCGCACCGGATGTGTGCCTTGCCACATATCTGGCAAGAGGGTACAAAGGTAATCTAGGAGTAGATCACCAGATAGCGGTCTAAATTATCCTTAGAGGAATAAGGATATGTTTCTCGGTTATGGAGGTGATAAAGAGTTCGACGTAAAGAGTTACGTCGATGCAAGCTTAACACCTATCCGGATAGCTCTGAGTAGAGATACCGGATACGTATAATGGAGCAACAATTTAGTATAGCTCCAAGTAGAACAATTATTTGAAATGGCTCCAAATATAGCGTAGTAGCTACATCTACAAGATGACATAGAGATTTGCGAAGTACATACGGATCTGAAAGATTCAGACCCGTTGACTATAACATCTCTCACAAGCATAACATGTTCAAACCCAGAACTCATCGAGTGTTAATCACATGGTAATGTGAACTAGATTATTGACTCTAGTAAACTCTTTGGGTGTTAGTCACATGGGGATGTGACCTTGAGTGTTAATCACATATCAATGTGAACTGGATTATTGACTCTAGTGCAAGTGGGAGACTGTTGGAAATATGCCCTAGAGGCAATAATAAATTAGTTATTATTATATTTCCTTGTTCATGATAATCGTTTATTATCCATGCTAGAATTGTATTGATAGGAAACTCCGATACATGTGTGCATACATAGGCAACACCATGTCCCTAGTAAGCCTCTAGTTGACTAGCTCGTTGATCAATAGATGGTTACGGTTTCCTGACCAAGGACATTGGATGTCATTGATAACGGGATCACATCATTAGGAGAATGATGTGATGGACAAAGACCCAATCCTAAGCCTAGCACAAGATCATGTAGTTCGTATGCTAAAGCTTTTCTAATGTCAAGTATCATTTCCTTAGACCATGAGATTGTGCAACTCCCGGATACTGTAGGAGTGCTTTGGGTGTGCCAAACGTCACAACGTAACTGGGTGGCTATAAAGGTACACTACAGGTATCTCCGAAAGTGTCTGTTGGGTTGGCACGAATCGAGACTGGGATTTGTCACTCCGTGTAAACGGAGAGGTATCTCTGGGCCCACTCGATAGGACATCATCATAATGTGCACAATGTGATCAAGGAGTTGATCACGGGATGATGTGTTACGAAACGAGTAAAGAGACTTGCCGGTAACGAGATTGAACAAGGTATCGGGATACCGACGATTGAATCTCGGGCAAGTATCGTACCGCTAGACAAAGGGAATTGTATACGGGATTGATTAAGTCCTTGACATCGTGGTTCATCCGATGAGATCATCGTGGAACATGTGGGAGCCAACATGGGTAACCAGATCCCGCTGTTGGTTATTGACCGGAGAGTCATCTCGGTCATGTCTGCATGTCTCCCGAACCCGTAGGGTCTACACACTTAAGGTTCGGTGACGCTAGGGTTATAGAGATATTAGTATGCGGTAACCCGAAAGTTGTTCGGAGTCCCGGATGAGATCCCAAACGTCACGAGGAGTTCCGGAATGGTCCGGAGGTAAATAATAATATATAGGAAGTGCTATTTCGGCCATCGGGACAAGTTTCGGGGTCACCGGTATTGTACCGGGACCACCGGAAGGGTCCCGGGGGTCCACTGGGTGGGGCCACCCACCCCGGGGGGACACATGGGCTGTAGGGGGTGCGCCTTGGCCTATATGGGCCAAGGGCACCAGCCCCAAGAGGCCCATGCGCCAAGAGATAAGGGAAAGGAAGAGTCCTAAAGGGGGAAGGCACCTCCGAGGTGCCTTTGGGAGGATGGACTCCTCCCTGGCCGCACCCTTCCTTGGAGGAAGGGCCAAGGCTGCGCCCCCCCTCTCCCTTGGCCCTATATATAGTGGGGGGAAGGGAGGGCAACCATACCTAAGCCCTGGCGCCTCCCTCTCCCTCCCATGACACATCTCCCTCCTCCCGCAGCGCTTGGCGAAGCCCTGTTGGAATCCCGCTACTTCCACCACCACGCCGTCGTGCTGCTGGATCTCCATCAATCTCTCCTTCCCCCTTGCTGGATCAAGAAGGAGGAGACGTCGTTGCTCCGTACGTGTGTTGAACGCGGAGGTGCCGTCCGTTCTGCGCTAGGATCATTGGTGATTTGGATCACGACGAGTACGACTCCATCAACCCCGTTCTGTTGAACGCTTCCGCACGCGATCTACAAGGGTATGTAGATCCACTCCTCCCTCGTTGCTAGATGACTCCATAGATTGATCTTGGTGATACGTAGAAAATATTGAATTATTGCTACATTCCCCAACACGGGGAGCACTTGGGGTGGAGAGAGAAGATTTTGCATGCGTTTGGCCCACATTCAGCCTCCCACTCCCTCTCTCTTCAACCTTTTTCTCTGCCCGGGTCTGCCTCCCCACCTGTCGCCTCCCCACCTCGCTCGCCGCCTCCACGCGAGGAACCCGTCGTCCTTGTTCGTGTCGCCGCAGCCGAAGGCCATGCCGGGGAGCTCCGTCTTGGCCAGCGTCAAGGACTCGGTGGCCAGGAAGTCGTGGTCTAGGCGGCCAGGAAGCCCTGCGTCGACGAGGCGTGCGACCGGCGACGCTGTGGGCGGGCGCGGGCGGCGAGGCCTGCCACGGGCGGCCCCGGCCACGGGCAGCCACGGACCCCGAGCGTCGCGACCATGGGGGTTGCGGCTTTGATGCCGGTGCCAAGGGGGATGGCGCGGCCGCCTTGGACGCGTTCACCATGGCTATGGCGAACGGGTCGAAGTCGGGCCCGTGCCCGTGCCCGGGCAGGCCCCAAGCCGAGGAGACCACATGGCGGACCTGGCGACGAGCCGACCATGGCGACAAGAAGACGCTGCCACCGTCTAGCAGACGCGGCGGAAGTGGTGGGCTTCAGGGGCCGGATCTTGCCTTCGTCGAAGAGCTCGTCGGCAGCTGATCCGGCTCCTGCGGGCGCGAGCAGCCAGGGCGCGCGAGCGGCCGGGCGCGGGCGAGCGCGCGAGTGGCACGGGCGCGCGAGCGGCCGCGAGCGGCGAGACGCAGGCGCGCGGGCGCGAGCAGCCGGGCGCGGGCGAGCGCGCGAGCGGCCAGGCGCAGGCGGCCAGGCGCGAGCGGCCGCTCGCGCAGGCGCGTGGGCGCGAGCGGCAAGCGGCACGGGCGCGGGCGCGGATGCGGATGGGGCGGATACGGTGGCGTGGCGAGTACGACGGGCCTCGCCTTGGGGTGGATACGACTGGAGATTTTCTCGTTCGCAGGACAAAATTCTCGCCGGCGGCCCCCCAAGCGGCGATAAAAACGCCTCCTGGGGGGCCGAACGACTGGAGATGCCCTTACATACGTGGAAGGGAAGACAAGGTGTTAATGTTGAATGTGCAAAATCGTAAGATTTGAAGAATAGGCTCATGTTGGCAATTCATTTAGGCTGCAATAGAGTTGTTGTTAACACTGATAGCCAGTTGGTGATTGATGCAATGATGCAGGGCGGATCACTTTTTAGAAGGTGCTCCGGCTCGGCATCGAGGAGTCCAAGCGCCCCGCGAGGGCGGCCTCCCGGGCGAAAGTAGCCCGACTCTTACTAGTAGAAAAATGGCCTAATGTAAAGCTTATTAGTCTCGGTTTGTAATTGAACTGGCAATAATATGACCATTAGTGCCGATTCGAACGGCTAGGTGGGCGGCGCTCATTAGTACCGGTTCGTGACACAAACCGGTACTAAAGAGGTTGTGGCAGGCTGTTGCCAGGCTTGGCCCCACCAACCCCTTTAGTACCGGTTCATACCGCAAAACGGTACTAGATTTTTTTAGTTGATTTTTTCTGCAACGTTTTTTACCACCTTAAATATGTTACTTCTCAAACTATTACAATCACTTGGTCTTAATTGAACTCTACGTGTAGAATTTGTGGCCGCAATATGAGTCTTCTCCGGTTTCTAAATCGGTGATGACTCATATTGACAATTCAGATTGTACACAAAAAGATCATTAATGATCAATGTATTTTTGATGTATATTTTTACATGTTTACACATAGCAGTAACGTGTTTTGGCTGAAAGCGCTACTGATCAATGTATTTTTGATGTATATTTTTACATGTTTATACAACCGCTTTCGAGGTATCAGAGTTTCGAACGAAAACTCATCTGTTACAAACGCATTTCATTTTTTTAAACTTATTACAACTCCAGACTTTTCATGCGTTCATTATGCACCATTCAAAGTCACGTCATCAACTTTCAACCCTTTCTGCCTTCATTTTCTATTTTTCATGCATTTACTGATTTATTTTGAGCTAAATGACTCTGAAAAGCACTACAAATAAACTTTGAAAATGTGAAACTTGACATGTATCATCATTTCACCCACATAGCATGTGCAAAAAATTAGATATGATTATGACAAAACTGGATGCACTTCGTGTACAAACTAGACAATCTCTTTCGAGGTATCAGATTTCGGACGAAAACTCATCTGTTAGAAAGGCACTTCATTTTTTAAACTTATTACAACTCTAGACTTTTTGTGCGTTCAGTACGCACCATTAAAAGCCACGTCATCAACTTTCAACCCTTTCTGCCTTCGTTTCTATTTTTCATGCATTTACTGATTTATTTTGAGCTAAATGACCCTGAAATTAAAAAAGCACTACAAATGAACTCTGAAAAGGTTGAAACTTGGCATGGTAGCATCATTTCACTCACATAGCATGTGCAAAAAAGTAAAGAGAGTTCCGGCAAAAACTGGATGCACTTCGTGTACAAATTGGACAATCTCTTTCGAAGTATCATGATTCCGGACGAAAACTCATCTGTTACAAAGATATTTCATTTTTTAAAACTTATTACAACTCCAGACTTTGCGTGCGTTCAGTATGCACCATTCAAAGCGACGTCATCAACTTTCAACCCTTTCTGCCTTCATTTTATTTTTTTTCATGCATTTACTGATTTGTTTTGAGCTAAATGACCCTGAAATTGAAAAAGCACTACAAATGAACTCTGAAAAGGTTGAAACTTGGCATGGTATTATCATTTCACCCACATAACATGTGCAAAAAATTAGAGAGGGTTACGACAAAAACTGGATGCATTTCGTGTACAAACTGGACAATGTTTTTCGAAGCATCAGGGTTTCGGACCAAAACTCATCTGTTACAAAGGCACTCATTTTTTAAAACTTATTACAACTCTAGACTTTGTGTGCGTTCAGTATGTACCATTCAAAGCCACGTCATCAACTTTCAACCCTTTCTGTCTTCATTTTATATTTTTCATGCATTTACTGATTTGTTTTGAGCTAAATGACATTGAAATTGAAAAGCACTACAAATGAACTCTAAAAGGCTGAAACTTGGTATGGTATCATCATTTCACCCACATAACATGTGTGCAAAAAAGTAGAGACGGTTACGGCAAAAATTGGATGCACTTCATGTACAAAACTGGACAATCTCTTTAGAAGTATAAGGGTTTCGAACGAAAACTCATCTGTTAAAAGGCATTTTATTTTTTAAACTTATTACAACTCCAGACTTTGTGTGCGTTCATTATGCACCATTCAAAGCCATGTCATCAACTTTCAACCCTTTCTGCCTTTATTTTCTATTTTTTTATGTATTTACTAATTTGTTTTGAGCTAAATGACCCTGAAATTGAAAAGCACTACAAATGAACTCTGAAAAGGTTGAAACTTGGCATGGTATCATTATTTCACACACATAGCATGTGCAAAAAAGTAGAGACGGTTACGGCAAAAATTGGATGCACTTCGTGTACAAACTGGACAATCTATTTCGAAGTATCAGGATTTCGGACGAAAACACATCTGTTACAAAGGCACTTCATTTTTTTAAATTATTTCAACTCCAGACTTTTTGTCCATTGTGTGTTTATAAATCAATGCGGCTGCCTTTCGCTTGGCGAGGTGGGACTAAACTGTGTGCATCGTAGGGTGGCAGCGCACCCCCTTTAATACCGGTTCTTGGCTCCAAACTAGTGATAAAACACACTAATATTAAACATAAAAAAAAAGAATCACAAAAAAATCTATTTTTAAAGTTAAGTTATTCACAAACTAGTGATTCACACAAATTTCAAATAATTCAAATTTAAACTATTCAAACTTGAAAACTACTGGCACTAATAGAAAGTCTGTAATTTTTTGTACCCAAAGAAAAAATATTCACAAAGAAACTCTAAATATAGCAAAAAACAAATCAGAAATAAATAAAGCAGAAAAGAAAAAAAACTACATATAAAAAACACCTTTGTGCGCTGGCCAGTGGACCTGCTTGTCCCTGGGCCAGGATGCAGGCCCGTAAGGCCCAGCAGGCCCACAGGGCAGGGCGGCAAAATTAGGTCCGGAAGCCTGCTATAGAGAGGAGATTGAGAGAGCTACCACACTGGTGTTTGTAAACCAGTGCGGACGCCCCTCGACTAGCGAGGTGGGACTAAATTTGCAGCACCGCACCTGCGCCAGCGCACCCCTTTAGTATCGGTTCATGGCTCCAACCGGTACTAAAGGGGGTACTAGTTGGAGCCATGACCCGGTACTAAAGGGGGTCGCTTCCCGCTGTTTGGCCTGGCCAAATTTGACCTTTAGTACCGGTTGGTGGCTCCAATCGGTACGAAAGGCCCTTCCTATATATATAGCACTTATGGAAATTTTAGTTAGTTTCTTCTTCATCTGCTTCGTCGCGTCGCGCCCGTCCCCGTCCCCGTCCCCGTCGCGCCAGTCCCAGTCCACTCCCTATATGATCCAATTAATTAAAATTTTACTATAGAACTAGTTTATTTTTAGTAAGAAAATTAATAGAACTAGTTTATTTTTAGTAAGTGCTTAGTTGAATTAGTTGAATTAATAGAACTAGTTGAATTAGTTGAATTAATAGAACTAGTAAGTGTTTATCAATTAATGTTTCAACTATGAGCATAGAAAATGTCTGACAACGAAAAGGATTTCGGTATGTGCGAATACTATGAAGATGAGCGCGACATGTGCGACATAAATTTCCTAGTTGATGGTAGGTGCTTCAACATCAAGCTGGATGAGATATTCGAAGTGGATACAATAAGTCACAACGACAAGTCTTTTTTCGTAATTAAGCACGACTTATGCTTCATTTGCTTCAACTTATAATTTTAAATTTTTACTATTCTACTAGCGTATCCCCTGCCATGCAAGAATTTTTGTCTTGGATAAGATTGGTTTCAGTCCTATGAAAACTATGGAAATAAAGAGAGTTTACTTGAAGACCGAGTATGGTTATACTTTCTACGCAAAATTATACAAGGCTTATGCATTTGAGCCTGATATGGTTATCACTTTTTATATTCGTCCGGAAGATGATATTGAAGGTAATATCGACATCTGAGTCGATGTGCAGACGCCTTTAGTTTTACCATTATGTGAGTTTCTCAACCATATTTATGTCTTTGATATTGTTTATTCAAAAAAGTTGACAACTAATTTCTATTGACAACTTATTTCCGTTCAAGTAAATATGTTCGGCGCTTGGTAGACACGACCGACCGCTGTCCCGGGGCTGAACTAAACTGCGAGGAGATAACTCATTGTGTTTCATGGCTTGAAGATCTTGATGCTGTCAAGAGGAATTATTTTCCTGGACTTTCAAATCTTAGTACTTAAAACGTGCGAACAATAGTGTTCGTATTGAACTACGGTCACATCTATTTAGAAAAGATGGTAAGCTTTTTTTACTATTTGTCCTCGGTGCATCTTTTGCATACATTATTGTTTAAGCCAAACTTCATTACTAAGTATGTTACTATACGATATTCTTCAACAGAGACTCCCGGTGATAGTTGTGCCTCAGTGGATCGAGACTAACGGTCGCATGTCAATGGTTAGTTTACGGCCAAGACATCCTACAACGCACATGAGTGCATTTAGTATTTCTAAAACCGAGGAATGCTTAATAGTGAAAGACTGGAGTAAAATTGTGAAAGATCACAGAGAAGTACTAGGGGGCAGCAATCAGAAGCGCAGCCCACGATTAGGAGACAGGGGGCAACAATCCTAGCTAATTGATCAAGTAATATATATGGATAATACATATTACTTGATCACTTAGGATCCATCCACTTAATACTAATCCGCGGTTCTTTCACCTAATGATTTAATAACTCATTATAATGTAAAAAATCTCTAAATTAAATGGAAAACACAAAATTAAAGAAAAAATAAATAATAAAATCAGAACTCTCAAACCTTTTAGTACCGGTTGGTGTTACAAACGGTACTAAAGGACTCTACGCCCCCGACGCTGGCTCGTGCCACGTGGTGGCCCTTTAGTGACGGTTCATGCTGAACCGGTACTATAAAAGGGGGGGACCTTTAGTCCACACCCTTTAGTGTCGGTCAGAGAACCGGCACTAAAGGGCCTTTCGAACCGGTGATGATGCCCGGTTCTGCACTGGTGTGTCCAAGGACTTGCGTTGCCCGACATCCAGTTGGGATCATCTCTTCCTGCTCCTCCTTCTCCTCCTCGTTTGATAGTGGCATGCCGAGAGACACAATAATGACTCCCCTCCGGCGGCGGACACCTACGCTGAGGAGCACAACCAGCACTCCCGTGACCCCAAGAAGAATGGACTTGTGAGGAAGTGGTGAAGTCTGGCGCCCTCCCCCTCCGTTTATCTACGTTTGTATCTAGGTGTGGTGACGAACCTATACATTTTTGGTCCGATTGCAAAACCGGATCTATGCAATGTTCAAATGTGACCTATGTTCATCTCACATTGCATGGTTGTATGGATTCGGGAGACAAATAATGGGTGATCGATCACTGTCCAGGGACTATAGGAAGCCAAACTTGACTCTCATGATTGTAGATGCTCTAACAGACATGCTACACACATTCCTAGCTAATGGACCTGCCAAGCAGCTGATGTAGTCCTGTACGCGCTTGGATCTCAATGCTTTCGAAACGGTGAAGACGACTAAAACAAGTTTCTGGTCAGTCAACTGCCCCCAAATTTGTTTTGAGGACTGACCTCTAGGGGTCTAGCTGGTCCAAAATATACTAGGAGAAGCAACTGGTAGTCTTATAGAGAAACTAAAGATTAACGCGCGAATGGAGGAAAATGGCCAGCTCGATCAACTGCTCCACATGAAAAAGACGACACACCCGACGACGAGAGAGCAGACCAGCCGAGACTTGGAGACTTTTCCTCCTCCGATGTCATCGTCGCGCGTCGCCGTGATCGGCGCGGGGGCAGCCGGCCTGGTGGCGGCGCGCGAGCTGCGGCGCGAGGGCCACGCGCCTGTCGTCTTCGAGCGCGCAGCCGGCGTGGGCGGCACCTGGCGCTACGACGACGCGGCCTCGGCGGACCCGCTCGGTGCCGGTGGCGTCCACGGGAGCCTCTACGCGTCCCTCCGCACCAACCTGCCCCGCGAGTGCATGGGCTTCCTCGACTTCCCCTTCGTCGCCGATGAGGGCTCCGTTGACCCGCGCAGGTTCCCCGGGCACCAGGAGGTGCTCGGGTACCTCGAGGCGTTCGCGCGGCGGTTCGATCTCCTCAGGCTGGTCCGGCTCCAGACGGAGGTGGTCGGCGTCCGCCGCAGCGGTGACGAAGCAGGCGCCGCGGGCTGGAGTGTGTCGTATTGCTCGAGGAAGCTCGCCGGCGCCGGAAGCGACCTAGAGGGGGAGCAGTCGGAGGTGTTCGACGCCGTCGTCGTCTGCAACGGCCACTTCGCCGAGCCTCGCCTGGCGGACATTGCCGGTAATGCATCGATCCATGCCAGTCATGTTACATACTGTGTATGCACGCGGTACTGGTCAGTGAAGTTACTAGTAGGCATTTTCATGGCGATGGATCGATGTAGCGAGATGAATGATGTGCAGGCATAGGCGGCTGGCCCGGGAAGCAGATGCACAGCCACAGCTACCGTGTGCCCGACCCGTTCCACGGCCAAGTGCGTCTCATCTACCCACCCTCCGTTTCCATTTTACTTTGCATATTAGTTTTGTCCTAATTAAGTCCACCTTTATAAAGTTTGATCATGTATATTTTTCGAAAAAGGACACTTTATTACTTAAAAGTTTGACCATGTATATAGAAAACAATATGGCTATTTACAGTAAATAAGCATGCATAATGTGGAACGGCCATGTATATAGTAGTATCATCCATCGCCTTAATTTCTTCTTAATGTGTGGCCGGCCACACTGCTTGTTCTTAATTTTGTGGCTAGGCTGATTAAATTTGCAACATGCATGCATCTTATTGGTAGGTCGTGGTGATAATTGGGTACAATCCCAGCGGGATGGACATCTCGAGGGACATCGGCGGCGTGGCCAAGGAGGTCCATGTCGCCATTCGAGCGGCGCCTGCCGAGATGCAGAGCAGCACTGCCCATGCCAACCTGTGGCTGCATCCCATGGTAATTGGTATACACAATATATATCATCTCATGACGCCCAGATCCAATCCCCTCGTCACATCGAGCTACTTTTTCAAATGGCTGGATGCAGATCGATCGTGCCGAGGAGGACGGCAGCGTGGTGTTCAAGGACGTACAGCGGCCGGGTGAAGGCGGACGCCATCCTGCACTGCACTGGGTACGTACATCTTGCCGAATTAAGGCTCCACCGAGGTCTCAAATTATGCCGGCAATGGAGATCAACCTTGACTGATGGAGATGTGCTCGTCGTAGGTACAAGTACAGCTTCCCGTTCCTCGGCCACGACTCGGCTATCACGGTGGACGACAACCGTGTGGGCCCGCTGTACAAGCACGTGTTCCCGCCGCGGCTGGCCCCTAGCATCTCCTTCGTCGGACTGCCATTCAAGGGAATCCTTTTCCCGGTGTTCCAGCTCCAGAGCAGCTGGGTGGCCGGTGTTCTGTCGGGGAAGATCGAGCTCCCGTCGCCGGAGGAGATGATAGTGGACGTGGCGTCCTTCTACTCGGACATGGAGGCCCGCGGACGCCCCAAGAGGTTCACCCACAACCTCGGCGCAAGCACGTTCGAGTACGAGGGCTGGCTGGTTGAGCGGTGCGGGCTGGATACCATCGAGGAGTGGAGGAAGGCGATCTACGTCGCGGCGAGAGGCAGGGTGAGGGACCGGCCTGAGAGCTACCGGGACGAGTGGGACGAGGACGCCCAACTGCTGGAGCAGGCGCACCGTGATCTCGCCAATCATCTCTGATCTCACCTCATCATAACGACGGCAGCTTGCGATTTGGCTTTGGCTTACCGGCAAATGGAATTGTTTTTAAAAACTGGGAAATGGAATGGTTGATGATTGTGAGGACAAGGAGTATGTATTATTTTACACTTCTTCTTCGGTACAACTCCCTGAACACATCAACGGACAAGATCTATCACCCCTCTGAACACATTAACGGACAAGATCTGTCCATCCCCTTTCATAATAAATGGTAGGATGATTTTTCTAGAAAATACGACGCAGAAATCTATCACGTTTTGAGTCCATCTTGAACCAGCCCATTAGTGAGTATGTACGCTAGCATTGATAGAAAATCCAAAAAAATAGTGAGCCTGTTAGGAATCGAAAACAGGATGATTGATGATTGTGACGCCAAGGAGTATGTATTATTTTTCACTTCTTCTTGGATACAACCCCCTGAATACATCAACGGACAAGATCTATCACCCCTCTGAACACATCAACAAATAAGATCTGCCCATACCCTTTCATAATAAAGGGTAGGATGGTCTTCTAAAAATACGACGCAGAGATCTATCACGTTTTAAGTCCATCTTGAACCAGCCCATTAGTGAGTATGTACGCTAGCAATGATAGAAAATCCAAAAAAATAGTGAGCCTGTTAGGAATCGAACACAGGATGGTTGATGATTGTGAGGACAAGGAGTATGTATTATTTTTCACTTCTTTTTCGGTACAACCCTCTGAACACATCAATGGACAATATCTGTCACCCCCCTGAACACATCAACGGATAAAATCTATCCATACCCTTTTATAATAAAGGGTATGATGGTCTTTCTAGAAAATACGACGGAGAGATCTATCACGTTTTGAGTCCATCTTGGACCAGCCCATTAGTGAGTATGTACACTAGCATTTATAAAAAATCAAAAAAAATTAGTGAGCCTGTTAGGAATCGAACACAGGACCTCCAGGGGTTGTGAAACTGCTAATGGCCACCAAAACCATCATAATCACGTTATACGTACGGAGCGCAGATGTTTATCACCTAGAATGGATGTACTGTAGGTGTTTTTTAATTAGAAATACAGTAGCAGATCAAAATTGTTATTGTACAACCGGGCCGGACATTCTATCTAAAGTGTATTTTATAGCTAAAAAAACTAATGTGTTTTTCATATTTTGGAATATTTTTCAAAAACATGAATACTTTTAAAGATACAAAAAAAATAAAAAATTGAACTTCTTTTCGAAACGCGCATTTTCTTCAAATTTCCGATCCTCTTTTATAAAAAATACTTTGATTTTGTGAATATTTTACAAATTTTATGAACAGCTTTTCAGAATTGTCAACATTTTTCTGAAACTGCAAACATTTTTTCGAAAATATGAATAATTTATCAAATTTGTGAACATTTTGGGGAAAACAGTAATTTTTAAATTTCTGAACATTAAAAAATGCAAACCGTTTTAATTTAAAAATTGGCGAGCATTGTTCTAAGACACAAACATTTTTTCAAATTTACAAATATTTTTTCAAATATACTAACATTTATGAAAGCATTTATTATTTTCTAGGGCCTAAGCATTTTTTTTGCAATTATTTTCATTTTTCTTCTCTTTTTGTTAATCCATTTTTCTACTTTTGAACTTTATTCGAACACTCTCCATTGAACATGATATTCTTTGGAAATATTAGACCTGCCCCCAAATTTTGGAAGCAAGTGGGCATGCCCATGTTAGGCATCCATGCCTGGTCTAAATGACTTCCGACACCGTATGCACGTTGCAACATGTTCTGTCCTCAATTCTCATTTTTTTTCACTGAGAAAACTCCAGGAAATGCAAAACTTGTCGAAAACCCAAACAACTTGTCATGATGCCTTGAATTGGTCATATGAGGCCCTTGAAAAAATGAAGTAATTTCAAGGATGTCAAGAAATAACATGCTCTCAAACGGAGCCTTCTGGCCCCCAGAACACACTTTGTTCAACATGGTCTATTTTGGTACATGCTTGAAATGATCCCAACTTTTTTCACTAGGTAGGCATGCCCTCATAGGCATCCATGCTAGATTTGAACAATTTCCGACACCGTATGCAAGTTGCGACACATCCAACCTTTTTTCTGTATTTTCTTACCGAGAAAACTCTACAAAAAATACAAAACTTGTCAGAAACCAAAACAACTTGTCATGGTGTCTTGAATTTGTCATACGAGGCCATGAAAAAAATTAGGTCCATTTCAAGGATGTCAAAAAACAACGTGCTCTCTGACATATCCTTCTAGCCAGGCTAAACACCTTCCGTTGAACATGGTGTTTTCGTGGACATCCTTGAAATCACCACAACTTTTGCCACTAGGTGGATATGCCCATGGTAGGCATCCATGGCGGGTTTGAACTACTTCTGACACCATATGCAAGTTGCGACACATCTATCCATTTTATCGACCTTTTTGACAGACACAACTTTAGAAATGAGAAACTTATCAAAAACCCAAGCAACCTGGATTGATGTCTTGAATTGGTCATACAAGCCCATTGAAAAAAAATATTGAGGGATGGATGCCTACCATGGGCATGCCACCTGCTGGCAAATATTGAGGTCATTTCAAGAATGTTTAGAAAAAACACCATGTTCAACGTAGTGTGTCCGAGTAGTCATCCACGCCAGGTTTGAAGGAAAAATGTATTTAAATCATAATTTATATAGATACTTAAAACTGTCATTTTAAGTTTCTAACATAACTAACAAATACAAAATTATAGAATTGGAAACAACAAATTCTTTTGAAAAGCATTTAATAATTATTTAAACAAAATTATTAAAATCATAATTTAAAATAGTTACTTAAAACTGTATTTTGGTATTTCAATGTTTTGAATAGGTTTCAAAAAATAATAATGTTTAAAAAGTAAAAAATATTTTTTTATGATAGGAAAAAGGAAAAAAAATAAAAGTAAAAAAAAACTAAAATCTTAGGCCTTGCCCAACTAAGCGACGGCATTGGTCCTGTTGGGCGACTATTGGAATTTTTTCGGAATTTAAAAAATGTTCTCATTTTCAAAAAAAATTATCACAAATTGGGAAAACGTTTGGTCAAATTTAGAACACTTTTTTCATATCATTTATTTGTCTCATTTGTGAAAAATGTTTCGGAATTTAAGTTTTTGACCTTGCTCACAGAAAATGTTTGTTTTCACAATTTGTTTGTGCTTTTCAAAAAAGTTAATCGCATTTTGACATTCTGAACATTTTTTACGACACAAACAGTTTTTGAAATTACCTTACAATTTTCGGAAATGCAAATATTTTTTAATTTATGAACAAAATTTCGAAATAACAAACATTTTCAGAGTTCTAACAACATTTTGAAAGCGCGAGCATTTTTTGAAAAATAAAGAAGAAACATAACAGGAAAAGGAAAATAAATAAATAAATAAATAAGAATAAATTATGGAAAAAAGACCAGTACACAAAGTATTTCTAAAATCTTTTTAAAATTCCCAGCCCATCCATTACTTAATGTGTCTAGGTTTAGATCGGTCATGGAAGGTATCCTACCGTAGGGGTTCTGGACGCACGTAATGTTTTAAGTGATCGTGGGTTCTATTCCCAGGTTTTGCAATCCTTGTTCGCTATTTTTGATCGCATGCCATCCCAAATGGGCCGGCCCAAGTAAGCTGCCCTGCGTATACGTTTCTATAAAAGTAGATACAAATTTTAAAAAGTTCATACTATCCTTTATACGTATTGCGAGGGGGATTGTACCGAAGCGGGACTCTTTATTTTTTGCACAAAATATCGAAGAAAAAGGCACACAATTCACCAGCCGGGAATCGAACCCGGGTGGCAGGGTACCACTAGACCACTGGTGCTTTGATGAGCGATTTACTTCAATAATTTTTAGCTTAAAATCATTCGGCACCTGGAAGATGCCGATGTAGTTTCGTTGATCATCAACTAAACTTGTACATTTGTGCTAGCAGTTCTAAAGACGCTTAAGAGTTACCAGACGAGGAACACCAACACGCTCATTCGGGAGGCTCCCAAGAGTCACTCGGAGCGGGCCAAGAGCGCACCATGTGCCGCATTCTGGGTGCTCCTTTCGGATTCTGTTATTTTTTTGCACGCGTTTTCGGCCTTTTAGCTGGTCTTTTTCTGGGTTTTTTCGGCTTTTCGAATTTTCACCAGTCTTCCTTAGCTTTTCAACAAAAAATATTTGAAAAAAATATTTTGCGCGAAAAACACGTTTTTTCCTTCCGCGAAAGGCACGACCGTGCCTCTTGAAAACGAAAAAAAACATGTTTATTTACCTTCCACGAGAGGCACGGTTTTGCTTACGCAAGAGACACGGATTTGCTTCCACGAGAGCCACGGTTTTGCTTACGCGAACACGGATTAGCTTCCGCGAGAGGCGCGGCCGTGCTTCTCAGAAACGGCTTTCGAAAAGGAAAAAAGGTGCGCCTGGTTCGGTTTTTTGTCAAGTATTTTTTTTGTCGATTTTTCCTGAAAGAAAGTTCATCAAAACATATCAACATATGATCTAGTTTTAAAAATCTCAACCCGAGGAATCCAACGGTAAAAATGGTTCGAGATTTGCACGCATGGTTTAATAGATAAAACATTTTAAATAAACGGTTCTACAAAAAAACTTCTAGGTTGCTACAAGTGGCACACATGCAGCATATCACTTGTCACAACCTAAGGAGGGGGAAAGTGATCTTTAGAAGTAGTGCTCCTTAATCAGTGATTTCACTTGTTGTGACTTCTGAGGCTATTGTGTATAACAACGTGAGGGCTAACTATTGTATACTAGTAATAACCGAAACACCACAAAAAGCCCACCACCAGGGAAATTAGCCCGCAGCAGCACGAAGGCATGGGCGTTGATATTTCTCGCATTCAACGAGAAGTAGCGAACCCTCGCTGAAGTGGCATCCGTGACAGGCCGGCCCATGAGTGCGGGAGGCCACAACCTCCCTTCTTATCCATTTTTTCGTTTTCTGTTTTCGTTCTCTGCTTTATTTTTTACTTTTGTTTGTACATTAAAATATTATAAATATATAAAATACTCTATAAAAACATTTGAAAAAAATTGACCAAGCATTTGAAGAGTGCTAAATGTGTATAGAGATTTTTTTTATCCTGTATACGAAAAAGGTATCAAAATGTGTATAAAATTTTCTAATCATGTATTTTAAAAAATTTAATCAAGCATTTATTAAAAAAATGTTTGATAAAATGTTGTTCAAGCGTCTGAAAAGTGCTAAATGTGCACAGAAAAAATGTTGACCATGTATTAAAAAATGATGAAATATTCTGATCATGTAAATAAAAATTTTAATCGAGCATTTGTATAAATGTTGACAAAGTATTTAAAAAATGTTGACCAAGCAACTGAAAAATGTTAAATGTTCATAAAATAAATGTTGAGCATGTATTAAAAACGATGAATTTTTTGAGCATGTATATAGGAAAAGTTAATCAAGTATTTGAAATAATGTTGAAAAAGTATTTGAAAAATGTTAATCAAGCAATTGGAAAATGTTAAATTTGTATATAAAACATGTTGACCATGTGTTCAAAAAATGTTGAAATTACATTTAGAAAATGTTAATCAAGCATTTAAAAATATTAAATCTGCATATAAAAAATATTGACCATGTATTAGAAAATGTTAATATTCTATTTAAAATAATTTAATGAAACATTTGAAAATGTTTAAAAGTGTGTATGGGGGCTAGTGTTGACCATGTATTCAAAAAATATTAATCTTCTATTTGAAAAATGTTAATCATGCATTTGAAAATTGTTAAAAATATGTATAGAACATGTGTTGACCATGTACGAAACAAATATTGATACATAAATGTAGAATGAAAACCAAAATAAGCAAAGAGAACAAAAAAATGGAACCAAAAATGAAACAAAGTATACCAATGGAAAAAAATAAATGAAAATAAAACCAAAAAAAAATGCAGAAAGAATGAAAAAAAGGGCGAAAACAAAACAAGAACTGGAGAAGAAAAAACAAAAAAAACACTGAAACCACAGAATAAAAGAAGGAAAAGGACTAAGAAAAGAAAAACGGATAAACACAATGAACGAAACAAAGGAAAATAAAAAAAGGGAGATGAAAAGAAAACCAACATGAAAAGAAAAGGGGGAAAGGAAAAAACCAAATAAAAATAAAGAGAAAGGTAAGAAAAAAACCCAGTAGAAACAAGAAAAAGAACAAACCTATATGAAGAACAACTTTTTTTTTGTTCTAGTAGGTTGCGTCCAATGTATTAAAGAACAACTCAACGCTAGCGTAGTGGCTTAGCCTTGCCTCGCAACGAGGAGATCGAGGTTCGATCCGTCGCGCACACAAATTTTAGTCTCTAGGTTGCCCAATATTGTAGCGCTTGACCAAGAGTTGGTCTGTCTCGCTTAATGCGAGATATAGCTCCCTTGTGAAGCCATGAATGCAGTCTCTTGTTCCTCGGCTGTTACCATCAACGCGGTTTTTTCGCTGCCACTAAAACACACCGTGTGATCTCCCTATCCCGTCAGAGTCTCTGTCTACCGCCGCCAGGGAGCATTTGTTTCAGCTGTAAGAGAAGATCAGAAGGAGCCTAATTAGGATCCATCATGGCTGCATCGATGCATGGTTAGTACTCATCCTTATGAATCCCAAATTGATCACTGCCATCAGCCATCGTAAAGGGGATTAAGGGAAGCACCAAAACCGCAATGAGTGACAATAGGGCCGACTGTGCACGACGTCCTCTCTTAGGTATGTCCACTACCATAATTAATTGACCTCGGCTTCAAATCTCTGAGCCCCCCGCCCCCGCCCCCTAATATGAATGATTTGATCGGTATGAAAATTGGATTTGGAATTTGTTAGTTATATAGTCGAGTATCAATTTTTTTACATAACTAGTTTCGGACTTAATTCTGTCTCGTCAAAGAAGTACAATTCGTGGTGTTTGTAGTGTTTAATTACACCTATGGAAACACAAGTTCGAATCTAGGCTTCTTTGCACCCTATGTTTTTTTGGCTCAGGTAGTCCTCACTGGTTTCAAAGAGCTTAAGAGTGGAGCTCCCCCCATAGGGAATTCCTGGCTCCGTCCCCTATATGGATTGTTGGATGATGTGCACAAATATATGTTGGCAAAACATTACTTTTTTACGTGACCATGGCAATTTATGTCCATGAAGCATGGCAAATGTAGTTTATGGGTCATGGCATTTCTTACTATATGAATACATACATTTTGAAATCATATATACCTAAGAGGTTCATCCCACTATCTTATTTATCTTAACATGCAACCTATTCACCTCATCACATATGTTCCACACATACCACCTCCCATTTGAGTGCACATGCAAACCATCCACATCATCCAGCACATGCAATCAATCAACCTTTTACTTTCCACCAGATGGACACCCTCCACATCATCAAGCACTCATGCAACCATTGAAAATTTCAATATCCAGTTTCCACTGCATGCAAGCCCTCCACATCAGCAAAGAACATGAAAGCCCTCAACACCATTTTTTTTATTTTCAACAATACATAATTAACTTGAATGTCACAAGATAATATAACGTGCATACACCATCCATTTTCCTCTAGGTTGAATGTGGTGTGGTACTATTTTCATATATTCTAATTTTATTTCTGATAAGTTCGTTGCCAAAAATTCCCACAGCAACACGCGGGGCGTTATCTAGTTTTCTTATAAAAAGTATGACAATTATAATTAAAACAACATGGAATTTTTTAATATGCATCTGCCATTGTAATTTTGTTCATAATTTGTGTTATTTTACATACATGGAAATTCTCATACAAAAAATGGTAACTTTAATTAAAAAACATGGAAAATTTTAATATTAATCTACCATGGCAATTTTCCATTCATAATTGTGCTTGTACTGTATATTCTATTTTTTTCATGGCAATTTCGACACAAAGCATGGCAATTTTAGTTTAAAAAAGCATGGAAAATTTATGCATTTGCCATGGTAGTTTTCTACATAATTTGTGTTATTTTACATACATGAAAATTTCTCATACAACACATGGAAATTTTAGTTGAAATAACATGGCAAGTTTTAATATGAATATGCCATGAAATTTTTTTCATTGTTCATTCTTTTCTTTGCATCGTAAATTTTACGATGTTAATTTCTGAGAATAATTTTTTGGCACGACAATTCTAGGAAATTGCCATGGGAGCATTATCAGAGATGTTGTTAGATTTTTTTTTGCTATGCTTTTTTAGGAATAAAAATGTTGTAAAATTTGCCATTTTTAAAATAGTTTGTTCTACTCAAATTGAAAAAAATGGAAATTTCCATTTTTATTGAAGATTATGGATTTTTTTACTAAATAGGTGCAATATTGTCACATGGCCAAAAATCAAATTTCCATTATTCCTATTTATGCCTTGGCATATTTATGGTTCAGCACATGGCAAATTTCCCGTAGTACGTCATGGCAATTTTGTTAAATTTTGTTTAGTTATTCAAAATTATGTCCAAACACCAGTTATTTAGTCTTGATAGAGGCATCACAGGAAAACTAGCCATTCTTGGCCTAATTGGAGGTTGTTTTGTCCTGGAGGAAGGAACGGTTTGCGCGGGGATGGGGGGCTGGGCCGAACACGAATCGTTTGTTCCAACTCTTCCCCGAATAATTTAAAAAAAAAACTCTTTCCTAGATCAAATGTTTTCGTTTGACAGGGTGATCATTCCTATGCAGGTGGCTCCTTCTCAGATCAATGATGTTCGCCCAGCTTCAACGTTGTCGAGGAGCTCATGAGGTTAGGGCTTCCTGGATCTGCCTGTCCAGATCTGGGGTGGTCGCCCAGCCCTCTTCGTCGTCTGCTTTTCAGATCATCATTGTCTACATCTTCTAGCACCGATTGAGGAAGTCGCAACCATTGCATCAACGATGTTTCCCTAGCTTCGATCGGCGATTTCCTGGTCGTTGCATCAACAATGTTCCCCTGGCCCCGAACGGCGATTTCTTGACCATTACATCAACAATGCTTCTCTAGCTCCAATGGTGATTTAGAGGTCCAGAGGCTGCATCGAGTTTTGATGTGCCGCCGGTGAGTGCAGAAGGAAGTTAGCTTCGATCTCCCCAAGGACCAATGTGTTTGAATTTCTGTAAGGATGATGTTGTAAGGGTTGATCAACTTTAATATGGTTTTTAGCCTTTTTCACGAGAAAACGAGAGGATACATTATCGTGCAAATCTCAAAACAAAAAGAGAATATATTAATTATGGTGTTCATATAGACAGTCATTTTTCTTTATCTAAACAAAAACTAGGTGCACCTAGAAAAGGAGGGAATAAATTGTTTACAGCTGTCACCATTTCTTCTGTACTTTTTTTTGCGAGGAAAAGTTTCAATCTTTTCATCAACTGTCAAGGTAGTATAAAGAACACGAGAAGTAAAAAAATACATCTAGGTCCGTAGACCACCTAGCCACGACTACAAGCATTGGAGCAAGCCAAAAGCGTGCCACCGTCATCACCCCTCCCTCATCAGACCCGGGTAAACCTTGTTGTAGTAAATAGTAGGGACGTCGTCGTGCTAAGGCCCCATAGGACCAACGCACCAAGACAACAACCGTCGCTGATGAAGAGATGCGTAGATCAGAAGGATCCAACCTGTAGACACTTGAAACAAATGAACGAAGATCGGATCCATGTGGATTCATTGAAGACAAATGCCGATCAAATCCCGCGAGATCCACCAAAGGCAGACCTCCACAGACACCACTTCTTTTCAGGAAAGCAAAAGCAAAAGCCTTATATGCCTTCAGTTAACAAGGTCATCCGTACAAATAAAGGAGAAAAAGGATTATTTGTACAACATGGTAGTCGAAATATAATTCAAGACTAAGAGCCGTAAGAATACTCAGTTGAAGTAGAGTACACGCGCAGGCAAATAGTGCAGTAGCCGAAACAAAACTACAAGGAAACTAAAACAGGATTAGTCAAGTCGTTGATACAATACAAGAATGGAACCGATGATCAAGTACTAGTAGCTGGCGGCGGCTTCTCCCATTTGAGCTCGACGCCCATCTCTTGGGCCGTCTTGCAATCGACGTTGTCGGCCGCCGGAGTGTTGGTGGCGTCGATGCGGATGAATGTCACCGGCCAGCAATAATAGGCCGCGTCGATGCTCTTCTTGGAATGCGCCGGCCTGTAGGTGGCGTCCACCACCACCATCACGGTGAACCCGGCGTCTTCATGGCCGTGCTTGTCGTAGAGGTACTGCAGCGTTGGTTGATCGTCGATGTGCCTCCAGTCCCTGTATCTGTGCTTGCTGTGCGGCGGCAGGTCGAAGGGGCCCGACTCGGGCTTGAACCACCCGAGGTCCACCATCCCCGCGAAGGATGCGTTGGGGACGTCCAGGAGGCGGACCACGTTGATGCTGCCATGGATCTGGCCGCGCCCGCTTGGGTTCAGGGCCTTGACGACGATCAGGTAGTCCACCGCCGTCGCCGGCCAGGCCGTGGTGGTGCTATGCTGTATCCACCACGGCTTCTCCGTCAACACATAGCCGTAGCTCTGGAAGCCCATGTCCACTGGGCGGTGGACGACCACGATGACCATCACCACTACGGAAACGGCGAGCACGGTGACCACGATGGTCACCAATGACCGCACCGTCGCTAGGAACGGGAATCTTGTGTTCTCGCCGTCGCGGCCTGCTGGCGCCATACTTGACTCTTTTTCCTATCGCTTCCTTTCTGCATGCAGTGTGGACGTTGTACTAGCTAGCTAATGTACTCAGACACCACTTGCTATTATACCCTTCACTAAGTGCTCGCTCTTTTACGCCACACCTCCTCAACTAATTATGTACTACCCTCTCTTCCGGTTTAGTACAAGCTTATCTTAAAAAAAATATTGGTCACCCATGCATGCAATTAATGCATTGGTAAATACAATTTTTTAGGCAACAAGTGCATTAATTTAATACTTTTGCAAATGACAAAACATTATTCCACCATTCATTATCTATCTTGGTTGGTGATATGTTTGAATTGAGCCCTATAAATTGAAAGGGAGGGAGTATATGTTACTCTCAAGTCTCAACTATCCATTCTTGATTCCTTTCGGCTTAGGCCCCTAAAGAGATAGACATGAGGAGGACGAGGAAGAAGAAGATCAATTCAACGTGGTGCCAAACAGTTAATCACACTGCAAATGTGGTGATTTTATGCTTTTTACTCATCCAACCATAATAAAAGAAATCTTAATCCTTTATTTTTTTAAAGCACCACATACAGTCTTTGTATAAATATATGTTAACGTCTATTGTGGCCAGATGCATTGACAACCGTTCCCATATTGTGGCCAGAGGTGTCATATTTGTTGTCTCCATAATTATGAGACACGCTTAGACTATTAATGAGACATTCATTTTCCCCCAACCTCCCCGTCATCAAATTTGAGATGGGGGCCACCTAAAGTTTTTTCTCCGGCACACAAAATTGCACTTAACTGTCGCTCTAAAGACAGCCCCGAAACACAATATATGACGACTCAAAGCTCAGATATAGAGGGTGCTTCATAAACTATGATGATTTTTAGAGTGTCCTTTTTGGCCAAAATCATCGTAATAGTGATTAATATGACGACTCGACTCTAGAGATGCTCTCATATCTGTCACCGATACCACCGAACCTTGCGCAAAGACCTACGTAACTAACAATAATACCAGCACGTTGTCCTTTCTGAAAGTACATGTTGGTGAAATGATTATTATAGAATCTAAAGCAAAAGGTGATTATTATAGACCGGAAAGCAATTGCATGCATGATGACCGGCCTGCACCAAACACTCTTATCTTTTCTCTTCTTTAGGGAAAGCCACCATGACGGTGTGTTTGACGGTGTTACATCGTCCGCAAGGATGATGCTACCAGATAATATTCTAGTTCCCCACAACATATGCTCTCTGCCCTATCGTATCGTCTTTGTGTTTTTTGCTTTGTCCAACCAACCTGTCTTGCATCTGAGAAAACCATGTATGCCCTTTATCTTCAGTAAGGCGTTTGTGTGTAGGAGAACATAAATCTGTACGTGTATACATAGTCATTAGCTTGGAGCTGGTGATACCGAAAAAAGGTTTTCCCTGCTTTGTATACAAAGCAACCAACCGAGACATTCAACGATAGGTGTTGGGACGAAAACAACATAGTCACGCCCAAAAAAATAAAAGAGAAAATACAAAAGAAATAAATGCCGACAACGGCGGATCAACAAAAAACGAAGAAGCCTCGTGGCCGCTGCACCCAACGAAGATCGCCCACCAAGCTCCGAGCCTCCGAAGCACCGGTACCAATCAACACCTTCAAGAAGGAATGCGAGATAATGACGCTGCTGCCAAGGGTTTCCCCCGGTACGCGGTGAGGGGAGAGGAAGGGTAGCCCCGACGCCCTCCAGGAAGGTCTGGCGGCATCCACATGCGCCACCGCGTCGGTACCGGCCAAGCCAACAGAGATTTCTTCCGATCCCAACCTCCACCTCAGGCATACCAGAGCTCGCCACCAAACAGACACCCACCGTGCGTCAACCCGGTCACGAAGTTTCCCACGCTCTCTCACCACGGCACCATGAAGCATGGCCTTCACAATGAACAAGAGGAGCTGGGACTCGGGCAGCAGCACCGACGGCATGTGGAAGGGCCCCACCTCCACCGTTGAAGACGGTAGTTGACCGAACGCAATAGCAGGAACATACCAGGCCCGTGGCCGCACAGGCCCGATCGGGATCTTGAGGCCCGTAAAGTTCCTGCCTTCGCGCTGCAGCCGGCACGCCGTCGGCACCGCTGTCCCTGTCCAAGCTGCTCCCTTGCCTCCCCGCACAGAGAGCCGCCAACTGGAAGCATCACCACCACGTACACCGCCGGCCACCACCACCAGATCGCCGGACCGCCACCGGCTGAGCCGCACCACCGCCGCACGCCCGCGACGGAGAGGAACCAACGCGGACGCCAACAGTCCGAAGCCGGACCCTAGCCCCCGCCCACGCGGCCCGGATCTGGCCGCCGCGGCGAGGCGCGCACCACCGTGCAGCCGGCTGCGTAGCGCCATGCCCACTAGGGGGGCGCGCGCCGCCATGCCGCGGTGCCCCGCGCCCGCACTCGATGAAGAAGCCCGCGCCGCCCCATCGCACGGAGGAAGAACTAGCCCCGCCGGCGCCGGCGTCGGTAGGGAGCTGGTGATATATTTGCTCAATCTAGTTATATGACAAGTATGGTTGGTCCAACAGACTAGCCAACGGAGAGGCACTACCGGAATCGACTGGTACGGAGTTACCGACGGTTGGTAAGTGCATTTTGTTGGGCACTTGACAAAGAATCACCTAAACTAAAATGCATACTGAAAAAACTCAGTAAAACACAAACACTCGGCAAAGACGACAATTTGCCTCGGAAAACACTCAACAATAGCAGGGAACTCGGCAAATAGTCACCTCTGCCAAGTGTCTACTTACATGCACTCAACAAATGTGTCCGCTGTTGTCGCGCTTGATGGAAGGCTAGCAGCGCAATCACCGTTGTCGTGTGCCCGACAAAGAGCACAAGAAAAACCTTTTCTTTGTTTCCTTTCGGTTCCTCTCCTTTCATTTCTTTTCTTTTCTTTGTTTATTCCAAATGATAAGTGCCACACGTGTGGCATGAAGCACTCCGGTCCTGACATTTTTTACATCTAAAGTTGTCATTTAAAAAAATCCTAAAAAAACTAAAACTTGCCATCCGAAAAGAAGTTGCCATGCTTAACAATTAAAGTTGCCATCCTCGCGTTACTAAAATTGTCATGACAAAATGTTCGGAGTTGCCATGTGTTCGTGCCACACGTGTGGCACTTATCAAGGTCCTTCTTTGAGTAAAGTCTGTTTTAAACCCTGAGAGGGTAGCGTGCGTCGAAAACGAACCCCGACCTCCAAATCCCGGAAGTCTGTGTCCTGTTGTCACTAATCCCGGATGTTTTTGACCTTTAGTGCGTTTTAGGGTGGGATTAGCTGACGTGGCACAGTTTCAAGGTGGGATTGCTTAATAAATGCGCCACGTCGGCTTGGGCCACCTAACTCTATTAATTCAGACGCTAGAAGGGATCGAATCTAGGGTTCAGGCGAGCGCTGGCGGCGATTTGCGGCAGTGGCAAGGATGTCGTCTTCTTCCTTTGGGTCTTCTTCTTCTCGCGGTGGAGGGGTTCGACGGAGAGGCGTACCAGCAAGGTCGCCGGTGCCCTATCAGGAGCAGCCCATGGACTACGAGCCCGCAGTTGTCTGCGCCCGTTGTGGGAGGAAGGCACCACGCTGGATCTCCTGGAGTCCGGCGAACCCTGGAAGAAGATACTATGCTTGCGTAGAAGCTCAGGTATGGTTGATTCCATCTTCTCTGTTGTGTTTCTCTGATCTGGATTGTTCCTCTCTCTGCTTTGTTCATTCTTCTTCGTCTGACAAAATTCTAAATAATTGAACAACATGGATTTGTTCAGTGGCATGATGAGCCTACATCTTCATTTTTGCGTGGATTACTTGGAGATCTTCGAGATAGAGTATAGAAGCTTGAGGTAGATGTTGCTGCATTGTGTAATGAAGGAGATTCTCGAGCTGTTGGTGTTGATTTCATGGATGCAGGGAGAAAGAAAACAGAGGAAGATGCATCAGTTAGTCAGAAATCTGTCAGTAAACAGATGCTATTGGTGTATGGCATTGTGATATTTGTATCTGGTATATTTGTAGGGATGCTTTTAGGCTAGTTCATGTACTACATTTGAGCAAATGTACTGATTTGCAGGCTATGTAATGAATTTCAAACATGTTGGAATGCAAATGCAGTTTGATATGTTTGACCTGAGTACTGCAGTTCCATTTGAAGATGCTGGCATTTCCTCTTATTTTATTTATGCATGAGTACCGCAGTTCCATTTGAAAATGCTGGCATTTAGTGCCAGTTTAGAGCTTGGTTGCTGTAAAAAGTCAGTGCTATGTAATTGACAACACTCATGCAAATCATTTTCATAGTTGCATAAATAAAATAAGAGGAAATGCATATAGAACAACATGATCATCATGACATATAGATAACAGAAATTGAGACCAACAAGTTCACGTTGCATTGCCACAAGTTCATAGGGACAATAGATCCAAAATAAGTAGTAGTTAACAGGAACAATAGATCCAAAAAAGTACTAGTTTAAGCCAGTATTTCACATAACCACATGGCAACATGGCTTTTGACCAGACAACCAAAATAACATGCAACAAGAACAGCTTCAGTAATTCCCACTAGCTGTGAAGTAGGGCATGAACCCTGTAGTGCTTGTTGTTGTTCCACTGCCCCTACCAGTGGATGTGCTTCCTCTAGGTGCCTCATTTGTAGTGCTTCCTGATGTTCCTCTCCCCCTCTTTGCTCCTCTGCCCCTACCAGTAGATGTGCTTCCTCCAGGTCCATCATTTGCAGCTCTTTTGCTAACTCTAGGAGGTCTGAAACTTGTATTTCCAGGTTGAGAGCCTGAGGCTGCTGCTGACTGAAAGTTTTGAGGAGTTGTTGCTGTTGTTCTACTTCTTTTTAATGCCTCTGTTTGTGCTTCCTGCAACCCAAAAGAAGAGAAAAGAGTTAAATTTTTAGCATTTACAGAAACAGAGCATATACTGTTATAAATTACAGAAACAGAGTAATAAATTACCTCAGTTGCTCTCAGTTTTTTTCCTTTCTTAGCAAGGAATGCCTTTGTTTTTTTGTTTCTATCTGGGTTCTGCTGGCAAGAACCTTTGTTGTGTCCCTTGCTCCCACAATATCCACATGTAATCTGAATGCCATGCTTGCTCAGTTTCTTCCCCTTGGGTGCTTCCCCCTTGAGGGAGTCCTGGATTAGAGGGTGTTCAGGTAGCCGGACTATGCCTTCAGCCGAACTCCAGGACTATGAAGATACAAGATTGAAGACTCCATCCCGTGTCCAGATGGGACTTTCTTTGGCATGGAAGGCAAGCTTGGCGATGCGGATATTCAAGATCTCCTACCATTGTAACCGACTTTGTGTAACCCTAACCCTCTCCGGTGTCTATATAAACCGGAGGGTTTTAGTCCATAGGACAACTTCATCATACAACAATCATACCATAGGCTAGCTTCTAGGGTTTAGCCTCCTTGATCTCGTGGTAGATCTACTCTTGTACTACCCATATCATCAATATTAATCAAGCAGGACGTAGGGTTTTACCTCCATCAAGAGGGCCCAAACCTGGGTAAAACATTGTGTCCCTTGTCTCCTGTTACCATCCGGCCTAGACGCACAGTTCGGGACCCCCTACCCGAGATCCGCCGGTTTTGACACCGACATTGGTGCTTTCATTGAGAGTTCCTCTGTGTCGTCGCTTTCAGGCTCGATGGCTTCTTCGATCATCAACCACGATGCAGTCCAGGGTGAGACTTTTCTCCCAGGACAGATCTTCATCTTCGGCAACTTCGCACTGCGGGCCAACTCGCTTGGTCACCTTGAGCAGATCGAAAGTTACGCCCCTGGCCATCAGGTCAGGTTTGGAAGCCTAAACTACACGACTGACGTCCGCGGGGACTTGATCTTCGACGGATTCGAGCCACAGCCAAGCGTGCCGCACTGTCTCGATGAGCATGACATAGCTCTGCCGCCGAACAGCGCCTTGGAGGCCGCACACGCATCGGTTCCGACCATTGATTCAGAGCCCACTGCGCCAATCGAGGATCAGCTGTTGGACGCTGCCTCAGGGGCTGCGATCTCAGAAGCGATCGAGCCGAACTCCAGCCCCGCACTCCGCATGGCCTGTGACTCCGAGGAGCCGGATTCCTCTCCGAACTCCGAGCCCCCCGCGCCCCCGCCGATCGAATCCGATTGGGCGCCGATAATGGAGTTCACCGCCGCGGACATCTTTCAGCACTCGCCCTTCGGCGACATCCTGAATTCTCTAAAGTCTCTCTCTTTATCAGGAGACCCCTGGCCGGACTATGGTCAGCAAGGTTGGGATACGGACAATGAAGAAATTCAAAACCCACCCACCACCCACTTCGTAGCCACTGTCGACGACTTAATCGACATGCTTGACTTCGACTCCGAAGACATCGACGGCATGGACGACGATGCAGGAGACGAACAAGAACCAGCACCTGTAGGGCGTTGGAAGGTCACCTCGTCATATGACATATATATGGTGGACACTCCAAAGGATGGAGATGGCGATGGAACAGTGGTGGACGATACCTCTAAGAAACAGCCCAAGCGTCGGCGTCAGCAGCGCCGCTCTAAATCCCGCCAAAGAAAAAACGGTGATTCCGGCACGGGAGATAATACTACTCCGGATAGCGCCGAAGAACACCCCCTCCAGCAAAATTCGGCACAGGAGGACAGAGAAGCCAGCCCTCACGAGAGGGCGGCGGACCAAGAGGTTGAGGACGATAATTATACGCCTCCCTCCGAAGACGAGGCAAGCCTCGACGACGACGAGTTCGTCGTGCCAGAGGATCTTGCCGAACAAGAGCGTTTTAAACGCAGGCTCATGGCCACGGCAAGCAGCCTCAAGAAAAAGCGGCAACAGCTTAGAGCTGATCAGGATTTGGTAGCTGACAGATGGACTGAAGTCCTTGCGGCCGAAGAGTATGAACTCGAACGCCCCTCCAAGAGTTACCCAAAGCGCAGGCTGCTACCCCGACTAGAGGAGGAAGCACCTACATCACCAGCGCATGACATGGCCGACCGGCCACCTCGTGGCCGCGACAGAGAGGCCTCTTAGCCCTCCACTCAAGCCATGCCTCGGCACCGCGTCAAGCATACTAAGGCACGGGAAAATGCGCTCGACCTGCGCGACATCCTAGAAGACAAGGCAAGGCAAAAAAGTTCGATCTACGGATCACGCAGGCGCCCCACGGCACGTGACGGTGATCATCACTCCAGACGCAATGAATCCGGCCGGGCCGAACTCAAGAGACAAAGCTCCTTCGAGTTGCGTTGTGATATAGCCCAATACAGAGGCGCCGCACACCCACTATGCTTCACATATGAAGTAATGGATCATAAAATCCCTGAGGGCTTCAAACCTGTAAACATCGAATCGTACGATGGCACAATAGATCCTGCGGTATAGATCGAGGATTATCTCCTTCATATCCACATGGCCCGCGGCGATGATCTACACACCATCAAATACCTCTCACTCAAACTTAAGGGACCGGCCCGGCATTGGCTTAACAGCTTGCCAGCAAACTCAATCGGTTCTTGGGAGGACCTGGAAGCCGCATTCCTTGACAACTTCCAGGGCACTTATGTGTGACCACCGGACGCTGATGACCTAAGCCACATAATTCAGCAGCCAGAAGAATCAGCCAGGCAATTCTGGACACGGTTCCTAACAAAGAAAAACCAGATAGTCGACTGTCCGGACGCAGAGGCCTTAGCGGCCTTCAAGCATAATATCTGTGACGAGTGGCTGGCCCGGCACCTGGGACAGGAAAAGCCGAAATCTATGGCAGCCCTCACGACACTCATGACCTGCTTTTGCGCGGGAGAAGACAGCTGGCTAGCTCGCAGTAACAACTTAACCAAGAACACTGGTAATTCGAATACCAAGGATAAAAGTGACAGGTCGCGTCGGAATAAGCAAAAGTGCCGCGTTAACAGCGACAACAATGAGGATACGACAGTTAATGCCGGATTCCGAGGCTACATATCCGGTCAACGGAAACAGCCATTCAAAAGGAAAACTCAGGGCCCGTCCAGTTTGGACCGAATACTCGACCGCTTGTGCCAGATACGTGGCACCCCAGAAAAGCCAGCCAATCACACCAACAGGGATTGTTGGGTGTTCAAGCAGGCAGGCAAGTTAAGAGCCGAAAACAAAGACAAGGGGCTGCATAGAGACGACGAGGAGGAGCCCAGGCCACCGAAAAATAGTGGACAGAAGGGATTTCCCCCGCAAGTGCGGATGGTGAACATGATATACGCAACCCACATCCCCAAGAGGGAGCGGAAGCGTGCGGGACGTATATGCGATGGAGCCGGTCGGCCCAAAGTTCAACCCATGGTCCTCCTGCCCGATCACCTTTGATCGAAGGGACCATCCCACTAGCATCCGTCACGGCGGCTTCGCCGCATTGGTTCTAGACCCAATCATTGACGGATTTCATCTCACAAGAGTCCTCATGGACGGCGGCAGCAGCCTGAACCTGCTTTACCAGGATACAGTGCGAAAGATGGGCATAGATCCCTCGAGGATCAAGCCCACCAAAACAACCTTTAAAGGCGTCATACCAGGTGTAGAAGCCAACTGTACAGGCTCAGTTACACTGGAAGTGGTCTTCGGATCTCCGGATAACTTCCGAAGCGAGGAGTTAATCTTCAACATAGTCCCGTTCCGTAGTGGCTATCACGCACTGCTCGGGCAAACCGCATTCGCAAAATTCAACGCGGTACCGCACTATGCATACCTCAAGCTCAAGATGCCAGGCCCTAGAGGAGTAATCACGGTCAATGGTAACACTGAACGCTCCCTCCGAACGGAGGAGCACACGGCAACGCTCGCAGCAGAAGTACAAAGCAGCCTCTCTAGGCAGTCCTCCAGTTCGGCCTTCAAAAAGCCGGACACTGTCAAGCGCGCCCGGAGTACCCTACAACAAGACCGCCTGGCACCTTCCGAGCTAGCATAGCAATGCGGCCCCAACCCTAGCCCTCGCGATATAGCGAAACAAGCGCTTCGCGTACAACTTCACGTACATAACTACGCTCTTGAAATACCATGGGCACAGGGGAAGGGGCACTATCACGGCACACCCGAAATACGGCTTAAACCGCACCAGGGGCTGCCGGATTCCTTCTTTTTTTTCTCTTACTCCCAGGACTCCATACTTCGGACGACCCATTCGGCAATTCAACTGCCGCACAAACGATGCAAGATCCAGGGAAGTAGACAAGCCACGCCGCATTATGGAACTCCAAGGTGGTCTCTATTGCAAGCAGTATACCTGTTGTTTAATACAATTCCACGGCCTGCCCCTGGTCAGGACATGTGAAATAGTCCAATTTATTTTGCCTATCGCACTATTTGTATCGTTCCGCTTTCATTGCAGCCTTTCTATAAACAATGCATAGCTTTTTGTCTATTTTTTTGCATTACCCTCTTTTTATATATATGTTTATTAATAACATGCTGCATCCGTACATTGTGGTACGGCAAAATACGCCAGGGGCTTCAGTACCCATCAATATGGCGTGAGAAGTCCGTCCACTTTCATAAGTGCGGCACCCCGAACTTATAGCACTATATGCATCGGCTCCGAATCATGATTTGGGTCAATAGTTGGGTTGGCCCGGCTCCTATGTTTTGGTGCCATACGTTCCGCTATATCGGCTAAGGTAGCACTAGGAGAACCACTGCGATTGTGCCCCAGTTGAGCTGGGCCGAGCACCTCAGTGGAGAAATCTAAAACTGACTGTCATGATGAGGCAAGAGACAGGTCGCTGTTCGAGAGGTTTTTCGAGTCCTTAAAGGCTTATGCCGCTTCGAGCGAGGAACCGGCTTTGTCCGGCCAAGGCGTGGATAGCGCCCCGAACTCGGTCTTCCGAATACTAGGGGCTTCGCCGAAATTTAAAATTATAGAGTTCTATGGCTAAGTGAGAGTGTTCAAGCATTATAGTCCGATTGCCTTGTTCGTTGTGCTGACTGCCTCCCTCGATGGACCCAATCATGGGAAAAAGAGCGCTCAGGTTTATCCCGAACATCCCAGCACTAGTGGCATGGGGGCAGAAGCCGACGACTGGCCATCTCTCAATTTTTTGATAAACGGCCGCACAGAAAGTAATATTTTAAATTCAAGCATTGCTTAGCGCATATGAACAAGTTTTCAGTGCACAGGATAACACGAGCGAGTTCATTAAAAAATTACATCCTTGGTACATTCATCCGCCACAAGGCGGGCACCAGCAAGAACATCCTTGTAATAGTTCTTGGGCTTGCGATGCTCCTTCCCGGCCGCCGATATCTTTTTCACCGCATCCAATTCCTGGAGGGCCTTCTAGGCTTCGGCCTTGGCAGATTTGGCAGTTTTAAGGGCCGCAGCAAGCTCGGATGCTCGCGTCTTCGAGTCGAGCTCCAAACTCGCATGTTTTTGCATGAGAACCTGAAGCTCTTGCCGCACCTCGCCGACCTGCGCCTCAAATTTCTCCCGCTCGGCGCGCTCCGTGGCCGCTTTCTTCTCGGCCTCGGACAGCGCCTGCTTGAGGGTCGCCATCTCAGTTGTGGCCCCTACAATAAGCAGTATACTCCTGTCATTTTTTGCAATTGCGCCTTCCTATAGGCATTTTTTCTATAGGGTATATCTTACCTTCTTTCTCCTTGAGCTGCCGTTTGGCAAGGCTAAGCTCTTGCTCGGTCCGCTCGAGGCCCTGCTTCAGGGCACCCACCTCCGCAGTCAGTGCTGCGGTGGCCAGCAGCGAAGCCTGCATACGTATATTGACTCCTTTTTAGTTAGACTCCTGCGATATTTAACAGATCCTCTATTCGGCTTTTCTTTCCGAACGCCAAACAGAGCATCAGGGGCTACTGTCTATATGGTAATATTTTTACATATTTTTACTTACCTCGAAGCCTGTTAGAAGGCTAGCACAAGCTTCAGTCAGTCCGCTTTTGGCGGACCGAACCTTCTGGATCACCGTACTCATGATAGCACGGTGCTCCTTGTCGATGGAGGCACCCTTAAGCTCCTCCAGCAGATTGTCCGGCGCCTCTGGCTGGACGGAGGACGCAGCTCAGTAGGCTTGCTCCTCTTGGCAGGAGTTTGCCTACCGCGGTCCGAAACCGTTGATGAATCCGGCGCAGTGTCCGGCTTAAAGCCAGACTTGGAGCCCAGGGGGGTCTTGTCCCCTTCACTCCTGGAGTCCGGGAGGTCGCCTCGCGGCTCCTCCTGGACCACCTCCTCTCGCCCCGGAGCTTGTCGCGACGCCACTTCGGCGTCATCCGCAGCACAGGGGGAAGCAGTAGGCGGAACTGAATTCACATCCGATGAATCCAGGGAGCCGCTCGACGACTCGTCGAGCCCGTCCTTGGGCAGACTGCATGATTATATCCGACATTAGGGAAAGCTGTTCAACAAAAGGAATATCACGAGTTACTCTGGTATCCGAACACTTACGATCTCGCCGGACGCTTGGCCCTGTCTGGCCACTCCTCTTCGTCCTCGTCGACATCGGGGACGTAGTCCGGCGGAGGGGTTTTCCTCTTCTTGGACCCCTCGGCCTCCCCTACTGGGGCGGCCTTCCTCTGCTCTCCTCCCCCCGCTGGAGGGGGAGAGGTTTCTTCTTCCTCCTCCTCATCTTCATGGGAGGAGTGCGTCTTGGACTCGTCGGACGACGAGTCCGACACCACCATATGCCGGGAACTCTTTCGAGTCCCCATGGCCTTCTTCTTCTTGGCCTTCTTCTCCCGCACCACATAAGGTGCCGGAACCAGCAGCTTCTCTAGGAGAGTAGGGGTTGGGTCTTCGGGCAAGGGAGCCGGACAGTTAATCTGCCCGGACTTCTCCCGCCAATCCTGTCAAAGGTGAGGGAGTTTAGATCCCATATAGAGTCAAACTATGAAAAAACTTAACATCCTGTAAAAGATGGAAATATCTTACCTCGCCAGCAGGACGCTGCGAGCTGAATCCGCGGTCTTCGGAGGCGGATGTGGGAGCCTCGGCGCCTTTGGTTAGCCCCCTCCAGACATCTTCGTACGTCGTGTCGAAGAGCCTGCTCAGAGTTCGGTGTTGCGCCGGGTTGAACTCCCACAAATTGAAGTCCCGTTCTTGACACAGAAGGATCCGGCGGACGAGCATGACCTGGATTACGTTGACAAGCTTGAGCTGCTTGTTCACCAGGGACTGGATGCATTTTTGTTGTCCGGTCAACTCTTCTTCGTCGCCCCACGACAAGCTCGTCTCCTTCCAGGACGTGAGCCACGTAGGGGGTCTGGATCGGAATTCAGGGGCTGCGATCCACTTCGGATCGCGTGGCTCGGTGATGTAAAACCACCCTGACTGCCATCCCTTCAAGGTCTCCACAAAGGAGCCCTCGAGCCATAGGACGTTGGCAATTTTGCCCACCATGGCACCTCCGCACTCTGCCTGGTTGCCGCGCACCACCTTTGGCTTGACGTTGAAGGTTTTGAGCCAGAGGCCGAAATGGGGGCGAATGCAGAGGAAAGCCTCGCACACGACGATAAACGCCGAGATATTGAGGACGAAGTTCGGGGCCAGATCGTGGAAATCTAGGCCATAGTAGAACATGAGCCCGCGGAAAAATGGGTGGAGAGGAAAACCCAGTCCGCGGAGGAAGTGGGGAAGAAATACTACCCTCTCATGGGGCCTTGGGGTGGGGAGAAGCTGCCCCTCCTCAGGAAGCCGGTGCGCGATGTCTTTGGACAAATATCCGGCCTTCCTTAACCTTTTGACATGGCCCTCCGTGACGGAGGAGACCATCCACTTGCCTCCCGCTCCGGACATTGTTGGAGAGGGTTGAGGTAGGAAGTGCGGGCTTGGGCGCTGGAGCTCGGGTGCGCAGAAGATGGATAGGCAAAGAAGGAAGAAGGCATAGGTAAAAAGGTGGATCCTTATCCCCTTATATGGGCGGATGCGACTATGCGTCCCCACCAGCCTAGTAAAACTCACTTGCCTCCCAAGCGCCGTGATAAGTGGCGCGGTTGGGTTACCCGCGTCCGTATTAATGAGAATCCCGTAAACAAAGGGGACACGATATCTGCTTTGACAAGACGTGCCAAGTAAACTGCCTCGCAAAACACGCTGAGGTGGAGAAGTGAAAACGATTCGAATAAAGGCTTGGCCGTAGTGTGATGTCACACTGCGGAATACGTCAGCAGATTAGATTTGTGTTAATATTATTCTCTCTATGGCAATACGTGGAAGCTTATTTTGCAGAGCCGGACACTACTCTTGGTGTTTACAAACTTTTATGAAGAATTTGGAGGAGGAACTCGCCTTGCAATGCCGAAGACAATATGCGCGCCGGACTCGTCGTCATTGAAGCCTAGTTCAGGGGCTACTAAGGGAGTCCTGGATTAGAGGATGTTCGGGTAGCCGGACTATGCTTCAGCCGAACTCCAGGACTATGAAGATACAAGATTTAAGACTCCGTCCTGTGTCCGGATGGGACTTTCCTTGGCGTGGAAGGCAAGCTTGGCGATGCGGATATTCAAGATCTCCTACCATTGTAACCGACTTTGTGTAACCCTAACCCTCTCCGGTGTCTATATAAACCGGAGGGTTTTAGTCCGTAGGACAACTTCATCATACAACAATCATACCATAGGCTAGCTTCTAGGGTTTAGCCTCCTTGATCTCGTGGTAGATCTACTCTTGTACTACCCATATCATCAATATTAACCAAGCAGGACGTAGGGTTTTACCTCCATCAAGAGGGCCCGAACCTGGGTAAAACATTGTGTCCCTTGTCTCCTGTTACCATCCGGCCTAGACGCACAGTTCGGGACCCCCTACCCGAGATCCACCGGTTTTGACACCGACACCCCTCTTCCCTTCTCCTATCATTTCCTGTCAACTTCTTCCTTGCTCCTGGCATGGCAATATAGCCAGGTGCCATTGGCCTAGGGTTTTGAGATACTGGCCAGTTTTCTTCTCCTTCAACTGGTTGCAGACAATGCTCATAAATTTTGTTGAAAGTCTCAATGTGATAGCACTTGGCTACATAATCTTCTATTTTTCTTCCACTCTTATAGATGGCACTGATTGCATGGCAGCAGGGGAGGCCTGCTAGCTGAAAATAGCCACATGAGCATGTCCATTTCTCAAGATTCACTGTGTATCTCTTGCATCTGCCTTGCAAGTGTTTGACCTCAAATCCTTCCTTTCCATTCCAAAGTACCTCGAGAAACCGAGTTCTCTTAATGCCGACCTTCGGTTTCTTGAACACACCATGGAAAATTGTTCCATTCCATTTAGCACTTTTGCTTCTTTGCTCCTGAATCCTGACATAAACTTTATTCCTTATTTTCTCTTGTTGTGAAATGATAGGGTAGTACCTTGCTTCTAAAATGGCATTGTTGAATGATTCACATAGGTTATTGTCAACAGACTCACAGTTTGCTTCAACTGAAAAAATGATCTAGCCCAATGTTTTGGCTCTATCCTCATGATGTCTTTTGCACCTTCAGGAGTTTTTTGAGCTAGCCTAGCCTTGTTATAGTTGAAATCCTCCCTGTTGCTAGACTTAGCAATTGCCCAAAACCTTTTCTGCAACTCATGATCTCTATGCTTCTTTCTCCAATTGGCATATATATGCCTAGCACACATCCTATGCTCTGCCCTAGGCAAGTAATCCCTAATGCTGTTAAGCAATCCCTATAAGAGTCACAAAAATGGCAAGTTTAGTTGATGAGCAGGACAAAATGGTACCTACTAGGGCAAGTTATGTTCTTCGAGGATGGCAAGTTTAGTTGACGAGCACAACAAAATGGTACATACTAGGACAAATCATGGAAGTAATTATGCAACTAAATCATGTAATAAAATATACCTTTTGCTGGTCAGAAATGAAAACCCATCCAGCTCCTTGATCATTAATATCCAAGTCTTTTATCAGAAGCCCAATGAACCACTTCCAACTCTCAGTTGTTTCTTTTTCCACTACAGCCCATGCCACATGATACATTT
Source organism: Triticum dicoccoides (assembly GCF_002162155.2). NCBI lineage: Eukaryota > Viridiplantae > Streptophyta > Magnoliopsida > Poales > Poaceae > Triticum > Triticum dicoccoides. Next base: position 697,633,793 of record NC_041388.1, on the reverse strand, counting down.
GGTTATTCGCATCCCTCGCTATTGCAGCCAGTAGTTCACCTTGGCATGCTCCTTTGAAAAAGCATCCATCAAGCCCAATCACTTTCCTGCAACCAGCTTTAAACCCTTACTTCAATGCATTTAAACATACATAGAATTGCTGAAAAACATTGTTTTCTTTATCTGTTGGATCCAAGCAAACAGCCACTGTACTACCAGGGTTGCTCCTAAGCAACTCTAATTGGTAGTCAAATACTTTGGTGTACTCACTCTTCATGCCACACAACAATTTCTCCATTACAATTTTTTTTGCAGCCTTGCACTTCGATGTTGACACATCAGCAAACATGTCTTTCAGCACATTTGCTTTAATGCTATCAATCTTCCACATTGGATTGGCCAATATGAAGTGCTCATATCTCTATGCTATGACCTTTGCAGTAACTAGTCTATTCTCTCTATTTTGTGCACACTGGTGGTCATCATCAAAGGTGATAATTTGAAACCTCGAGCATCTGGTGGTCTTTGCTGCATAGACAAGCCATGGACAACCAGGCCATCCACATTCAACCCTGACCCTGGTCCCCTCCGACTTCTTGAATCTCATGCTTCTTTTGGTAGTAAGACCATATCTTTTCACAGCCTTCACAAACTGGTTTTTGCTCCTGAAAACCATCCCCAAACTAAAATGTGGTATATCAGAATCTGGGTTAAACCTTGGGTATTTGCTCTTGCTTCTCACCATGTTCCCATCACTATCTTCATCATAACTGTAGTCTTCATCAGATGACTCAAATTCCATGTTCTCTACCACCTCCTCAACATTTGCAATGAAATCAATTGGTACTGCCCCTGTTGCATCTGATTGAACCCACTTCCTAGAGTCTTTCATTTTCTTTCTGAATTTCCTTGCATGCTTTCTCATCTCAACCACTTCTGACTCCTCTCCACTGTCATCAGTGTGAGGCACATATTCATTGTCCTCTGAATCATCTGAATCTGGGTCTATTTTTGAATTTTCTGCTGCTCCTTGCTCATTTCCAGGTTCTGCTCCTTGAACTGTTATTTGCACAATTTTTGCTGCTCCTTTGTTTGACACATGCTTTGCTGCTCCATGCACATTTTCTGCTACTTTAGTAGGCTGAGAATCATTTGGATTCAGCACTTGAGAACTCTGAGATGCTTGAGATGGACCTGCTGTTGCATTTCTTGCCTTTAAGGGGTTGCTAATTACTGAAGTGGTAACACCACTATCATTAGGGACAAGAACCTGCTCAAGTAAAAGTTCTTCTGCACCTGCATTGCCAATGCCATCAAGTTTTGTACCTGCATTGTCAATATCTTCATGTTTTGTAGTCATGACAAGAGGAATATCCTCTTCACTTGCATAATCCTGAATTTCATTTGCAAAATCAGAGCCACTTTCCTCTTCTCCTTTTGAATCTTCTTCCCCATTGTATTCCACATATATATCAGCTACTCCACCAACAGTAATATACTCTGACATTTTTAGGCAACCCTCATCATCATACAAAAATAGTAGACCATTAACCAATTCTCTGCCAGGCAAAAGGAAGTAAAACTTCATGCTTTCCTTCAGTGCCATATGATCCCTAAGAAACCCCTTCACCTCCTGCAAGGACAACTTGTCCCTCTCAATCTCTGAGTAAGTCGTACCCCCCCAACATAGTCCAGAGAGGGGCCAATTTGAGCAAATTCCCCCCCTATGTGAAATCTGACATTCAAAATCTCCGTTGGGTCCATGGATTCATCAAAAAACACCTACATTGCATCGATTTCAAATGATTAAAACACTAGACTGCAAGATTAGACAACAAATCAACCGATTCAGAAACCTAAATTTGCCCTACTCCAGCCTCCAAAAACCCTAAACCTAACCGAGATATGAAAGAGGAGAGATACAACGACTAGACAGAGAAGAAGGACAGGGCATACCTTGCTCTTTGCCGCCAGAGTTGGAGTTGTCCTCAACCGCCGCCGCGATCATCAGGTACGCCACCGTCGCTGCTGTGCAGGGAGGAGCGCAGGCGTCGCGGGAGAGAAGGAAGAGGAAGGGGCAAACTAAAGAGGAAGGGGCACTGTGCGACTTGGTCCGGCTCCACCAACACCAATTTTTGACTCGTCGGGCCCACCTACAGGATGTGACTCACCGCGATCCCGGCCTTTCCCGAGCCACGTATGCATCCCCTCATTTGGATACGCACTAAAGGTCAAAAACATCCGCGATTAGTGACGTCAGGACACAGACTTCCCGGATTTGGAGGTCGGGGTTCGTTTTCGACGCATGCTACCCTCTCAGGGTTTAAAATAGACTTTACTCGTCCTTCTTTATTGTCTTTATAATTGCTTTATTTTTTTATTTCCTTCATTGTTTTCTTTGCTTTACTTTCTTCTCTTTTCTTTTCCGAAGGTGATTCCCAAAATTGGGACTGGCTCCGCACACCCATTGCCTGATGGGCGATAAAACGATGGCATGGCAATGCTGGTAAAGGTTGACTCGCCGAGGCAAAGCCCTCGGCCCAGCTAACGTGACGGAGCTGGTCGGCTAGTGACGCCGAAGTGTCCGGAGTAGGTTGATGAAGAGATGGCGAAGCCCCCGGTCCAGCCGAGATGTCGAAGCCTCGATGTCAGCCGATGAGTCGAAGTAGGTCGGCGTGATGGACACCAACTTGAAGAAGCAATAGTGCGGCCCTGTCGATACAGGTCATGACGTGGTCGATGCCGGCTTGATGAAGCGATCGTGCGGCGATGCCGGTATGCCCGCTCCGTGTAATCCGTGGGGTGGCGATATTGGTGATGATTTATCCTTTGTGATGCCGGGCTCTTGTTCGGCTTGCCAAGATGATGATCCGAAGAAGTTGAGCTCGGCTCAACAAAGTGACGCCGTGTCTAGCGCAGGTTGGCAGCCGTGGAGTAATATTGCCGGACTGGTTTGACACCAGCATGATGTTGAAGATCATGTTCAAAAGATCTTACAGTTAGTGGGATGTGTTCGGGAACAAAACACAATACCCCATACAAAACTTCCTTCAAAAGGGATGTCCGAAATCCTGTTCATAAAAAAGATGAACTCGGGTCGGATTCGTTTTCGCGCAGAAAACAGATCCGAAAAGTGATGCACTAATCGGAAGGTTCCCGGAGTTTGGACGGTCGGATCGAGCCAAAACTTTGAGAGGTGGCAGATATAAGAATTCCGCAGCTGATCAACGGTTGGATCTTCCAAAGGACGTCCGAGCTAGAAGCTGGACACCACGCCCTAAACTCATCCAAATTCCCGTCCAGATTTGACAGGGCTCTGGTATATCGTGGATTGCTAGAGATTCCTCCATCGGAACTCGACGAAATTTTTCAGGGTTGTTGTAGACTCAATTCCGCACAATACCACCAAAGCGATCTTCAAAGCGATACTCGAGGAGGTGGTGGTGGCAGATACGAGTTCGCTGTCCAGAAAAACAGCACGGTCGCTTGAGGACAATGTTGACGTTGAGCCCCCGAGCTCCATAGATGATTCCTCCATGATCTTGATAGAGATCGGAGTTGATGTTTGATGAAGGCCCTTGTCTGGACATGGTGATCCGAACACGGGTGCAATTCTTGGTCGAACCAAGGTGGCCAGTCGAGCTGGTGACGAAGATGCCGAAGTCGCAGTTGATCTGCAGGCGAGCCATCGATCCTTTTGTCGATCACACAGCGGAACTCTCAATGAAAGCACCAATGTCGGTGTCAAAACCGGCAGATCTCGGGTAGGGGGTCCCAAACTGTGCGTCAAGGCCGGATGGTAACAGGAGGCAGGGAACACTTTGTTTTACCCAGGTTCGGGCCCTCTCGATGGAGGTAATACCCTACTCCTGCTTGATTAATATTGATGATATGGGTAGTACAAGAGTAGATCTACCACGAGATCAAGGAGGCTAAACCCTCGAAGCTAGCCTATGGTATGATTGTTGTATATATTGTATATCTATCAACTAGCCTGGCCTCGGTTTATGTAATGCACCAGAGGCCTAGGATAACAAGAGTCCTAGCCGAATACGCCGGTGGGGAGAAGTCCTTGTCTTGATCGCCAAGTCTTGTGGAATCTTCCTTGTATGCGGTAGCCGTCCAAACTGACCCATGAGTATACGGCCACGGGGGTCCTCGGCCCAATCTAATAGATCGGGAGACGACGTGGTGAGTACCCCCTAGTCCAGGACACCGTCAGTCCTTATGAAGGGTAAATAGAAATTGCCATATCACCGTTGTGGCTTTTGCGTAGGTAAGAAATGTTCTTACTAGAAACCCATAGCAGCCACGTAAAACAAGCAACAACAATCAGAGGACGTCTAACTTGTTTTTGCAGGGTATGCTATGTGATGTGATATTGCCAAAAAGATGTGATGAATTATATATGTGATGTATGAGATTGATCATGTTCTTTTAATAGGAATCATGACTTGCATGTCGATGAGTATGACAACCGGCAGGAGCCATAGGAGTTGTCTTAATTTATTATATGACCTGCGTGTCAATGAAAACGTCATGTAATTACTTTACTTTATTGCTAACCGTTAGCCATAGTAGTAGAAGTAATAGTTGGCAAGACAACTTCATGAAGACACGATGATGGAAATCATGCTGATGGTGATCATGGTGTCATGCCGGTGAGGATGGTGATCATGTCGCGCCTCGAAGATGGAGACCAAAGACGCAAGATGATATTGGCCATATCATGTCACTTTACGATTTGCATGTGATGTTTATCATGTTTACATGTTATTTTCTTAGAACAACGGTAGCATAAATAAGATCACCCCTCACTAAAATATCAAGAAATGTGTTCCCCTAACTGTGTACGATTGCGAAGGTTCGTTGGTTCGAAGCACCACGTGATGATCGGGTGTGATAGATTCTAAGGTTCGCATACAACGGGTGTAAGCCAGATTTACACATCCGAAACACTTAGGTTGACTTGACGAGCCAAGCTTGTACATACATGGCCTTGGAACACGAGAGACCGAAAGGTCGAACATGAGTCGTATAGTAGATGCGATCAGCATGGAGATGTTCACCATTGATGACTAGTCCGTCTCACGTGGTGATTAGAACGGCCTAGTCGATTCGGGTCATGTATCACTTAGATGACTAGAGGGATGTCTATTTGAGTGGGAGTTCATTAAATAATTTGACTAGATGAACTTAAATATCATGAACTTAGTCCAAAATTGTCTTTACAATCTATCCTATAGATCCAATGGCCCATGCTAATGTTGCGCTCAACTTCAATGCGTTCCTAGATAAAACCAAGCTGAAAGAGGATGGAAGCAACTATGCGGACTGAGTCCGTAACTTGAGGATCATCCTCATAGCTGCCTAGAACGCATATGTCCTTGAAGCACCGCTAGGTGACACACCCATTTTCCCAGCAACTCAAGACGTTATGAACGCCTGACAATCGCGTAGTGATGATTACTCCCTAGTTCAGTGCGGCATGCTTTACAGCTTAGAATCAGGGCTCCAAAAGCGTTTTGAGCAACATGGAGCATATGAGATGTTCCGAGCTGAAAATGGTTTTCCAAACTCATGCCCGGGTCGAGAGATATGAAGTCTCCGACAAGTTCTACAGTTGTGAGATGGGGGAAAACAGTTCTGTCAGCGAGCATATACTCAAAATGTCTGGGTTGCACAACCGCTTGTCCCAGGTGGGAGTTAATCTTCCAGATGACTCGGTCATTGACAGAATTCTCCAGTCGTTTCCACCTAGCTAAAAGAGCTTTGTGATGAACTACAATATGCAAGGGATGGACAAGTCCATTCCTAAGTTATATTCAATGCTGAAATTAGCGGAGATGGAGATAAAAAAGGAACATCAAGTGTTGATGGTGAATAAGACCACTAGTTTTAAGAAAGGCAAGGGTAAGAAGAACTTGAAGAAGGACGGCAAGGGAGTTGCCACGCTCGGTAAATCAGTTGCCGGGAAGAAGACAAAGAATGGACCCAAGCCCAAGATTGAGTGCTTTTATTGCAAGGGAAATGGTCACTGGAAGCGGAACTGTCCCAAGTACTTAGCGGATAAGACAGCCGACAACGCCAAACATATATATGATATACATGTTATTGATGTGTACCTTACCAGCGCTCGTAGTAGCTCCTGGGTATTTGATACCGGTCTGGTTGCTCACATTTGTAACTCAAAATAGGATCTGCGGAATAAGCGAAGACTAGCGAAGGACGAGGTGATGATGCGCATCGGGAATGGTTCCAAGGTCGATGTGATCGCCGTCGGCACGGTACCTCTACATCTACCTTCGGGATTAGTTTTAAACCTCAATAATTGTTATTTAGTGCCAGCTTTGAGCATGAACATTGTATCTGGATCTCGTTTGATGCGAGATGGCTAGCCATTTAAATCCGAGAATAATGGTTGTTTTATTTATATGAGAGATATGTTTTATGCTCATGCCCGCTGGTCAATGGTTTATTTTTACTGAATCTCGAACATGATGTTACACATAGTCATAATGTGAATGCCAAAAGATGTAAGGTTGATAGTCCCACATACTTGTGGCACTGCCGCCTTGGTCACATTGGTGTCAAACACATGAAGATACTCCATGCATATGGACTTTTGGAGTCTCTTGATTATGGATCATTTGACACGTGCGAACCATGCCTCATGGGAAAAGTGACCAAGACTCCGTTTTCCAGAACAATGGAGCGAGAAACCAACTTGTTGGAAATAATACATACTAATGTATGCGATCCAATGAGTGTTGAGGCTCGCGGTGGCTATCGTTATGTTCTCACCCTCACTGATGACTTAAGTAGATATGGGTATGTCTACTTAATGAAACACAAGTCTGAGACCTTTGAAAGGTTCAAGGAATTTTAGAGCGAGGTTGAGAATAAACGTGATAGGAAAATAAAGTTCTTATGATCAGATCATGGAGGAGAACATTTGAGTCACTAGTTTGGCACACACTTAAGGAAATGTGGAATTGTTTTGCAACTCACGCCGCCTGGAACACCTCAGCGTAATTGTGTGTCCGAACATCGCAATCGCACTCTATTATATATGGTGCGATCCAAGATGTCTCTTACCAATCTACCACTATCATTTTGGGGTTATGCTTTAGAGACTGCCGCATTCACTTTAAATAGGGCTCCGTCGAAACCCATTGGGACAACATCATATGAATTATGGTTTGGGAAGAAACATAAGCTGTCGTTTCTGGAAGTTTGGGGATGCGATGCTTATGTCAAGAAACTTCAACCTAAAAAGCTCGAACCCATATCGGAAAAATGCGTCTTCATAGGATACCGTAAGGAAACTATTGGGTATACCTTCTACCTTAGATCCGAAGGCAAGATCTTTGTTTCCAAGGATGGATCCTTTCTGGAGAGAGAGTTTCTCTCGAAAGAAGTATGTGGGAGGAAAGTAGAACTTGATGAGGTACTCCCTCTTGAACCGGAGAGTAGCGCAGCTCAACAAGATGTTTCTGTGGTGCCTGCACCGACTAGAGAGGAAGTTAATGATGATGATCATGATACTTCGGATCAAGTTTCTACTGAACTACGTAGGTCCACAAGGACTTGTTCCGCACCAGAGTGGTATGGCAACCCTGTCTTGGAAATCATGTTGTTAGACAATGGTGAACCTTTGAACTATGAAGAAGCGATGGCGGGCCCGGATTCCAAGAAATGGCTTGAAGCCATGAAATTTGAGATAGGAAACATGTATGAAAACAAAATATGGACTTTGACGAACTTGCCCGATGATCGGCAAGCCATGGAGAATAAGTGGGTCTTTAAGAAGAAGACTGACATGGATGGTAATGTGACTGTCTATAAGGCTCAGCTCGTTGCTAAGGGTTATCGACAAGTTCAAGGGGCTGACTACGATGAGACCTTCTCACCCGTAGCGAAGATGAAGTCCGTCCGAATCATGTTAGCAATTGTCGCATTCTATGATTATGAGATTTGGCAAATGGACGTCAAAACGACAATCCTTACCGGTTTCCTTAAGGAAGAATTGTATATGATGCAGCTGGAAGGTTTTTTCGATCCTAGGAATGCTGACAAGGTATGCAAGCTCCAACGCTCCATCTATGGGCTGGTGCAAGCATCTTGGAGTTGGAACATTCACTTTGATGAAATGATCAAAGCGTTTGGGTTTATACAGACTTATGGAGAAGCCTGTATTTACAAGACCATACTTTGTTTTCATAAAGACCTACTTGAATAAGTGTTTTTCAATGAAGGACCTTGGAGAAGCTGCTTACATATTAGGCATCAAGATCTATAGAGATAGATCGAGATGCCTCATTGGTATTTCACAAAGCACATACCTTGACAAGATATTAATTGAAGAAGTTCAATATGGATCAGTCCAAGAAGGGATTCTTGCATGTATTGCAAGGTGTGAGATTGAGCGCAGCTCAATGCCCGACCTTGGAAGAAGATAGAGAAAAGACGAGTGTTATCCCCTATGCCTCAGCCATAGGCTCTATTATGTATGCCATGCTGTGTACCAGACCTGATGTGATCCTTGCATAAGTTTGGTAGGGAGGTACCAAACTGATTCCGGAATGGAACACTGAAGAGCGGTCAAAAATATCCTAAGTACCTGAAAAGGACTAAGGATATGTTTCTCGTTTATGGAGGTGCCGAAGAGCTCATCGTAAAGGGTTACATCGATGCTAGCTTCGACATAGATCCGGATGACTCCAAGTCACAAACGGGATACGTGTATATTTGAATGGCGGGGCAGTCAGCTGGTACAGTTGTAAAGTACATACGGATCTGAATGTCGCAGATCCATTGACTAAACCTGTTTCACGAGCAAAACATGATCAACACCAGAACTCTATGGGTGTTCGATTCATCACAATGTAACTAAATTATTAACTCTAGTGCAAATGGGAAACTGTTGGAAATATGCCCTAGAGGTAATAATAAAATGGTTATTATTATATTTCCTTGTTCATGATAATTGTCTATTGTTCCTGCTATAATTGTATTAACCGGAAACCGCAATACATGTGTGATTACATAGACCACAACATGACCCTAGTGAGCCTCTAGTTGACTGGCTCGTTGATCAATAGATGGTTATCGTTTCCTGACCATGGACATTGGATGTCATTGATAACGGGATCACATCATTAGGAGAATGATGTGATGGACAAGACCTAATCCTAAGCATAGCACAAGACCGTGTAGTTCGTTTGCTAGAGCTTTTCTAATGTCAAGTATCATTTCCTTAGACCATGAGATTGTGCAACTCCCAGATACCGTAGGAATGCTTTGGGTGTATCAAACGTCACAACGTAACTAGGTGGCTACAAAGGTGCACTACAGGTATCTCTAGAAGTGTCTGTTGGGTTGGCACCAATCGAGACTGGGATTTGTCACTCTATATGACGGAGAGGTATCTCTGGGCCCACTCGGTAATGCATCATCATAATGAGCTCAATGTGACTAAGGAGTTAGCCACATGATCATGCGTTACGGAACGAGTAAAGAGACTTTCCAGTAACGAGATTGAACAAGGTATAGGGATACCGACAATCAAATCTCGGCCAAGTAACATACCAATGGACAAACGGAATTGTATACGAGATTGATTGAATCCCCGACATCGTGGTTCATCCGATAAGATCATCATGGAACACGTGGGAGCCAATATGGGTATGCAGATCCGGCTATTGGTTATTTGCCGGAGAGGCATCTCGGTCATGTCTGCATGGTTCCTGAACCCGTAGGGTCTACACACTTAAGGTTCGATGACGCTAGAGTTGTAATGGGAATTATATGTGGTTACTGAAAGTTGTTCGGAGTCTTGGATGAGATCCCGGATGTCACGAGGAACATATACTTAATGTTTGGGATTTTTTGGTATTGTATCGGGAAGGTTCTAGAAGGTTCTGGAGTGGGGCCCACCTCACTACAAAAAAATACACTTCCGTGATGATACGCGATTGTCACAGTAGGTCGCATTTTTGGTCATGCATGTACATCCACGACAAATTTATGACAGAATCAAGATAGTCATACCTGTGTTGTCGTAGAAGTGTTCCATGACATTACCAAAATTATCATCACGGAAGTGTCCACTTCCATGACGATAAATCGCGCGTCACAGAAGTGCTTTCGTCAAGGGTGACCGACACATGGCATCCACCGTAACGAAACGCCGTTAAGCTATCGGGTCGGGTTTTGGATCCGATAACCCGTTAACAGCCCAGACCAATGGGGATTTTCCACGTGTAAAACATCATTGGCTGGAGGAGACACCTGTCAGGTCCGCGTTGGCATAGGTGTCACTCATCCAATGGGCGAGACGTGCCTATGATATGTTGGCTCGTGGACCGGCCCATCAAGTTAAAATGGGCCGACCCAATTGAAGGCCCACAAGATTTTGTGGACCATAATGGGCCGGCCCACGAGATTTTGCGGACCATAATGGGCTGGCCCAGCTAAAGGCCCACAAGATTTTGCAGGCTATAATGGGCCGGCCCAGGTAAAGGCCCACAAGATTTTTGTGTGCCATAATGGGCCGGCCTGGGTAAAGGCCCACAAGATTCTTGCGGATCATAATGGGCCGGCCCAGCTAAAGGCCCACGAGATTTCACCGACATTAATGGGCCGGCCCAGCTGTAGGCCCACAAGATTTTGAGGACCCTAGTAGGCCGGCCCATTAAGTGGCTGCCATGTTTTGGGACAAATGCCGGCCCATATTTGATCCAGTCCATTAATGGCATGCCACGCTTGGGGCCTAATAGTGGCGCATATGAGATCCGGCCCGTTAAAAGCCTACTACGTTCTGGGCTAAATTACGGCCCAAATCAGGTTCGGCCCTTTAAGAGGCTTTGGGCTCAATATGGCCATATCAGATTCGGCCCGTCAACTGGACACTATGCTTTTGGGCCCACTTGCTAATGGCCCACTTAGTAATTCGGCCTGATATTAGTTTTGGCCTGTTAAGGGCCCGTTTAACATTTCGGCCCTATATTAATTTCGGCCTGTTAAAAGCCCGCCATATAGTTGGGCCTAACTATGACCCGGTTTGCATCCGGCCTGCTCGCAGCCGATATCTAATTGGGCCAAACAAGGACCGAGAAAATTTTGGCCTGTTAAAAGCACGTGATTTGATTTGCACAATCATGGGCCGGGGTTCATTTTGGGCTGCTGCCGGCCCATGAGCTATTCGGCATGTTTCAGGCCCAACCTACATCGTGATTGCATGACAGCCCGATTATGTACCGTAATTTTACTGTTTGGCCGGTTTACTGCGAAGACAGAATATATATACAGTAAAATAACCGCATCATCGTGAATAAGAAAAACCTAGACTATTCAATAAAGAAATTATGGCATATTACATCCACTGGGCATCAAAGTTCGCCACGATGATAATAAAGCACAAGCAGACAGCAGATTACATACACTGGGCATCAAAGATCGCCACCAGTGCAAATAAACACGCCGACAAAATAATATACAAAACCGACAGCACTTCAATATAGTTCAAGAAAGGTTAGCCCTGCTGTGGAGCTGCAGCGCAAGCAGCTGAGCAAGATGATGAGACTGCGCTTGTTCAACACTTATATCTTCCTCACTCTGAAAGATAAACAAGCAGATAGATGACAAGTTTTGCACATAAAAGTATCACTGCTGACAATTCATCACATTTCTTACTGACGAATAAAGTGACACAGTTTAAAATTGCATTAACACAATATGGTTTTGTTCAGGTCAAGACATGGCAGGAAATGACATTGTGAAGGGGTTGGCAGCTTCACGACACCATTGGATTGCCGATCAAGAACTCATAAGTATCAATGGTTAGTGTGCTGTCAATTTATACCATTTCAGATTGGCAAATAAAGAGACGGTTTAAATAATAGTAGAATGATATCACATTGTTCATAGTTAAGACATTGCAGAATATAACATCGTGCTGTAGTGGGTAGGTTCACCACACCACTGGATTACAGATGAAGAACAGAAGCATACATGCAGTGCAAAAGAATATCACTTGCTCTGTATAGTTTAATGTACATGGTATTAAGAAGGAACTTGGCTGTACAACTGAAAACTTAAACTGAGAAAGGACAAACTTTTGTTTATGAACTACATAATAAAATTTAACCAACAATTTGATGCAAACACCAAAAATAAACAGTTGTTGCAGTCATGCCAAACCAAATATATACGACAAAGTTTGAAGGCTTGAGATGGACAAACTTACATTATTGGTGAAGACAGGCTCTATCATGGCCTTGTCCATGCTGATGGGGGGGGGGGCAATTTAAGAAGTTTACCACAGAATCTTGTTCAAAAGCATTGCCTTTATTCTACATTTGGTTAAGAGCAAATATAGATGTGATAATATACGAAAAAATGGAGAATATTTAAGATAAGATGAAGAGTGATGCTACATAACCAAGTAGCTATAAATGTAAGTGCACCGATACAGGAAAAAGGTACAACCAAGAGCAACGCACAACTAAACTTCTTCAGTACCAACCTTATGGTAAGAGTAAATATAGATCAGATGTGTAGAAAATGGAGGGAAAAGGAAAATAAGCTACAGAGTGATGGTACATGAACAACTACCTCTCATTATAAGTACACTGATAAAGGAGAGCATGTACTTACAAGAACAATGCAGAGCTAAAAAAACATTGGCATTGGATATATTCTACACTAATGTAACCACTCATACAGATCAGATAATTTGGAGCGAACAATTGATAAGCAAGCTATCATGCATACTGCTGTCACATAATGAACCAGGTATGTATGCAAGTACAGTGATACAGGACAACAGGTACTAACAAGAGCAAAGCAGCGGGCAGCATATTTGCGATATCATGTCATTCTTGTCAAACCGGAATTCTTCTTCGAGCAGATTTCCTGCAAAAAAGATCCATAAGGCACATGCGGAAAAGTAGAAGTTCAAATTATCATGTGATTTCATAGACAGTACCTCATCCTGGGAACGAGACCAGTGCATAACAAGGTTTTTCCATTCAATGTCTTCTAAATTTAGCACAAGAGACTTCACCGGAAATTCGTTCATAGACTTGCCATCAAAGTGTGATTTCCTCAGGTAACACCGATACTGCTGCAATGCTTCCTTGAAAAGCACAAGCAAGCTTTGCTCGTCATGACTATCCATATTGACCCTCGCCTAGTTACAAAAATGTAATGTAAATCAATGATGTGTTCAATCAGCAGAAAACATGAAAATAATAACCATGAATAATAGCACTTACACGTAAGTTGGACAGGAAGATGTGAAAATGGTGTTTGTCTTCACAATAATCTTCACATGATGGGAATATATGCACGTAGTCCCCAACAACATTGAAAGCATTGTCTTTTAAACTGAGAATAAATGGAATGGGGTTCCAATCTGCAGGAATTGGCCGGCTCTGCAGTTGGGATAGATCTTCGGCTGGTGGACTTGCTGTACATTTTGCTGGAGTGGGATTTTTCTGTGGTACAGCTGGTGCTATGGCAAATGAAATCGGTATACCTTTTGCTGGAGTGCAGGTCCTGTGTGGTGGGGCTAGTGGTGTGGCCAGTGAAGTATGGGTACAGTCTGCTGGAGTCGGTCCTACGTTTTGGGTCACTGGTTGTACAGCCAATATAAGTGGGGTGTTGTCTAATTTCTCCGGCACCCCCACGTTTTTCAAGGACTTTGCTGGTGCTCCTTCAGGTTCAACAATCACCCTCTTCCTTTTTGATGTCTGATGCACAAGAACAACATTTGAGTGGAAAACATGGTATGATGACAGATGGAATATGTATTGATAATGGATGGGCATGGCATCTCGCATATATGATGAGTAAACTAAGCAGATGGCGGTGCACCAAAGTAGAAGAAATGCAAGACAACATATGCAAGATACCCGCAATCAATAAAACATTGCCAAATTAGAACAGGCACCTTGATGTGTGAACAGGACAGGCCATCTGCCTTTGACTCCTCAAGGTTAGAATAGTCATTAGGATCATATTCTGAACAAGAATCAACAGGTGGGGAGCGTATGAGTTTCATTGTATCCAGAATGGCACTCAATGCCTTGGTGCCAATTTTTAAGTCATTGTAGTGTTTAGATTCAAGAGTGGACTGCTGCTAGTGCGACACAAAGCAGCTACACAGATCATAGTGTAGATATAACGGGAAAACCTTAAGCATCAGAGTAAAATCAGCAAAGTGGAACTTGCTGGAATATATGTGCTAGTATTGCCGATACGGATAGAAAGGCTTCGGATACCAGCTCTCTTCAAGTGAAGGTGCGGTACTGTTAATATCAGTGTAACTCTCAAAGGCAACACAGCTCCTCGCATTTCCTTGCTATTCTTATAGGATTGAAGTGGGAAGGCCACTACAAATCCTATTCCTATGTTTACAAGATCCTACGAATCAAAGAGGCTCAAAGTGTCCATCACAACCGACCGTATAGACCTCTACACTGCAAATGTCTCTGCTCATCTTCAGTACAAGGAACATATTGTACTACTATCATACTCCCTCCGTTCCAAAATATAATTCTTGGTAGAGATTTCCACTATGGATCACGTACAGATGTATCCAGATACATTTTAGAGTGTAGATTCACTCATTTTGCTCCATATGTAGTCCATGGTGGAATCTATACAAAGACTTGTATTTAGGAACGGAGAGAGCACATATTAAAGAAGAACGGAAGAGAACATGTTAAAGAAGAGCAAGAAGATTTTGGATAATAAAATGTTGGTTGCGCAGTGCCCACACATGATGAACCAGAGCGCATTAAGAACTTTGATGAGTGTCGCTCTTACTACACATGTCCTTCTTCCTCGAGCTTCTCTGTGGACGACATTTCTTTTTCTTCTCCTTCCCGATACACCCTGCCATGTACCTCATATTTCACGTCTCCCTCCTGCACCTCTCAGTCATTCTCATTCACCACCGACACTGTCTTCTCCACCCTCCTCCTCCACCCCTCCACCATCATCTCCAGTCCGTCGCCCTCTCTCACCCTTTCCTCTCCACTATACTCGCCGTCGTCATACTAAGGATGCTACCCCTGACGCGCCTGACGCACCTTCCACCTCTGGTGCACTCCGTTCACGCCTCCCCCGGTTCATAACCTCCGTGCTTAGCCTCGCCCCCCGCTTAATCGCTATTCTCCTGATCGGTACGGTCTCTCTGTTATTGCCGAGCCCACTTCCAATCGGACTGCCATGACTCAGCCTGAATGGCAGCTTGCGATGGCCGAAGAGCTTGCTGCCCTTGAGCGCTCTGACACATGGGATCTGGTTTCCCTCCCTTTCGGTGTTCATCACATCACTTGCAAGTGGGTCTACAAGATTAAGACTCGCTCCGATGATTCTCTTAAGCGTTACAAAGCTCGTCTTGTGGCCCGTGGTTTTCAGCAGGAGCAGGGACGCGATTATGATGAGACATTCACACATGTGGCCCACATGAACACTGTCCGCACTCTCCTTGCTGTGGCTTTTGTTCATCATTGGTCTATCTCTCAACCTGATGTCCAGAACGCATTTTGTCGTGGAATTGTCACGGCAGATGTCCTAGTGTAAGGACTTAGTCGTGAGGCCAACACATCTATGTGGTAGCTTGAGAGGGGCTGGGCGGAATCGAGAGACGCAACAAAAGACAAGGATTTAGACAGCTTCGGGCCCCGGGAAACATCATCCGGTAACAACCCTACATGCTGTTTGTGGCTAGGTCTCATTATCATCATCAGGGAGTCGTCGTAAACCGGCTCTCCTAGTTATGTCTAACCCTTAAGATTGTCTCTTCTTACTTGTCCCTCTTTGTGGAGCCCTGCCCCTCCTTATATAAGTTGAAGGGGCGGGTTACATGTAGAGTCCAACTCGGACATAAGACTTAACTATTCTGACTTCACATCTTGGGCTTCTTAACATCTTGGGCTTCATAATGTCTCGGGCTTCATAACGTCTCGGACTTCATAACCCCTGGCAACCAGTTATGAATGTCTGTCGGGTTATGACTGGTGCCGGTTTATGATGGTCTGCCTGTTTATGACTGGTGCCGGTTTATGATGGTCTGCCGGTTTATGATAGTCTTCCGGTTTATGATTGTCTGTTGAGTTATTATCTAACTTAACTCTTGTCGGGTTATCATCTGACTTAACTCCTGCCGGGTTATCAACTGACTTAACTACTGCCGGGTTATCAACCTGCCGGTTTACCGTCTGGGTTAACTGTCTCTATTAACTATCTATCTTAACTGCCAGCTGATTTACCAAGTCCCAGCCGGGTTATAACTCCGGCTGGATCATACCGCGGGGTATATCCCCGACATTAGCCCCAGTTTAATTTGGATTTATCCATGTTAAACTGATCCTTATCATCCTTAAGTCCTTGTCATTTCCTTCTAAAAAATCCGGGTCAATAGGCCAACTTCATAATCAATTTGCTGACATTGGTTTGTCACAGAAAAATATTATGAAGAATAATTCATTTGACTCAGCTCCCAATGCTTTAACAAAAATATTGGTCCTTGAAATACTCATCTGATCTTTAGCCAGTTTAAGAATGTAGAACTTTCCGGTTTATCATTGCCAAGATTGTCGGTTTATAAATATTGATATCACCGGGTCATAATTGTAGTTAATATCATGCTTGAAAATATACCTTTTATATGCCTATCACTTGTAGCCCCCAAGTCTTAAGAAGGTAACGTAGTAACAGCTTAAGATTTGCTTCAATATGAATGTCACAAGCTTGAAGAAATCCAGGTTGTTCATCTCAATCACCGGTCAGAACTGAGTATTCCACATATGTAGCCCCCAAGTGTCGGGTTGTCATTCTTGCAACAACCTGGGACTTGCAATTGCCCGATGCCCATAAATTTTTTAACCAGTGTAGCCCCCAAGGGCCGGGACTTTGTAAATATAATCATGTGGACTTTGATCAACAACGTGTAGCCCCCAAGGGCCAGCTCAATAATATAATATTGAGCTGGGACTTCATGTATACTTCATTGAGAATAACATTATACGATGTAACCCCCATCATGGGGATTGAACCCACGTCCACAAGGTTGAGAGCTTTGTGCTTTACCAACCGAGCAGTGGATCCTTCAATAATATATGAAAATTTGTGTACCTTGAATTGTTGACAGGAGCAATTGGTAGCCCCCAAGGGCCGGCTCATTATGATGTGATGAGTCGGGTCTTCAATAAGATGAGCAAACAATGACTTTGCATTAGCCCCCAAGTGTCATGGTGCATGCTTGCATCGACATGAGACTTGTGTATTTGATATAATCCGAACTTGAATAATGTAGCCCCCAAGTGTCGGGTCATAAGCCTGGAGCGACTCGGGACTATTTCTTCATTTGTAGAATAAATCATATCCATTGATAATATGATAGCCATTGCACTAAAGCGACTTTGAAAACCTTAATCATAATACTGGTTATTGATAACCATAATAAAATCCATCTGTGTTGGCTATTAAAGATTTTGAATAATATAACCTGGTTTGAAAACCGATTCCTGCCATATAAGTCGGTATATCCATGCACATATGATACATGCTATGATGATGTAATAATGATGTATGATGTAATATATGATGATGTATATGCATGATCAAGAGGGTTTAAGTTATGGTTCGGATACGACCAGAGCCCCCATGTAGTCATAATTACGGCATTGCGCCGATCAAGAGGTGTAGCTATGGTTCGAATACGACCAAGCCCCCAAGTGATTTCCCGAGCGCCCTTATGCCTATCAAGAGGTGTAACTATGGTTTGAACCCATAGCCCCCAAGTAATTTCTCTGGTGGCCTTATGCCTATCAAGAGGTGTAGCTATGGTTCGGATGCGACCAAGCCCCCAAGTGATTTCCCTGGTGCCCTTATGCCTATCAAGAGGTGTGACTATGGTTCGGATACGACCAGAGCCACCAAATTATTTCCCTTGTGTCCTTAAGCCTATCAAGAGGTGTGACTATGGTTCGAACATAGCCCCCAAGTGATATTGTGAGCTGTGCTCAAGGGATACCCATGTTTGAGTTGTGTTGTGCAGCAGACTCTCTTTGGCCCCTTATGATAATATTGGCTTGATAGCCGGATTACCGAAGTAACCAGAGCTGTGCTCTTATGATAATATTGGCTTGATAGCCGGATCAAGAGGTGTAGCTATGGTTCGAATACGACCACGCCCCCAAATGATACTGTGAGCTGTGCTCAAGGGGCACCTATGTTTGAGTTGTGTTGTGCAACAAAACTCTCTTTGGTCCCCTTAATCTTTTCTGAGAACTCGAACTTGCGAGATATTATTCTTTTCAACTAGAAATTCTTTAAACCGGATATTGAGAGCTTCAAAGCTTTATGGGAGACAACGTTCCCTTGAGCCGGATTTTTAAACCGGAATCCTTCTTCTTAAGCCGGAAATTTTCTGACGGCCTTTAAATTTGCACCAATATGGCGGTTTAGGGTCCTGCATTAGATAACTTCGCAAGCCAGAGTAATTGCTCTTTTAAAGAAAGGAATATATAATATAAAAATATACTGGATGGATTTCACCTGATATGTTAGGCCAGAAAATATCCACCACGGAGTTGATCATCACCGCGGTGAAGCTAAAATCAATCACGGCCAAGCAGCCACAGGAGTGGAAAAATGAACCGGCCACGGCATTTTAAGCCAGCGCGGACGGGCGAGTCAGTCGCAGGTGCGTTAAGCGACGCGAACGGTGAGTTAATCGCGGGTGTGGTCCCGCCGAGTTGATGTAGATTGAGCTGCACGGGCGGCGGCTTGCGCACACCCGTTCAACAACAAGCGGGCACGGACACTGGTGCATGATGATGCCAACACACACTTTATAGATACAGCATGGCACCACCTTTATAATTAATCCTTGTCCTGATGTATTCAGACGACGGATGATCCGCATGTAGCATCCGTACATAACCTGATGATGTACGACCCATCCAGTGCGAACAAAGAACTATGATGATCAGCCACTGTCTGTTTTTCTCTTGTGGGCTCTATAAGACCCCCTCCTCTCTTCTTTTATTGTTTTTTAGCCAAAATCTGATGGTCAAACCGGGCATTTTCCTCCTGAACTCGCGAGGCAGGGGCAACACTATCCGGGCGGGGGTGACTTGGAAGCACCATGAAGCGGGGCCGGGTCAAGACCGTAGCCATGCGGATTGAAGACGAGGCGGCGACTTGGCGAAGGTGGCCTGCCGCAGAAGCAACCCATGGCGGTTTACGGTGGCCAGGCGAGGTGCGGTCCGCTCATAGGGGCAGCGCGGCAGGGGCGCGCCGAGGGGGCCCCACGGCGGAGACGGCGGCAAGGCCGGTGACTCGGCGCGGACGCAGCCGAGGAGGCCCCTGGCGAAGGTAGCTCAGGAGCAGGACGCGACCGTATCAGCACGAGGTAGCGACGAGGCAGGGCCTTTTGGCCGCGGCGACTTACGGCGACGGAGGAGGCGAATCCAAGGTGCGGCGGCGCGGGTTGCAGCACCATACGGAGGGGCGCGAATACGGAGGCACTGGCAAGCCATGGCCGCGACGACGCAGGAGCTCGCCGACTCGGAGCGGTTTGATGCCAGCATCTCCGATCAGGTGAACCGGCGGGCAGACGGCGACTTGAATCCAGGCACGACCCAATGCAGCGATCGAGATCGGCCGACTAGGGCGGCTTGTAGGCGCGGTGCATCATCGACTGAACCGGCGGCAGGGTAGGGCCGGTAGCTCGGAAGCATGCCCGTGACGGTGAAACGGATCGAGGCCGTGCCGGTTGAATACGAAGCGGATGGTGGGTCGAAGCACGCTCCGGCCGCGTGGTGATAAACCGACGAGGCGAGCGGTTGCTGTGTTGACCAGTGAGTCGCGACGAGCCGGCGGTTGAAGCCTGAAACGAGATCACGCTGGCGAAGCGGAACAGCAAGGCAGAGCGGGCGGCGGCGACTTACCTCCGGCACCTGTTGGGACAAACCCACCGGCGACATACGCCGAACCGTTCTCCGGCGACGAACGCTGGACCAAGTAGAAGAAGATGAACAGAATTTTCCGGCGACGAACGCCCCGGCCGACGAACGGCCCGTATGTTGGCATCTATTCATCTCAACTACCCAAACACATATACATGAAGATACACACGCACACACGCCAACCCGGGAAGAACTCTCACATCGACTGGGCGCATACCACGGTCCCGACGGAGACTACATCTTCTTTAGGCCCCTCCCCTCGGCTCGGCACATACCGTCACCGTGGCGCGGCAACAGACCGGCGCACTTCGATCAGTACATGGGGAGGGGTATTTATACACGTGCACACACACCAGGCTAGCTACCACGCACGCACGCACTGACTTGGCTTGCCGCTGCATGCACTCGGCCACACTGCAAGTCACACATGCACTAGCCTAACAGCCACCACATTAGGCCACTAACCCATGCACTAACTACTCACTGGAATATCTCCACGATCAACAAGATCCAGGTGTGCAGCTAACAACCATGCATGCATCAGCACAACGGCTCGTCCGCCACTCACGCACCGCTAAGTCAAGATTATAGCTATCAATTCCCCTTCTAATCTTGATATAGCTCACCATCAGCCATTGCCTTGTAGTCGTTGCCGGCCATCCAACGCACGCGAAGAAGTCAGCCACGCCGCCCGACCTCCGCACCGTGGCCACCGCGCTGTGTCCCTTGTTGTCGATGTTCCCGGCCACCGCGGTCTCATGCCGCCATGCGGTGCCTCCACACCGACATGCCGTGCTGCGCCGCCATGCCACTATGCAGCGCCTCGGCGGCCTTCGCAGTCGCCGCACGTATGACATCGCCGCCCGCCGCCTCCGCCACGCATCATGACAGCCGCAGCGCCTCCCACCTTCATAGGCCGACACACGGTCCGGAGCTCCATCGCGCAACCGCTGGCGCTGCATGCACTCTGATACCAATTGTTGGAACCGCAGCCCTCTAGCTACCTCTCCTCTCACTCGAACGGAAGTGAAAGAAGAAGAACACTTTTTTTCCCGGCGACCAACACCCCGGCGACGAACGCCCCGACGCCCAAACACCTCCTTTATATTCAGCACACAGGCTACATCGCTACAATACCGGCTCAGCCCACAAGCAGTACACAGGGGCTTCTTTTATACCCGACTCGCTAAGCAACTAACTCCAACAGCCCCGCATGCGCACGTACGCATGAGCTCCTCAAGACCCGGCCTCCTCTCGTCGTGAGCCATCTACTCTTCCGCAAGAGTCGCGCATCGTCCGAGCTTGCCACTGGATCACGCCCAACGCTCCCGCGATCAACGCCTGTGACTAACCTGCGCATGCACGTCCACTAACAAACTCTGTGCATGCTAGCTTCTAACTACACGCACACAACGCATGCACACTGCCCATGCATAGCTGGACTATGCCCATACACACACACGCGCACGTAACTGACACACTCGTGGTTTATTTCCTAACATACTCTCCCTAAATCATGATGTCGCCGTTGTCGGAGTTGGTGTAGCTTCCGTCGTTGATGTCGCCACGACCGTGACCCAGTCCGTGGACCCGACCTGGCGCAACGACGCCGGTCGCACCGCCACGGACCCGACCTGGCGCACTGACGCCGGTCGCACCGTGTTCCGTCACGACTCCGCGGCACACACCGAGCTCCTTCTCCGCCGGCGACACGCGCCTGGCGTCTCTCTGCGCCCCGCACGTCCCACGCGCACACGACGCGTCCGACGAGCCGACCACACCAGACGCTCACCGCGCGCCCCGGTCCCGACGCGCCCGACGCGTCCAGTGCGCACCCATAATACGCACCGGTCGCGCCCGGCTCGACGCTACGGCTTATTGTCCTGCACAGCCACGGCCTCCATGCCGCCATGCAGTGCCTCCACGCCGCCACGCCATGCTGAGCCGCCTCGCCACCACGCAGCGCCTCGGCGCCCTCCGCGGTCGCCGCACGTACGACGTAACCGCCCGCCGCCTCCGCCACGCGCCATGACAGCCACAACGCCACCCACCTCCATGGGCCGACACACGGCCCGGAGCTCCGTCGCGCAGCTGCCGGCGAGCGCCGCCATCGCTGCCACGCCTCCGGCACGGCAAGCACGCCCAAGACACCAAGCTCTGATACCAATTGTTGGGACAAGCCCACCGGCGACATACGCCGAACCGTTCTCCGGCGACGAACGCCGGACCAAGTCGAAGAAGATGAACAGAATTTTCCGGCGACGAATGCCCCGGCCGACGAACGGCCTGTATGTTGGCATCTATTCATCTCAACTACCCAAACACATATACATGGAGGTACACACGCACACACGCCAACCCCGGAAGAACTCTCACATCGACCGGGTGCATACCACGGTCCTGACGGAGACTACATCTTCCTTAGGCCCCTCCCCTCGGCTCGGCACATACCGTCACCGTGGCGCGGCAACAGACCGGCGCACTTCGATCAGTACATGGGGAGGAGTATTTATACACGTGCACACACACCAGGCTAGCTAGCTACCACGCACGCACGCACTGACTTGGCTTGCCGCTGCATGCAGTCGGCCACACCGCAAGTCACACATTCACTAGCCTAACAGCCACCACATTAGGCCACTAACCCATGCACTAACTACTCACTGGAATATCTTCACGATCAACAAGATCCAGCTGTGCAGCTAACAACCATGCATGCATCAGCACAACGGCTCGTCCGCCACTCACGCACCGCTGAGTCAAGATTATAGCTATCACCACCACCGTGGCCTGGGGTCAGGCTCGTTGCGCTAGGACTCGGGTGACTCGGTACGCTGTAGCTCGCTCACGAGAAGCAGCAGAAGAAGCTCGAGGCGCTCGGCGGTTTGAGGCGGCAGCGGGTTGAGGTAAAGCGGCGGCAGATCGAGGTCGCGACGGCACGAAGCAGCACAGGGCGCAGAGACCGGCTCTGAGGAGGCTCAGCCGCGGAGTTGGATGGCCCGCGGCGGCGGCTCAAAGTGAAGCTGCGACGGCGGATTGAGAACGGCCATTAACGGCAACATTGGGGCGGTTCACCATGAGGCCACGGAAGCGAGTGCGATTTCAGAACAGCATTAGAAAATCAGGGAAGCTCACGGTTGAGAAGGCGCTTGGATCAACGGGTCGAAGGCGGTGATGGCGACCCACAGGCCAGGCCGGCAGTGGGCGGCTCATCAAGTTGCAGGTGAGGCCATTTTTATAATGGCGGTTTGTGGCTGCAGGAGCTGTTCAGAAGCGGCGGCGATGTTGGCTTCGGTCCCAAACGTACGAACACCGACGAGTACTTTCCGTCGAGTCCCGGTTGGCCGATACTTTGGCCAACGGACGTACGTGCAACAATAAGCAGGCAAGCACCCTGATGGATCGATTAGCTTCACACTACCAGAAGAAGCTAGCTTGCACTAGCTAGCTCTACGCAGCCAGCCGATCGATTAACCCCGTAGCTCACGAGACAACACGCCGAGTTATAGCAACAGGCTCGTGTCGAGCCTTTGTACTTTTATTGCTTTGATTGATCTGATATTACAACGTAGGGTACAGCTATATTTATACTAGTACAAAGCTAGCTAACCCAAACCGAGTCGGTGACTGCTCCTAGTCCATACCGGACAGGACTTCTACTACGTGGTTGATTCCAACAATCACCCCCCCAACCACGATGTCCTCACTTCACAGCTTGGACGCCGATCTTTCCCCGCATCTCCGTGAACTTCTGTCGTCCCAAAGACTTGGTCAGGATATCTGCAAGCTGATCATCGGTGCAAATGTAGTTGACTTCAATCTTGCCTTCTTCCACGCAATCTCGTATGTAGTGATACCGTATATCAATGTGCTTACTTCTATCATGATGCACTGGATTCTTACATAGAGCAATCGTGGACTTGTTGTCAACATAAAGCACCACTCCTTTCGGTTCCTTGTCAGTGAGGTCACCGAGTAGCCTTTCTAGCCACACACCTTGACCTGCCGCGGTTGCAGCTGCAATATACTCCGCTTCACAGGATGATAATGCGACCACCTTCTGCTTTTGTGATAGCCAACTCACTATGCTTCTTCCCAAGAAATATGCCACGCCCGAGGTACTTTTACGGTCGTCAATATCTCCTGCCAAGTCGCTATCACTGTAGCCAAGTAGCTCCACCATCTCCTTCCGCTTCTCTCTCAAATAGACACAACCGAAGTTAGTTGTCCCTTTGATGTACCTGAGTATTTGTTTCACAGCTGCCCAATGTTCTGTCGTGGGTGCTTCCATGAAGCGACTCACTACGCCAACGGAATAGGCCAAGTCTGGTCGTGTATTCACAAGATACCTTAGGCTTCCGACCACACTTCTATAGTCCGTTGCATCAACCGCGGGTGCTTGGCTCCTCTTGCTAAGTTTAAGTCGAGGCTCCATTGGAACATGACTTGGATTGCAGTCCTCCATGCTACAGCTTTCAAGAATCTTCTTTGCATATGCCTCCTGGCATAACGTGATTCCCTCCGGCTTTTGCTGTACCTCGATCCCGAGATAGTAAGTCAAGAGCCCTAGATCACTCATCTTGAAAAGCTCCTTCATTTGTAGCTTGAATTTAGCAATCTCCTCCTCATCTGCTCCAGTTATCAAGAGATCATCAACATAGATGCCCACTAGGAGACGATCCTTGCCTTTACCTCGCTTGTACATAGCATGCTCTAGTGGACTTTTCTCAAAACCAAGAGAAACTAGTGTACGATCAAGCTTGATGTTCCACGCCCGAGGAGCTTGGCATAGCCCGTACAATGCCTTGTGTAGTTTCAACACCTTGTGCTCCTCTCCCTTTTTGATGTAACCCGGTGGTTGCTTCACATACACTTCTTCTTTTAACTCCCCGTTCAAAAAGGCGGATTTTACATCCATGTGATGTAGCCTCCAAGATTCTTGAGCCGCGAGAGCTATAACTAGCCTCACCGATTCCATCCTTGTGACAGGAGCGAACACTTCCTCGAAGTCTACACCTTGCTCTTGCACGTATCCTTTGGCTACGAGCCTTGCCTTATGCTTCACCAAGTTTCCTTCGGCATCTTTCTTGACCTTGTACACCCACTTGAGCCCTATGATTTTATGGTCGTTGGGTGGATCCACGAGCTCCCATGTATTGTTGTCTCGGATCGATCCCAACTCCTCATCCATAGCACGACGCCAACACTTCTCCGTATTTGCATCTTCAAATTTCGTCGGTTCCTCGACGCTAAGCAGACACCGTCGTCCTCTTCTTTTTATTTTCACTGGATTTTTCTTCGGATATAAATCCGCCACTGGCCGAAGACGGACTGGTGTCGGCGGACGTTCCCTTGTCTCCTGTTCAGTCGAAGACGAGGAATTTTCATCCGGACTTCTGGCGAATCCTGTTCCTCCGAACTGGCTGCATCTCCATTAGATGAACAATCCAAAACATGTGTATCATCTTCATGTACATGGCCTTCACGTACGTGGCCTTGATGTCCTTGTGGTGCAGCACGTGGGCTGCTGGAAACGCCTCCAGTGGACAGGCTTTTTGCTCCCGGGCTGGTTGATGAGCCACCTGGGCTTTGAGGTGGACAGCCTCCTGATGGGCTTCGTCCAGTGCCTCCACGCATATGTGAGCCACCAGATCGAGCGCCGCTGGCGCTGCCTGGCGTGTCTTCAGGCGCACCAGCCGGTCCTTCTTGCTCGTGCGCGTGTGACGCAGCGGGAGTAGCTGGCGCGTCTCCATTTTCTGCCGCGCCGTCCGCGCCGTTTGTCGCGGCCGACGTCTCCGGTTGATCACCAATGTCTGCATGCTCATAATCATCGTAAACAACATTGAAAATATCATCGGAAGACGGGTATACCGGCTCGGTGGAGTTCCAATTCCATGACCTTGCTTCTTCAAAGACCACGTCGCGCGTCACAACCACCTTATTGGTTGAGGGGTTGCACGCACGGTATGCCTTCGTGCCTTTTTCATAGCCAACCAACACCATTGGAGTACTCCGATCCGCCAATTTGCTAGTATGCCCGGTCACTGTCTTCACATGCGCTACGCACCCGAAAGTGCGAAGATGATCAACCGTGGGCTTGTGTCCGTACCATGCTTTGTACGGCGTCATCCCAACCACACTCTTGGTTGGAGCCCGGTTCAGCAAGTAAACAGCCATATTGACCGCCTCACCCCAAAACTTGCCCGGCATGCCTTTACTTTTCAACATGCTTCGTGCCATCGCCACCACGGTTTGATTCCTCCGTTCCACAACACCGTTTTGCTGCGGTGAATAAGGCGGCGTAAGATACCTCTTGATGCCTTGAGCTTCGCAAAAGTCCGTGAATGCACGGGACTTGAACTCACCCCCCGATCGGTACGGAGGGCCTTCAGCTTGGCTTCAGATTCTACTTCAGCCGCCATTTTTATTATCCTGAAAGCTTGCAAAGCTTGATCCTTCATCTTCAACAACACAATCCACATGAATCTGCTGAAGTCGTCGACGACGAGCAAGAAGTATCTGTTTCCGGCAGGGGTGGCCGGTGTAATCGGTCCGCACAAGTCTCCGTGGACCAACTCAAGAGCTTTACTCGCTCTAAAGTTTCCCTTTCTTGGGAACGGGGCTCTCCTTTGTTTCCCAATGAGACAACCGTCGCACACTTGGTCGACATGATTGATGCACGGTAGACCACATACCATCTCCTTTTGTCCAAGTTGCCGAAGAGCCTGGAAATTTAGATGACCGTAGCGCGCGTGCCACTTCCATGCCGAGTCGTCCATGCTCGATAGGAGACATAGCGGATCCACACGATCCAAGTTGAGGACGTAGAGCCTGTTCGGTGACCTCTGCACCTTCATAATCAACATCCTCTGACGATCATACCCCCATAAAAAGCCATCTTCGAGCACAATCTTGCAACCACGCTCCTCGAGTTGGCCAAGACTTATGATGCTACTCTTTAGCTTGGGAATATAGTACACATCTGTGAGTACCTTGTGACCGCCATTCTTCAACTCAAACAGGACAGTACCTCGCCCTGCGATGTCAACGGTCCGTCCGTCGCCGAATCGAACCGTGCCTCCCACCGAAACACCGAGCTCAGAAAACTGGTCCTTGTCGCCGGTCATGTGGTTGCTAGCGCCCGTGTCGAGGTACCACACGTGCCTCGACGTGTTCATCCTCTTCTTATCATGAAGATAAACTGCCTCCTCTACGAGCGTGACAACCTCTGTAGCCGGCGCCTTTGGAGCTGGACTATCCTCATCCATTAGCTCACATACTTCGACCATGAGCATCATGTCTCCATCATCGCCTCCTTTGGCCATGAGAGCTTTCTCCTTCGGTGGTTTCTTGCACTCCAACTTGAAGTGCCCCATGATGCCACAGTTGTGACACTTGATCTTGCGCTTGTCAAACTTCTTCTTCTTCGGAGCGCCGTCGCCGGCGTTCTTCTTACTTTGTTCTTTTGGCGCACGATCTTGGCGAGTGTTGCTGCTAGAGCCCTCGCCACCTCTCCTTGAGTCCAGCACCAGCCACTGAGCCCGTGTGAGCATGACATTCTCATCATTCCTCCCATCCCCGAGACTGTACCGCATACGCTCGTCGTGAGCTTTGTAGCGTCCGACGAGATCGTCGATGGAGAGAGTCGCGAGATCGACGCACTGCTCGATCGCCGTGACAATTTGCAGGTACCGGGGAGGGGCTGCGCGCAAGAACCGCCGGACAACCGAGGTCTCCGTGAGGTTTTCACCAAGCGCGCGGATCCGATTGACGAGAGTAGCCACCCGTGAAGCGAACGCATCCACGGACTCATTGTCGCCCATGACCAAAGTCTCATAGTTCCTTAGGAGAGTTTGGAGATTGGCTTGCTTGACGCGGTTGTGTCCCTCGAACATGAGCTTCAAAGTATCCCACGCCTCCTTCGCCGTTTCTTTGGCGATTAGGTGTTGGAGGACATCCATCTGCATCACCGAGTAAATCGCTGACGCCGCCTGCCGATCCTTCCGGTGCTCAGCTCCCTCCTTCTTGAACGCGTCGCCTCCTGGATCGACCACGTCCCATAGCTCGTTGGCGCGGAGACCACACTCCATGAGGGCCTTCCAGACCCCGAAGTTCTCGCGATCAAACCGTGGGTATGACGTACCAGGTACGGCAAGTACTTTAGCCGCTCCGGACGATTCCACGATCTCCTTGCCCGTCATGACCTTCCGTTACTAGAAGATCAACCTGACGCTGATACCAATTGTTGGCTTCGGTCCCAAACGTACGAACACCGACGAGTACTTTCCGTCGAGTCCCGGTTGGCCGATACTTTGGCCAACGGACGTACGTGCAACAATAAGCAGGCAAGCACCCTGGTGGATCGATTAGCTTCACACTACCAGAAGAAGCTAGCTTGCACTAGCTAGCTCTACGCAGCCGGCCGATCAATTAACCCCGTAGCTCACGAGACAACACGCCGAGTTATAGCAACAGGCTCGTGTCGAGCCTTTGTACTTTTATTGCTTTGATTGATCTGATATTACAACGTAGGGTACAACTATATTTATACTAGTACAAAGCTAGCTAACCCAAACCGAGTCAGTTACTGCTCCTAGTCCATACCGGACAGGACTTCTACTACGTGGTTGATTCCAACAGGCGAACCACGGCAATCGTTGAAGTAGTCCGCCGGATTGAAATCAATGCGGAAACGGCGGGTTGAGGCCGTGGTAAAGCGGGCGGTGCACGGTACTGGGCGGCTCGACCGGGTGACCATTGCGGAGGTGGCCGGCGGACTGTGGCCGCGCACGCGATCACAGCGATGGAGTTGCTGCCCGGCCGGTTTAAACGGCCGCAGTCATCATAGACTGGGATCCGCGACAGCTTACAGTGAGGTAAATCGGCAAGGCGGCTCAGATCGGGGCCACGGCGGAGGTAGCCAGCGGATCAATGAAGACGAGCCGGTGGCGGAGGTAAGCCCGCGATTGGCACGACGATGGTGACTTGAAAACAGAGGTGGAGGCCTACTACAACGGCTGGCGGGTCATGGCGCATCCACCGCGGCGGGTAAACAACGGCGGGTCAAGGCCGAGGGGCTCGAGAGCGAATCAGGTCTGCGGCCGGTTTGAAGTGCGGCTGCGACATGCAGGCAGAGGCCGTAGTGGTGACTCGGCCATGGCAGAGGCGGAGCGAGGCCGCGACTGTGGAGGTGGACCGTCGAGGCGTTGAAGCGTCAATGGTGGCATGTGGCGACTTGACGATGGCTTCATCAGTGAGGCAGTCCAGCGAGGAGAAACAGAAGGGTGTGACGGCGGCTCGTTCACGGCCTAGGAGGAACATGACTGAGGTGACGGAGGCCTGGGCGGCTCGATCGCAATGGGCCACAGCACAGGAGGCGGAAATCCGGATCAATGTCCACAACACGCTCTAATGCGGGGCGGTTCAACAGCGCGTCGAATCGGCTCCTCCGCAAGGCAGTAAACCGACCAGGCAAAATACAACGTGTTGAATCGGCTTGGATCCGGGTTGCGCTTGCGTCTGAGTCCTTCTCTGGGTCAAGACCGATTTGACTATAGTTTTCATGTGAGATAACACGCCCGCGAATACTTCCTCGGCGACTTGTGGTGGCTCTGTTGATCTCAGCGACTTGTGGCTACAAACGGATCATAACCTTAATTTCTCTTGAATCTCGGATGAGTCTCAAATCTGACTGTAATCCTTCCGCGATGATTCTTCTTCTTCTTAAAAATTGCAAGCTCCTTGATCCTTAGGAAAAATTCCTCCAAGAGCTCAACACCACCGTGCGCGGGCCCCATGATGGGCGCCAACTGTCGTGGAATTGTCATGGCATATGTCCTAGTGTAAGGACTTAATCGTGAGGCCAACGCATCTATGTGATAGCTTGAGAGGGGTTGGGCAGAATCGAGATGCAACAGAAGACAAGGATTTAGACAGCTTCGGGCCCTGAGAAACATCATCCGGTAACAACCCTACATGCTATTTGTGACTAGGTCTCATTATCATCATTAGGGAGTCGCCGTAAACCGGCTCTCCTAGTTATGTCTAACCCTTAAGATTGTCTCTTCTTACTTGTTCCTCTTTGGGGAGCCCTGCCCCTCCTTATATAAGTTGAAGGGCGGGTTGCATGTAGAGTCCAACTCGGACTTAAGACTTAACTATTCTGGCTTCTCTTCATGGGCTTCTTAACATCTTGGGCTTCATAACGTCTCGGGCTTCATAATGTCTCGGGCTTCATAACCCCTGGCAACCCAGTTACGACTGCCTGCCGGGTTATGACTGGTACCAGTTTATGATGGTCTGCCTGTTTATGACTGGTGCCGGTTTATGATGGTTTGCTGGTTTATGATGGTCTGCCGGTTTATGATAGTCTGCCGGTTTATGATTGTCTGCTGAGTTATCATCTAACTTAACTCCTGTCGGGTTATCATCTGACTTAATTCCTGCCGGGTTATCAACTGACTTAACTCCTGCCGGGTTATCAACCTGCCGGTTTACCGTCTGAGTTAACTGGCTGTCTTAACTATTTGTCTTAACTGTCAGCCGGTTTACCAAGTCCCAGCCGGGTTATAACTCCGGCCGGATCATACCGCGGGGTATATCCCCGACACCTTTCTAAATGGCGAGTTTCGTGAGGAGGTTTATAGGCAACCACCATCGGGGTACTATGCTCCTGATGGTATGGTCTGTAGACTTTGCCGCTTCCTCTATGGTCTTAAACAGGCCCCTCGTGCCTGGTTTGAGCGCTTCGCCTCTGTGGTGACTGTCACTGGTTTCTTGCCCAGTGATCATTATCCCGCGTTGTTTGTTCACACGTCTCCTCGTGGTCGGACTCTTCTCCTTCTCTATGTTGATGACATTATCATCACTGGTGACGACTCTGACTACATTGCCTTTGTTAAGGCTCGCCTTCGCGAGCAGTTCCTCATGATTGATCTTGGTCCACTTCGCTACTTTCTTGGGCTTGAGATCTCCTCGACCTTTGATGGCTTCTACATCTCCCAAGAAAAATATATTCAGGATCTTCTTGCTCGCGTTGCGCTCGGTGATGAGCGCACAGTTATGACTCCTATGGAGCTCAATATTCAGCTTTGTACCTTTGATGGTGACCCCCTTCCTAATCCCACTCGCTATCCTGGTGTTACGCGTCCTGACATCTCTTATCATGTCCACATCCTGATTCAGTTTGTTTCAGCCCCCACCTCTGTCCACTACAGTCACCTCCTCCGTGTTCTACGATATCTTTGTGGCACGATCTCTCAGCACCTTTTTTTTCCACGCTCCAGCTCTCTTAAGCTCCAGGCCTACTCTGTTGCTACCTGGGCTAGTGATCCCTCTGACCGATGCTCGCTGTCTGCTTACTGTGTCTTTCTTGGTGACTCTCTGATTGCCTGGAAGACAAAGAAACAGACTGCAGTTTCTCGCTCGAGTACAGAGGCTGAGTTGCGAGCCATGGCTATGTTGACGGCTGAGGTGATCTGGTTACGGTGGTTACTTGAGGATTTTGGTGTGTCTGCTACTACCTCGACTCCCTTACTATCAGACAGTACTGGTGCTATCAGTATTGCGCGTGACCCGGTGAAACATGAGCTCACCAAGGACATCGGTGTGGATGCCCACTTTGTGTTTGCTGCTGTGCAGGATCAGACTCTTGCTCTCCACTATGTGCCCTCTGAGTTACAGTTGGCGGACTTCTTCACAAAGGCACAGACTCGAGCGCAACATAGTTTTCTTCTCTCCAAACTCAGTGTTGTTGATCCACCATGAGTTTGAGGGGGGTGTTAGATGTGTATAGCCCCTTTTCGGTTTATCCCCATTGTTTAAGGGGTTTCTTGCACTTTAACACACATGTATATGTAATGGCCTTTGGCCCTCAGTGAATACAAGTTTCTCATTATCCAACAATTACCTCTGCTTTGTTTTGCAGTTCTAGGATGCATACATGGCACTAAGGACCACGGTCTGGCAGTGCAAAATTGATGCAGCGAGAGGGCCGGTTAAATGAGTAATGTAACTGCTTTCATGCAATTCAGGATTTCACTGGTGCTTAAGGTGTTTGTATGGTGTCCTACAACATGGTTATATGTATTGCTTGTATTTTAGGTTCAGTTTGATGTGACAAATTCTTCTAACCTTCCTTTTTGCCTAAAATTTCTGCTAGAGTTTGTTGCAGCGAAATTGTGGTGAGCTGCACTTCTTAGTTTTGTAAGTGTGAAAGTTTAGAAGGTCAGAAAGCTTGGTCATGTATGGAAATTGTACGGTTCTGAACTGAAAATTTAAGGAGCTTTTCCACCGATGGTGTCCCTTCCATTTCTCTTGGGTATTAATTTATGCACAACACAACTAGCTCTTCCGTGCTGGATGATAAACAAAGCTTGCATGTCGCATATTTGCTTGATTTGCATGAGCCATTTTGTTGTCAGCTAAATCATTCAAGTGAACTGTAAGGTCATGTTTCTGATGTTTGGTGCATTTTACCCTCTTATGCATGTTTGACATGAAAAGGAGCTTGACGTGATGACCTTCTAAATTAGTAAATTTGCATAGGGAAGGAAGAACATATTCTTATTATGTGCCAGTTATTGTAATTTTGTCAAAATATGATGTATCTGGAAGAGGGGTATCATTGTTAGTTGAGCAATTTCATATACCGTATAGTAGATGTTAATATCCATGAATTGGATCTTATATTCTTTTTGCTGAATGAATAATTATATTTGATCTCCATAGGTTCATCTTTGTTCCAATCCAGGGGCACAACAGGTACAGTTTTCAGTTCCTCATGTGCATGCTATTTTCCAGTGTTGTTTGTTCAATTGCTTCCAAATTCCAGTATTGTATATCATTTTTTCTGTATAAAGGAGATGTGGCTTGATCACCTTGTGAGAGGTATCGAATAGAGCAAAAGATTTATATGTAGTATGCTCTTTTGCATATGCATTATTGAC
The DNA here is from genome assembly GCF_002162155.2 of Triticum dicoccoides. Taxonomy (NCBI): domain Eukaryota; kingdom Viridiplantae; phylum Streptophyta; class Magnoliopsida; order Poales; family Poaceae; genus Triticum; species Triticum dicoccoides. Next base: position 697,600,876 of record NC_041388.1, on the reverse strand, counting down.
ATGTACATTTATTGTACAAGATTGTACTTCTATTTTGTATATTTGCCTTGCACGTAGGTTATGCCTTCCCAAGCACAAGGAAATTTGAAATACCCAGAAATTAATTGAAGATCAAATTGTTGCCTGAACAACATAGTGTTCCACTGGAACAGTAATGAAATTAACCTTACATTCAATCGTGCTTCGAAATGTGAATATTTCTGTTTGTTCATGTTCAAAGAACCATGCACACTCGTTGTTGTGGGTTTCATTCTAATTAAAAGTGTGCGTCTGCTGAGCTAAGCCTTTTTTGAAATTTTGGTGCATGCATGTTGTGTTAATCTTAAGATTTGCTGATGTTTGTTCGCATGGCATCATTCTAGTTGGTATTTCTTTAGTAGGGATTGTTGCTTTGATCTTTCCGCCAAAGTTTTTTTTGCAGAAGTACAGAAAGCCTTAGGTACTTAGCATGAAGTTAGTATACTTTTGTCACCTTCAAGACATTGTTCCTAAAAAAGAGGGATCCCATCCCATCATTCAGTCAATCTTGCTTTTCTGATCAGGAACTGTGTGGAAAACCCCCCATGGTATAATTTTATATTAAATAAAAGACAACCCAGGAGGGTTAAAAAAGTTACATAGATGCACAAAAAGAAGAGGACCCCTAGAAATAACAAGTGTCACACCAAGATTTGAATTGTTGTTTCTTGGAGTTCTTAACACAGTGGAAGACGAGCATCAGATCAGATAAGAAGCCAGCCTTCCAACTTGAAAATCTTGGTCTCTTTTCTTGGAAGATTAGCACATTTCTCTCTTTCCATATATTCAAAGAACATCAGACCATAAAGCAGGGCCCAAGGAAGGCATCCTTTGTTTTGTTAAAAGTGTGTGCAATTGAATCAGAGGATACCCAAGTGATCTTAGCAAAATTCTAGCAGGGAGCAACAAAAGGACATTGAAAAAACAAACGTCTCTTGTTTCCAGAGTGTTTGAAGCAGAGTACACAATTAGGTCCAGACTCCAAATGCCGATGTCTTCTCGACATTATGTCCCTAGTATTTAGGTGATCCATCGACAACAGCATGCAAACACTTTTTACTTGCTCAAACACTTGCTCTTCCAAAGCTATGGAAAAATAGCATCCACCTCTCGTCCTCCACATAAGAATTTATAATAGCTAGCAGGGGAATATCTGCCTGAGTTTAATACACAAGGCCAAAGATCATGTTCATTCAAGAACTTCCAATCTGCAGGGATGGCGACAAGTAAATTAGACAGAACTGTCCTCATAAGATTGTTCTAAGGAAGGAAGAATAGTGTGGTGATGTCAGCAGACTGGATGTCCTTGCTCAGAGAGATCTCAGGGTCTAGAGCAAAAGAGAGCTGTCTGGGGAAGAAGTTAGCCAAAATACCCTAAGGGGAAGCAGAGGTACTAGTTTTAGAAATGCATTTGGATATCGCTTTCGCATCATTCTTTTGTTAGCAACATGTGCAGGAAGGTAGGACAGTTGACTGCTCAAGAGAGGATCCCATGCCTCCATCAATTGGATGTTGAAGCTCTTCAAGAAAGCTAGAGACACAGGGTATAAGTACCATGATTTTTTTCACTTCTGTTGCTTCCATTTTAGCATTTAATTCTTTAGCTAAAGTGAAGTGATAATTAAGCAGCTCCGGGTTAAATAGTAATACATAACAAGTACCCCTCTATCATTTCACATCATGTATGTCAATTAAACTTTGATCACCTGATGTACACAAGAATATAATAATCCTTTTAAAACTATAATCGATGATATCCACACAAATATTATGATCTTAGTTCCTAACATATTTTCACCAAAGTAGATTCATGTGTCTTCTTAATAAATTTTAAGGGGAAGACAGAGTAAATGGTGGTGCGACATGAAAATTGAATATGGTTGACTGGGGAGGCCCATAAGCAGTGGCCTGAACTCATTCTTTCATGCATGTTCTTTCTTTCTTTCTGGACAGTTTTAATCTTATTGCAATAGTTTCCACTCGAGAAAAATACAAGTACATTACTTTTGCAAATCAGTAATGCTAAGAAATCACCACTGACATGCTTTTCGAAAGGCAAGAACAAATCCAAACACACCATGCAGAAGTATTCAAAATCAAACAATGTAATGGAAAGAAGCAAGCCACCACACCAAAAAGCATTAAGGGATGGGATGAAGCAGCGCACAACATAGAAGCATGCCAAGCTATCCCTGAAAATGGGCGCGCACAAGACACCAACGCTCTACGGTTCAAATGAACCATGTGCTGCCTCCCTGGGTGCAAGGGCTAGCCTTGTTATGCCAGTATGTGTGCACAGTGCCCATAGCACGGTGATGAACTCGCCGCCATGCGCGAGTGACTCCTTGTGGGCCTTCACGTGCAACTCGCCGCCCGACGGTGCAATGTACACCATGAGCTCCGTCCATAGATCGGCCAGAAGCTCCCACACAAACTCACCCGTGTCATTTTCTTTGGCCTTCTCAATCAAAGCCTTACCCAACTTACCCCCCTTCTGCACCACCGTCACCGCCTGTTGCTGTGATTCGCCGATCTCTGTGAGCCTCTTGTACCTGGTTCCTCGCAGTGATAAGTGGTACCGCCAACAACCACCAAGCTCCTTCTTCAACTCCTTCTTCATGTCGTTGTAAGCATGCTCTGTCCCATCCTTGTCTTCAGGGAGCAGCTCTGGGGAAAAGCCCACCAAGTAAGCGCAGTACTTGGACAGTGTCGTTGCCACCTTACGATGATGCCCCATCTCTTTCTCCTTCTGCGGATACGTCATCTCCAAGAGGCCAGTGGCAATGTGACAGGTGAGGATGAACTCGGCGATGCTCTTGCTCTCACAAACCGACGAGAGCAAGGGTTGGTATGCCCTGTGCTTGTTCAACTGCAGTGTTGACCAACCACTATTGAGAGGGTCAGCGTGGCCATCAATGTCATAGTCATCCATGTGAGCCACCACGTATTCCACGATGGACTTCTTTACTTCCTTGGGCACTGCCTTGGTAGGCATTGTGAAGGAGGAAAGCGACGACAGTGGGCAGAACCCTAGCACGGAGAATTGCTTGAAGCAGAGGTTAGGGTGGCTTAGCTTACTTCGCGCCCATAGGATGCGGCGCATGAGCCCGCTTACGATGCTACTCTCACGCCAGGGGCGCTTAGCGGTGTACTCACAGAGTAGCGACACAATGAGCCAGTTGGATAGGATGAAGACGAGGAACTCCCAGACTTCCTCGTAGATGAAGGTGAGTATAAGCAGAGTGGTGGTGCCTAGGTCGACACTGGCAAATAGCACCTCCGGTGAATGGGTGATGCTTTTCAGGAGGCATTTGACCAGTGTTGGTGCACCGGTATAGATGATGTAGTTGTCACTCGTGATGCTATGGTAGCCATAGAGCACGTTCCCATTGCCACAGGCAATGAAAGTCAAGAAGCAGAAGGCCCAAACTACAATTGGAAACAAGATGTAGTTGGCTAGGAAGAAGAAAGGGTTGGAGAACACGACCGGTAGAACGGAGTGGTAGTACTCGCAGATGAATTGGATCTCGTCGTTGAAGACTTGGAGCAGTGCAACCTCCGCGTCTTGCTCCTCCTCATCCTTAGGCAGCTTCTCCTGGTACAAACCTTGGAAGATGAGGTCCCGACAATTGTGGGTCTCCTCGCTGGTGATGGGGATGTCCTCAAACCTACGGCGCAGCAGCTTGTAGAGAGCAAAGGAGAGGCAGAGCCTTCTGAGTCTTGGGTCTTTCTGGAGCAGACCGTCCTCCTCGCTAGCTACGAGCTTCCAAATGTCACCAACCGTGACAATGGTGGAGCCAGTGCCGGCGGTGTCTGCGGTAGTCGTCTTCTTCAGATCGACTTGGTAGCCATGGGGACCTGCTTCCTTCCCCAAGTTGTCTTCTCCCATCACGGTGTACTTGCACATCTTCAGCAGCTCCGACCCCAGCTCCTGGACATTCCCGGCCTGCCCTTGCTGTTGTTGCATGACCTGGGCCATGTACGAGTTTAGCAGCTGGGCGTTCCTGCCATAGGCGAAGGAACGCTTGAACAGCTCGTTGACGACGACCCGCTGCAGCAGCTTGGCAGCAGCAAGGACCCATAAGGTGCCGTAGATTGCCTTCTTGCCTGCGCTTTTGACGTTGTAGAAGACGAGGTAGCCCAGCCAAACGATGCGGGCAAAGCGATCGATGGTGCCTGAGTACACCTGCATGCCCACGTTCACCAGGATCACCTCCACCTTCTTGCGGAGGAGCTCCACAAGAAGCATCCACATCAGGATGGTCCTTGCTCGCAGCGACAGCTCGTCACCAAGCTGACCGTAACTGGAGCTATTGGTACTACTATTAGTAGCAATGGTGGCACCTTCGTTCTTGGTCTCGGAAAAGAGGTAGGACATGACTGGGAGGAAGAGGGAAAGCGAGGTAGAGAGGAAGAGACGGACGCTGGGGTTGAGGATGGCACTCACGTCGGAGAAGCGGCTGAAGAGGTTGAGGTTGAAGAAGAGCGCGGCAAGAATGAACATGAGAACAGAGGTGGCCACCATGGTGCCCTCATTTTTCTGGTTGGCGTAGGAGGAAGTCAGGTTATACGCATAAGGGTAGACTGTGTTGTTGCAGAATGAATCTAAGCCTTTCATCATCAGTCACATGAAGCTACTAGAGCTGGCTACTGAATTCCCTTGAATGTATTGAATTGGCATATCAAATATATACACAGACCATGAGGTGTGAACACGGAATTGCTTACCTGAGCGGATAAATTAAATGTACACAAAGTTAAAGCACCGACAATGGCATGATCATTTGGTCAGTAAAGCTTTGCTTTATGTTCTTTTACAAAGCCTAAATCAGTATCTCTCTAGCTTGAATTGCTTACCTGACCGGATAAACATAACCATTTGAACGTAACACGAAGTTACAGCACCGACAATGGCATGATTATTTCCTTCATAAAACTTTGCTTAGCTTCTTTTACAAAGATTAAATCAGAATCTTTCTACCTCGAATTGCTTACCTGACCGGATAAACATAACCATTTGAACGTAATAATAAGTTACAGCACCGACAAGCGAAAATGGCATAATCATTTTGTCAGTACCATCTTTTCTTTTTGTTCTTTCTGCGAAGCTTAAATCAGAATCTCACCAGCTCGAAACCCTACCGGATAAGCATAACACAAAGTTAAAGCACTGACAATGGCATCATAATTTTGTCAGTATCAATTTTGCTTTATGTTGTTTCTGCAAAGCTCAAATCAGAATCTCTCTAGCTCCAATTTCTTACCTGACTGAATAAACGTAACACAAAGTTAAAGCACCAACATCATTTCATCAGTATCAACTTTTCTTTTTTTGTTCTTTTTGCAAAGCTTAAATCAGAATCTCTCTAGCTTGAATTCGCCTTTAGTTCACTTTAGGGAAATTTGTAATGTAGACCTAGTGATAGAAAGAGTGCTCCGAAATAATTGTTTGTCCGTTTCATGCAATTGCGTGTCATCATTTGGTAGGGCTTTCGAAGCATATTTTCTTTCACATTTTGTTGTTTTTCCATGTGATACTTTCTATTTGCCAAAGATGGTCTTTGGAAACATTTGTTCAATATGGTGGAAGCTCCAAGGCATGTGCTCGGCTGGGGAGGATATTGCTAGTTCAGTATTAGTACATACAATTCCCTTTTCCAAAATCAGTAGACCATCTAAGACCGAATTATCCCTGTGAATTTGCATTAGTACGATAGTACTCTTCCCGTTCATTATAGACTTGTGCACA
>NC_041388.1:697507148-697594571 GCF_002162155.2 Triticum dicoccoides | reverse complement strand
GGAAGATTTGTCATTTGGGACTTATTTTGTGCTCTTTTCCTTTCCATTTTCTCTTTTTCTTTGGCAAAGATGGCGAGGGGACCCACATTTTAAGATACGATTGTGGCATGATAATTTCATCCATCCATATTTATCTTTCTTCAATTAATATGCTTCTTCTACCTTTTCTTTTCTAAGGCTGGGACCAAATCCCCAACATCTGTAGCTGTGATTTTTCATGTGGAGATTGGCATGGTTGATCTAGGGATAATAAACAAAATGGACCTAAGAGCATGTTGTCATCTGCATGCTATTGCATGTGGCTCACTTCATGATTTTACCCAGCATCTTATGGGTCTTGTCTTGTTCTCATTTTCCCTTTCAAGTGCATTTTTTCTTGTGTTATTGTTTGATGATTTAGTTTTGGCTTATTGTTATGGCATGATAAGCTTATGCTTATAGATCTACCTTTATTTTGTTTTTGCCTACTCCACTTTTGTTTGGCAAGGCTTGAGTTAACTATGATGTTATTTCAGTAGGACCTGGCGATTGTAGCACCTACAAGCACCGTTACCCTCCTTAGAGGCCTACACGGAGACGAGAGCGTCGGTGTGTTTATGCCCCCTTCCTTATATGGGAAGCATCGTTAGAATGTCGGCGTCTGTTTATGCCCCCTTCCTATATGGGATCCGGTACGAGATGGAATTCGCATTATGAGACAATGTCAAAGAGAAAATGATCAGGTGAGAGTACACCCGCATTGCCCTAGCTAAAATGGCATGTTAAAAGGTTTGGAAGGCTGACCGATCAGCTAATTATTAATATCAAGAAGATATCAAGTACAACGTCACGAGCCAGTCAAGAACGAAGTCGATTTATAGCACGCAACACACACAAGAATTACAAGGTGATAGAGAGAAGCATCCATCCAGATCCAGCTGCTATATATGGAGATCAGTCAGTAGGTACAGTTGGTGTAGGGAGTCTGACTCTGGTTGATGAAGTTCACTGGGAAGCAGGACACCCTGATGTGGTACGACCGTGTGCTGGCCAGCCCCACCTCGAACCACACCTTGGCCATCACCACCACCGTGCAGTTGGGCCAGTGCCCAGCGCTGCCACCGCCGCCCTCCGTCGGGTTATCATACTGCGCCCACTGGGCGCGCCATGGCACCTTGGTCACATTCCGTGGCGGCTGGACGTACTGCTGGAACTGGAACCCGCTCATGTTCACCTCGGCGGGATACCACTTAGTCGGATCTATCCATATCACGGCGTCAACGTTGGTGTAGTGCGTCTGCATGCGCCGGCTGGTGTTGTTGGCTGAGAGGCTGAAGGTGTAGAATTTTTGCTCCTTGTACCGCCCATCTAGCAGCTTCGCATCCTGGATGGAGAAGAAGACTTGCGGCGGCGATAGGCTGATGATGATGACGGCCGCTATGGCGATGACGACCAGGGTTCCTGTGCTACCTGCGACTACAAGGTGCTTGCTGCTCCATTTGTTGAGAGGAGGAATACCAATAGCCATGGCGGGCAACTATAAGTAGTACCTGCTAGTCTAGCTGGCCAGGCATGTCATCTGGAGTACATATATATAGAGGACCATCCTATTCCTATATGTGAGAGTCTGTCTGCTATTTGGTGCGTCTCCTGACTCTAAACGTCTAACCATGGTTAGTTATATATATATCGCTGGATGGAAACACAAGGGAATTCAGAATTTCAGATCATATATACTTCATATAATCTCTTTGAGCGGAACTTCATCATTTTATGTTCTTATTAAGCAGAGGCAAGAAAGCAATAAATCGTCACTACTGGAATTGGCTTGTATGCCAAGTCGGCGAAGGCCTTGACGGCGTCGCCAAGTTCCAAAAAGGCTTTCATCACACATCTCTAAGCAAAACAGATGATGTGGCGAGTAATTAATGAGGAAAAAAAGGTATGTGGTAACATAGCTAGTTACTGTGGCATCACACATACCGAGACAAGATGAGTCTACAATCTAATAAATAAAGTGTTACATGACACCATATATATATATTACTCCCCACTATAGAGATAGTAACATAGACTAATAACATATGCATGTAACTAGTCTAACTTACTATCCACTGTGACTAGTCTAAACTCTAAAGGCACCCAACGGCTGTCAAATGAAAATACCTACATGTTTGCCGAGTGTCCCCAAATGACACTCTGCTAACTTGGTGAATAGGAAAAAAAACAATTTGCCGTCGACGCGCCCTAGACAGGTTCGGTGGTCGTGCCTCCTGCGAACATGTCCTGGCCGGCGCATTGCGCCTCGCCACCCTGTCTAGGCCACAGTAGTATGAGGCTGGAGTTGGTGCGGGTAGGTCGTCGGCGAGGCAGGGGCTGCATAAGAGGATGGTGGAGACGTGGCCAATTGGCACATGGAAGGCGATGGTTGTGGGGTTGGTGGGGGTCGCCATAGTCGTGAGGAGGTAGACGTAGTCTGCGCGTGGGAGGTGACCATAGTCCGCGCCGGTAAGGGGGGTGGGGGTTGCCGGTGGCCGCAAGGAGGAAGCGTCACGCTGGCAAGGGTGTGCGACATGCAAGGAGCGCAGGCACAACGTCAGAAGTTTGCGTGCTTGCTGACTGGTGGTCAATGTTCTGTTAATGCTTCCGCCGTGGTCGTCGGGCAAGTCGAGAGAGGGAGAGAGAGGTCGAGGGAAGAGATCATGGATTGGGGAGAACTGAGAGGGTATGCGAGCTATTGGATATGGGAGAAATCTGTAGTGGAGATAGCGATCCGTGGAAGGGTTGAGCTAACCAATCAGGATGCAACAACTGTGCTGCCTCGGCAAACACATACTCGCTCCCTCCCGAATTACTTGTCACGGGCATGAATGTATCTAGATGTATTTTAGTTCTAGATACATCCATTTCTGGGACGAGTAATTTGGGACGGAGGGAATATGACTTTTGCCGAGTATTACAATCGGTAAACTTCTTTTATATGATGTATGAATTGCACAATGTATTGCTCATGAGCAAAGGCACGTATATATGATGTACAAAGGTGGGTCGCGATCTCAACTATACAAAGCAATTAGGAGGTGGGCCCAATACAAAAGTATGCACAACACATATACTCAACACCCCCTCCCCCCGCAGTCAAAGCGGCACCGCTGCTGACGCAAAGACTGGACCGGAACTCATCAAATGACGCCGTAGGCAAGCCCTTAGTCATGATATCTGCAAATTGTTGGGAAGTAGGAACGTGTAGAACACGAATATGGCCAAGAGCCACCCATTCCCGAACAAAATGAATATCCAACTCCATATGCTTGGTCTTACGATGATGTACCGGGTTAGCGGAGAGGTAGACCGCCGAAACGTTGTCGCAGTAGACTACCGTAGCACGATCCACAGGGCAAGAGAGCTCCTGAAGCAGTTGGCGAAGCCACGAACACTCGGCGACGACGTTGGCCACAACACGATACTCAGCCTCAGCACTGGAGCGAGAGACCATAGGCTACCGCTTGGACGACCATGACATGAGCGAGGGTCCAAGGAAGACACAATAGCCTGAGGTGGAGCGACGAGTGTCAGGGCAGCCCGCCTAGTCTGCGTCGGAGTAGGCGGTGAGGGCGGTGTGGCAGGAGGCATGGAGCGTGACGCCAAGGTCCATAGTGCCATAGACATAGCGGAGAATCCGCTTGACAGCAGCTCAGTGAACGTCCCGAGGAGCATGCATATAAAGATACACCAGCTGCACGGCATAGTGGATCTCCGGTCGAGTCAGAGTGAGGTACTGGTGAGCACCCACGATAGACTGGTAGAATGCAACATCCAAAGCAGGAGAACCATCCGTGGCAGAGAGCTTGGCCTTCGTATCAACATGCGTAGCGGCGGGCTTGCAGTTAAGCATGCCAGCGTGATCCAGGAGCTCATGAGCGTACTTCCTCTGATGAAGGAAGAAGCCATCTGGACGGTGCACCACCTCAACCCCGAGGAAGTAGTGCAAAGGACCCAAGTCCTTGATGGCGAACTCAATGCGAAGACGTGCAGTGAGCTGGCTGAGAAGACCAGCTGTACATGCCGTCAGGATGATGTTGTCGACATAAAGGAGAAAGTATGCCGTGTCAGAGCCCTGGTGATAGATGAAGAGCGATGCGTCCGAGCGGGTGGAGCGAAACCCGAGCTGGTGTAGAAACGCCACGGTGCGCTGGTACCAAGCACACGGAGCTTGCTTGAGTCTGTAGAAGGACCGCGAAAGCAAGCACACGTAGCCGGGAAGTGCTGGATCAACAAACCCCATTGGCTGCTGGCAGAAGACCTGCTCCTCGAGGTGACCGTGAAGGAAGGTGTTGGAAACGTCCATATGATGCACCGGCCAAGCACGGGAGACCACAAGGTGAAGAACCGTGCGAATCGTGTCGGGCTTAACAACCGGAGCGGAGGTGTTGGGGAAGTCGATGCCAGCACGTTGCCGGAAGCCATGAACAGCCCATCACGCTTTATAGAGATCAAGGGTACCATCAGGACGGAGCTTGTGTTTGAAGACCCACTTCCTGGTAATAACGTGGGCGTGCCGGGGACGAGGAACAAGCTGCCACGTTCGATTGCGCAGAAAGGCATCGAACTCCTCTTGCCTCGCAGCCGTCTAGAGGGGGTCACGAAGAGCGGCTCGAACGGAGGATGTCAATGGCGATGGCGTAGAGGTGGATGCCGTGTGGATGTAGTCATCCGAAGCGTAGAGCGAACTCGGGCGAAACACGCCCGTACGAGCGTAGGTGGCCGGGACGACCACAGTCGCCGGAGCCGTCGAGGGTGCAGACGGGGGAAGCGCTGGGGCCGCGTGTGCCGAGGCGACGGGCGCGAGGGCCATGGGCGCCCAGGAAGGCGTGGGGGGCTCGGGCGCTGAGGCAGCAGACACGGAGGTCACGGGCGCCAACGCAGCCGGCGCAGGGGCCGCGGGCGCCAAGGTAGCCGACGCCAAGACAACCGGCGCGGGGCCATGGGCGCCAAGGCCGCGAACGCGGCCACCGAGGCCGCGCGAGGAGGGGGCTCCGTAGCCGCGGGCACCATCGCCTCGGGCAGAGGGGGCATCGGTGGGTGGCGTGCCTCAAAGCCAAGGACGGGCCAAGGGCGGCACGCGAACGCCCTGGGAGAGGCATCGAGGCTCCCGGGTCACTAGTGGCGGGAGTAGCTTCCGGGGGTACCTGCTGAAACGGAAACATATGCTCATCAAAGTAAACGTGCCGGGAGGTGAACACACGGTGGGAGATGGGATCGTAGCACCGATAACCCTTGGAATTAGAACGGTAGCCTGAAAGTGCAACTATCCCTAGGTGGTTTTGGTAATTCATAACAACATATAGCTCATTGAGCTAATGCTATTCCAAGATGATTATTTCAGGAAAGCTCAATGATTGGCATGGCATGAATATGAAAGTGGAACCCTCAAAATGCTAAGGACAAAGGATTGGCTCAAGCTCAAAAGCTCAAGACTCTTCATTTTATATTTTAGTGATCCAAGATCACATTGAGTCCATAGGAAAAGCCAATACTATCAAGGAGGGATGAGGTGTTGCTTAATGAGCCTCTTGCTTCATGTGCTTAGTGATATGCTTCAAAACCCTCAACTACTTTCCCATATCCACATATGACCTAAACCCTAAGCCAAACTCGGTCCTACCGATTCTTCCTATCCGGCGCCACCGAGTTTCACTTGTCATTAGCCTCTGCCAAACCCTAGCAATTCGGTTCTACCGATAAGGATCTCGGTCTCACCGAGATGGGATTGCAAACTCTCTGTTTCCCTTTCGTAACTTTTCGGTCTCAGCGAAAGAGCGAATCGGTCCCACCGAGATTGCAATATAAACTCAGTGTTTCCCCTTTGTAACTTTTCGGTCTCACCGAGTTCCACTCGGTCTCACCGAAAGAGCAAATCGGTCCCACCAAGTTTGCCTGACCAACTCTCTGGTTAGCTAATTACCAAATTCGGTCTCACCGAGTTTGTGTAATCGGTCTCACCGAGATTACGTTATGCCCAAACCCTAACCATATCGGTCCTACCAAGTTGCATGTCAGTCCCACCGAAAATCTCTAACGGTCACTAGGTTTACATTTTCGGTCCGACCGAGTTTGTTGATTCGGTTCCACCGAGATTGGAAAACTGTGTGTAACGGTTGGATTTTGTGTGGAGGCTATATATACCCCTCCACCTCCTCTTCATTCGAAGAGAGAGCCATCAGAACACACACACCGTTCCAACTCATATATTCTGAGAGAGAACCACCTACTCATGTGTTGAGACCAAGATATTCCATTCCTACCATATGAATCTTGATCTCTAGCCTTCCCAAGTTGCTTTCCACTCAAATCTTCTTTCCACTAAATCCAAATCCTATGAGAGAGAGTTGAGTGTTGGGGAGACTATCATTTGAAGCACAAGAGCAAGGAGTTCATTACCTACACACCATTTGTTACTTCTTGGAGAGTGGTGTCTCCTAGATTGGCTAGGTGTCACTTGGGAGCCTCCGACAAGATTATGGAGTTGAACCAAGGAGTTTGTAAGGGCAAGGAGATCGCCTACTTCGTGAAGATCTACCGCTAGTGAGGCAAGTCCTGTGTGGGCGATGGCCATGGTGGGATAGACAAGGTTGCTTCTTCGTGGACCCTTTGTGGGTGGTTGCTTCTTCGTGGACCCTTCGTGGGTGGAGCCCTGTGTGGACTCGCGCAACCGTTACCCTTGGGTGGAGCCCTGTGTGGACTCGCGCAACCGTTACCCTTCGTGGGTTGAAGTCTCCATCAACGTGGATGTAGGATAGCACCACCTATCCGAACCACGGGAAAAACATCCGTGTCTCCAATTGCGTTTGAATTCTCCAAACCCTTCCCTTTACATTCTTGCAAGTTGCATGCTTTACTTTCCGCTGCCTATATACTCTTTGCATGCTTGCTTGAATCATGTGATGATTGCTTGACTTGTCCTAAATTAGCTAAAATCTGCCAAGAACTAAAATTGGGAAAAGGTTAAGGTTTTATTTGGTCAAGTAGTCTAATCACCCCCTCTAGACATACTTTCGATCCTATAAGTGGTATCAGAGCTTTGGTCTCCATTTGCTTTGATCTCCATAGCTTTTGGTGGTCATAGCCTTGGTTTCACAACCTAGGAGAGTATGGCGTCTAGCGAGGGAAATTATCACCGTAGAGGTCCTTACTTTGATGGTACTAATTTTGCTAGTTGGAAGCATAAAATGAAAATGCATATTCTTGGACATAACCCCGCCGTTTGGGCTATTGTGTGTGTTGGTTTGCAAGGTGACTTCTTTGATGGGAGAGAACCAAACCGTGAAGCTACCGCGGATGAGTTGAAGATGTTGCAATACAATGATCAAGCTTGTGATATTCTCTTCAATGGATTGTGCCCCGAAGAATTCAACAAAATTAGCCGTCTTGAGAATGCAAAGGAAATTTGGGACACTTTGATTGATATGCACGAAGGTACCGACTCCGTCAAGGAATCCAAGTTGGATGTGCTTCTAAGCCAACTTGACAAGTTCAAGATGAAGGATGGTGAAGGTGTCGCTGAAATGTACTCTAGGCTTGCTCTCATCACAAATGAGATTGCCGGCTTAGGAAGTGAAGAGATGACCGATAGATTCATCATCAAGAAGATTCTAAGAGCCTTGGATGGAAAATATGATACCGTGTGCACATTGATCCAAATGATGCCCAATTACAAAGATCTCAAGCCAATGGAGGTGATTGGAAGAATAGTTGCTCATGAGATGTCACTTAAGGATAAAGAGGAGCTTCACAACAAATCAAGTGGTGCCTATAAAGCCTCATGTGAAGCCCCTACATCATCAAGTGAGAAACAAGACTTCAATGAAGAATTGAGCTTAATGGTGAAGAACTTCAACAAGTTCTACAAGAGTAGAAGCAAAGACAGAAGCTTCAAGTCAAGGTCCTACAATGACAAAAGATCTTCTAGTCGAGAGCGAAACTGCTACAATTGTGGAAGACCCGGACACTATTCCAATGAGTGTACGGCTCCCTACAAGAGAAGAGAAGATTCTCCAAAAAGAAGAAGCAAAGGATCACCACCAAGAGAGAGAAGGAGTAGAGATGATCGTTATGAACGAAGATACTCACGGAGAAGCAATGATTCGGAAAGGAAGGAAAAATCATCAAGGAGCTATACAAGACGAAGACATCAAGCTCATGTTGGTGAATGGGTATCCGGCTCCGACTCCGACAGCCACTCCGAAAGAAGTTATCACTCCGACTCCGAAGATACTCAAGATGAAGGTGTTGCCGGTCTAGCACTTGTGTCAACCAACTCCTACGACATATTTGACTCACCAAATGAAGGAATTGGTAGATGCTTCATGGCAAAAGGTCCTAAGGTAACACACCCCGAGTATGTTGATTTCAATAGTGATGACGATGACTTGTTAGGTGATGATTTGCTTATTGACAACTCTAGTGATGAATACTATGATGAAATGTCAATTAAACATGCTAATCAAGATAAAACGAATGACAATGATAAGGAGAAGATTGAGGCCCTAACTAAAGAACTAAACACTCTTAAGTTAGCTCATGAAACCATCTTCGAAGATCATCGAGAACTTTTAAGAGCTCATGAGAAATTACGCCTTGAGAAGCCCAATCTTGAGCAAGAGCATGAGTTCTTAAAAGCAATCAATGATGATCTCCGCAAGAAAAGTTCTTCTTACATTGCCAAGCGTTTACTCTTATCCACTTACATGCCTCAAGTCAAGTCTAGTAACAAGAAAGATTCTTCCTCTAGCAGTGACAATGATCATGTTAAATCCAATATTGTTGCTTCTAGTAGTTCTCTTGATTCCACTAATGATTCTCTTAGCCAAGTTACACTTGAGCAAGAAAATAGTTTATTGAAGGGAATTATAGAGAAAGGAGTGTACAAAAGCCTTGCCGGGAGTAAGCAATTTGAGGAAATTGTGCGCAAGCAAGGAATGCACCGGAAGAATCAAGGTGTTGGTTTTGAACGAAAGTTCAATGCCAATGGAGTTGAGTGGGAAGAAGATCAATACCCCAAGACAAAGTTTATTCCTCAACAAGAGAAGTATGATACTTCTTTCAAGGGGACACAAGCTCAAGATGATCTTCCACCACAAGACTACAAGCAAAAAGGCAAGGACAAGCTTCAAGAGGAAATTGATGCATTTGAAGAAACTCCAAAGACCTTAGTCAAGTGGATTCCCAAGACTACTTCAAGTTCCACTTCATCAAGTACGACTACAACTCCAAGGATTCCCATCAAGATGGTGTGGATCCAAAAGAAGAAGAACTAGAGAGTTCTCGAGGGTGACTCCGCCAACATACTTCACTCTTATCATTTTGGCAAGAACAAGTGCAATCAACTTCCACATCTTGCACTAGTTCAAGGAGTCACAAACCCTCTTGTTGGTAAGACAAGGGACAAGGTAACCTAAAAGTTTTCATGGACATCATCTTGTGTGTGCATCACTCTATGTCTATGGATATCCTCGTTTGTTCCTTTTGGGACTAACCCATGTAGGTATTGAAAGTGCAATTCACTCAAATGGATAGCTCCAAGAGATCTACATCAACATTGAGCATCCACATCTTCAATATCTACATGAAGTCATCATCGACAAAACCCAAGGTTAGTTCATCCCTCTTAGGGGGGACATCACATCTAGGGGGAGCTTTACTCTAAGACTCGAGCTAAAGCAACTCTAAAGATGTGAACACAACAATGCTTTATGTAAAAGTGGTAACCCCACTTGAGCTTAAACGATGAGTATGACCTATGATCAAGTGTTCTCACTTGACTCCTAAGTCAATATACTCATATATAGATGACCTAGTCATCGCAAATTGCTTGATAGATGCTAGAATTGGTTGTGCATGCCTTGTCACATATTTCATTTGCCATCTTATTGTGTGAGCATGCTGGATGCATATTTTACTCATTCGAGGACATCCACTTGTTGTTTTGATTGTTCGGCTTTATTTCTTTTTGCCAAGTGGATGGACAAGAATGCCTAAGAACCTCCTCTAGCTATCTATGCTTTTCTCGTCTCAAACTCTATTCATGCTGCATCACAAAATTTGATCAAGTCAGATTCGAACCACTCTGTGTGAGGAGCGCTCGGAGTCCCCGATTCGTCATAGACTTAAACTTCCAAAACCTCTTTATGATTCTCGGTCTGACCGATACTCCACTTTCGGTCCTACCGAGATCATTAAGTTCATCTAGGTTTTCGATCTCGGTGCAACCGATTTGAACCTTTCGGTCACACCGAGTTTCAGTAACTGCTTGCAGTTATGAATCTCGGTGCCACCGAGTTGTTCCACTCGGTCACACTGACAGGGTCGGGCTATATATAGTCAAGGGCAAAATTTTGGAAATTTCTCCGAACCCCTTCGCCCGCGCGATAGCCTGCTCTGCCCTCGTGGTCTCCGGATCGTCTTCTCACCGCCAGCCGCCTCCAGTCGCTGGTCTCCGTCGCCCTCAACGGGAATTTTTCCCCGCCGTTGCCGCCATAGCAAGTCCCCGACGAACTAGGGTATGGACTTGATCTCTGTGCTATTCTCCAATCTGATTCCTAGCACATTGTGATCTTCATGATTCTTGCCACGATTGAAACACTCCTATCCAGTCAAAACGCTCATAGATTAGGGTTGATTCAAAAATTCTAGGTTTAGGTCTCCGCCGAAACCATCTCGGACCCACCGAGTTGAAAAACTCGGTCCCACCGATTTGGCTTATGCCATTGCACAAGTGAGACTCGGTCTGACCGAGAATTACTTATCGGTGTGACCGATTTTGGAACTCTGTGAAACCCTAGCAGTCTCGGTGCCACCGAATTGTGACTCGGTCCTACCGAGTTCACTAGTTTAGGTTCCAAAACTGCTTCGGTATCACCGAGTTTGAAAATCTGTAGATCCGAGATGATTTCAGTGGGAAACTAAAACTAAGTTTTTGGATCATTCTTTTGCAAAAATCTCTGCATTTTGTGATGCTCATCCTTTCTACCTCATCTATAATCTGTTCACAGGGTCAACAGTCAGTTTGCAGCATGTCTGATCAAAGTGATAGCCAAAACATGTCAGAGCAGCAGGTGCACATGAGTGAGGGCACTAGTCCCTCAAGTTCTTCAGATGAGGGCAACAGGAGCACCCCTAGCAACTTGCCAAAGGCAGCCACGAGACAGAGGAAGAAGCGGACTTCAGATTCCGAAGATGAGGACTATGTGGCAGAGGAAGAGGCCACTTCCAAGAGAGTTGAGCCAGCTCAAGGCACAAAGCCAGGGCTGAAAATCAAAAGGCCAGCAGGCAGGCAGCCCATGTCAAAGGCAAGAGCCTCAACTGAGAAGCCCACTCCCCAAGAGCCAGTTGCTGCAGAAGGCAAGAAGAGGAAGGAAAGGGTCAAGAAGACCGTAGCCAGAGTGCTAGGAAAAGCTTCCATCATGGAAGATGAAGAGGAAGAAGAGGTAGCTGCACCAGCACCCAAGGCACCCAAGCTGATGGGTGATGCCATAAGGTCAGGGGCTACTGCATCTAAGCCCAAAGCTGCCTCCAAGCCAAAACCAAAGAGGAATACAAGGAGCATTCCTGCAGCTGAGAAGAACAAGGCCCCAGTGCCTGAGACTGTTACAGAAGAAGAGGAAGAGAATGTCCTGAGAAAGCTAAAGCCCAAGATCCCAGACCACAACGATGCTCATCCTGTGGCTGAGGATATGAAGCTCAGGAGAGATTCAGGGCTGAGGAAGTGGAGAGAAGCAGACCTGTATGCTTCAAGGAGAAGGAATGCCGTGGACTACAGATTTCACACCAAGGAGCAGCAGGATTTTTATGAGACACTGCTGCTAGATAAGAAGCCCATTGTCTGTGATATGCGATGGGTTGATTGGCAATATATCAAGGACAATGAAGAGCACTATCCTGGAGTGCAAGACAGCTTCATAGCTTGTGGAGTAGCTGACTTTGTTGGGCAGAAGCTCACAAAGTGGAATGAGGAGCTTATAATGCAGTTCTACTCCACGGCACATTTTTATTCAGATGGGAGGATCACATGGATGTCTGAGGGTACGAGGTACCAATCCACTGTTGAGGAATTGGCGAAGTTAATTAATGCCCCAGAGGATCATGATGACGACATGGACATATATGCCAAGAAGAAGATGGACCACAACTCAATGTCCAACATGTACAAGGAAATCCCAAATGAAGCACTTGATACTTTCAAGTTTGGCTCAGTGCATTATCTTCTGTCAGGTCTGCCTACGATCAATTGGATACTAAGGCACACCTTACTGCCCAAGTCTGAAGATCACAAGATGATCAGAGGCCATGCTATCAACTTGCTACATGTGTTTGATGTGCCTCAGAAGTTCAAGGTGATGAGCCTCATAGTGGAAACAATCAAGAGGACTGCAGCAGATCAGAAGAGGAGTTGCGGATATGCCCCTCAAATTCAGGAGCTCATCAAGTCCAAGATGGGCACGGGCATATATTTATTGGACAAGGAACATTTGTCCATCCGTCCAGATTTTGAGGACAATCAAGTTGTCATGACTGAGAACGAGCCATCGTCTGCACAAGCTTACGCAAAGAAGGAGAAGGCGAGGAAGGAGAAAGCTGCCAAGATGCCAACTCAAGAGGAGGCATCTGAATACTTCTTGAAGACCAAACAAGAGCAGCTTGGTTACTTGATTGCATCCACGCTAAGGATTGAGCAAAGTCTGGCCACCCTCACTTAAAATCAGCAGAGCGTAGAGAGAATCATGGAACAGAAGTTCTATGACTTGGATGTCAAAGTAACGGAAGTTCAGTCTGCAGTGGAGCAGCTCCAGGAGGACATGCAGGAGAGGAGAGGCAGGACTACCACTCATGCCTTTGCCAGAGTGCCACGAGGCCCGAGGTCATCTGCCGTGCCAGTTGCTGACACCAGAGCAACCACCTCAGCACCAGCCACAGCCTCAGTTCCACCAGCTCCAGCATCTACTTCAGCTCCAACTCCAGCGTCTACTTCAGCATCTACCGAAGCCTTCGTCCTTGGAGTGATCCGGACTCCACCACCACCAGAAGATCAAGCCTGAGCGTCGACCTAGTGCTATGCATTTTCTAGGAACATTTTGGTAACTTGTTGCCAAAGGGGGAGAAGATGTATAGATCATAGGCTTCGAGAGAGAGAGTGTTGCTTTTCTCTCTTGCTTTATTTGGTGGTTTTTCAAACTTGTTTGCTTTTGAGTGCTTGAGATACTATGCTTGTGAGACATTGATGATCATGTGTTTGATCATAAGATACACTTAATGCTTGCTTAATGCTATTATCTTATCTATCTTATGTGATCACTCACTATTCTTGGTGATGAGTGCATGTATTTCATTCTTATCATTTTAAGCGCTCCACCAAGATGTATGTGACATGGAAGAGTAACCCATGACTCTAACTCCTTATGCATTTGCAGTCCAAAGAAAATTTTAAATATGCACAAATTTAGGGGGAGCTCTTACTTATCACATACTTCTCAAAGCGACGATATATTTCATGCTTATTATCATTTGTCGAAGCTTTGATCTATATGTTGTCATCAATTACCAAAAAGGGGGAGATTGAAAGTGCAACTATCCCTAGGTGGTTTTGGTAATTCATAACAACATATAGCTCATTGAGCTAATGCTATTCCAAGATGATTATTTCAGGAAAGCTCAATGATTGGCATGGCATGGATATGAAAGTGGAACCCTCAAAATGCTAAGGACAAAGGATTGGCTCAAGCTCAAAAGCTCAAGACTCTTCATTTTATATTTTAGTGATCCAAGATCACATTGAGTCCATAGGAAAAGCCAATACTATCAAGGAGGGATGAGGTGTTGCTTAATGAGCCTCTTGGTTCATGTGCTTAGTGATATGCTCCAAAACCCTCAACTACTTTCCCATATCCACATATGACCTAAACCCTAAGCCAAACTCGGTCCTATCGATTCTTCCTATCCGGCGCCACCGAGTTTCACTTGTCATTAGCCTCTGCCAAACCCTAGCAATTCGGTTCTACCGATAAGGATCTCGGTCTCACCGAGATGGGATTGCAAACTCTCTGTTTCCCTTTCGTAACTTTTTGGTCTCACCGAAAGAGCAAATCGGTCCCACCGAGATTGCAATATAAACTTAGTGTTTCCCCTTTGTAACTTTTCGGTCTCACCGAAAGAGCAAACCGGTCCCACCGAGTTTGCCTGACCAACTCTCTGGTTAGCTAATTACCAAATTCGGTCTCACCGAGTTTGTGTAATCGGTCTCACCGAGATTACGTTATGCCCAAACCATAACCATATCGGTCCTACCGAGTTGCATGTCAGTCCCACCGAAAATCTCTAACGGTCACTAGGTTTACATTTTCGGTCCGACCGAGTTTGTTGATTCGGTCCCACCGAGATTGGAAAACTGTGTGTAACGGTTGGATTCTGTGTGGAGGCTATATATACCCCTCCACCTCCTCTTCATTCGAAGAGAGAGCCATCAGAACACACACACCATTCCAACTCATATGTTCTGAGAGAGAACCACCTACTCATGTGTTGAGACCAAGATATTCCATTCCTACCATATGAATCTTGATCTCTAGCCTTCCCAAGTTGCTTTCCACTCAAATATTCTTTCCACTAAATCCAAATCCTATGAGAGAGAGTTGAGTGTTGGGGAGACTATCATTTGAAGCACAAGAGCAAGGAGTTCATTACCTACACACCATTTGTTACTTCTTGGAGAGTGGTGTCTCCTAGATTGGCTAGGTGTCACTTGGGAGCCTCCGACAAGATTGTGGAGTTGAACCAAGGAGTTTGTAAGGGCAAGGAGATCGCCTACTTCGTGAAGATCTACCGCTAGTGAGGCAAGTCCTGTGTGGGCGATGGCCATGGTGGGATAGACAAGGTTGCTTCTTCGTGGACCCTTTGTGGGTGGTTGCTTCTTCGTGGACCCTTCGTGGGTGGAGCCCTGTGTGGACTCGTGCAACCGTTACCCTTGGGTGGAGCCCTGTGTGGCCTCGCGCAACCGTTACCCTTCGTGGGTTGAAGTCTCCATCAACGTGGATGTAGGATAGCACCACCTATCCGAACCACGGGAAAAACATCCGTGTGTCCAATTGCGTTTGAATTCTCCAAACCCTTCCCTTTACATTCTTGCAAGTTGCATGCTTTACTTTCCGCTGCCTATATACTCTTTGCATGCTTGCTTGAATCATGTGATGATTGCTTGACTTGTCCTAAATTAGCTAAAATCTGCCAAGAACTAAAATTGGGAAAAGGTTAAGTTTTTATTTGGTCAAGTAGTCTAATCACCCCCCTCTAGACATACTTTCGATCCTACATAGCCGATAAAGATGCAGGCAATAGAACGTGGTGCAAGTTTGTGAGGAGCAGTGTCGGCAGTGCTAGGATAGCAAAGACACCCAAGAATACGCAGACCATCATACGACGGTGGCATACCAAAGAGAAGGTGGTGAGGTGCGTAGTTCCACCATGGGTGGCAGGGTCAAAGGTTAAGGAGAAGTGAAGCGGTAGAGAGTGCGTCCGGTCAGAAGCGAGGCGGAACGTTAGCATAGAACATGAGTGTGCGATCATTCAGAGTGCGAAGGACGTGTTCGGCTCGACCGTTCTACTGTGAAGTATACGGGCATGTGCGACAAAAAATTACAGAAAGCAAGGTTGTCGAACTCTTCCATTGTCAGTCTGAAGAGCAAGAATGGGACGCCCAAACTGCCTGCTCACATACGAGTAAAAAGCCATCAAAGTGCAGAGTGTATCCGACTTTCATCACAGAGGAAAGGTCCACACATAATGAGAATAATCATCAAGAATAACAAGATAATATAAGTAGCCCGAATTACTAGGAACCAGAGAGGTCCACTCATCTCTATGAATTAACTGAAAGGGAAAAGAAGCAATGGTGATGGAGTTATTAAATGGAAGGCGAACATGTTTGCCGACTCGACATATATGACAAGTGTGATCCTCGATCTTATCACAATTGAAACTGAAACTCCTAAGAATATGAGGAAGTGTGACGGGGTCGGGATGATCCAAATGAGCGTGCCAGAGATCGACGCCAGCGGAGAGAGCAACTGGTGCGGTGGTGGCGGATGAAGTCGAATGCACCAGATAGAGCTCATCGGGGCTGTCACATCGGTGGAGTACCATCTGGGTCAAGAGTCCTTAACACAAAAACCAAACTCGTCAAATTCAACAGTGACATGATTTTCACGAGTAAAACAACGAATGGAAATAAGGTTCTTAATAAGATGAGGAGACACAAGTATGTTAGACAAAGATAACGGCATGAAATTAGAAGGAAAAGAAGTATGCCCGATGTGTGTCATAGGAAGTGTGGAACCGTCACTGATAATGATGCGGCGGCCGGTGGTGACGGGAGTGAAGGAGGCAAGATTACCAGGATGAGCAAACATGTGAGCCGTTGCCCCGGTGTCCATGTACCAATCACCGCCTCCAGTGTAGTTGTTCGGCGTAGGGGCAGTGTGCAGCGCGGCGAGCAGCGCCGGATCCCAAGGCGCCGACGGCACCACCGGCGAGGGGGACAGAGGCACCATGGGGAGGCCATAGCCGCCGCTTAGCTGCGACGGTGGGTACCCTCCATAGGGCTGCGGAGCCACGTAGTATGCCTGATGCGCCGGCGGGCGCGACACGGGAAGCATCGGTGCAGGGGCTCGTGGAACCGACATGGTGTAGGCATGAACGACACTAGTCCACGGGTTGTAGCCGGAGGCACATGGGGGAGGCACCTGGAGCTGCTGCTACTGTTGCTGACGGGGCTGGTCGGCTCCCTACTGCTGCTGCTGCTAACCGCTGCGGCGGCCACCGCGGCGCCGTTCGGCGGGAGGGGCGGGAGGTGCGGGCGGCCCGTACGGGAGCAGGATTAGCCCTAGCTGTTGTGGCACTAGGTACGGCGGTGGTGGCGCTGGGTAGGGCGCCTGGTGGCGTGATGGGGTGGCGCGGTGATACGTCTCCAACGTATCTACTTTTTCTGACGCTTTTTCTCTTATTTTGGACTCTAATTTGCATGATTTGAATGAAATTAACCCCGGACTGACGCTGTTTTCAGTAGAACTACCATGGTGTTGTTTTTGTGCAGAAATAAAAGTTCTCAGAATGAAACGAAACTTTGCGAGGATTTTTTGATGGAATAAAAGAGAATTTATGGAGCCAAGACCCACCGAAGAGGGGCCCCTGGGTGGGCACAACCCACCAGGGTGCCCCCCTCTCCTGAGGCGCCCAGGTGGGTTGTACCCACCTGGTGGTCCCACTGATGACCCCCTTGACACTATATATTCCTATTTTCAAAAGAAAAAAAATCAGGGAGAAAGAATTATCATGATGTACGAGACGGAGCCGCCGCCAAGCCCTGTTCTTCCTTGGGAGGGCAGATCTGGAGTCCGTTTGGGGCTCTAGATAGGGGGGGGGTCTTTGTTCTATGTCATCACCAACCCATCTCCATCGCCAATTCCATGATGCTCCCCACCGGGAGTGAGTAATTCCTTTGTAGGCTCACTGGTCAGTGAGGAGTTGGACTAGATTCATCATGTAATCGAGTTAGTTTTGTTAGAGCTTGATCCCTAGTATCCACTATGTTCTTAGATTGATGTTGCTATGACTTTGCCATGCCTAATTCTTGTCACTTTGGGCTCGGGTGCCATGATTTCAGATCTGAACCATTTATGAATTCATCATTATATCCATGTTTTAGATCCGATCTTGCAAGTTATAGTCACCTACTACGGTTATGATCCGACAACCCCAAAGTGACAACAACCGGGCCCACTCTCGATGATGACCGTAGTTTGAGGAGTTCATGTATTCACTATGTGTTAATGCTTTATTCCGGTTCTCTAAGAAAAGGAGGCCTTAATATCCCTTAGTTTCCAATCTGGACCATGCTGCCACGGGAGGGTAGGACAAAAGATGTCATGCAAGTTCTTTTAATAAAGCACGTATGACTATTTATGGAATACATGCCTACATTATATCGATGAACTGGAGCTAGTGCCATATTGCCCTAGGTTATAATTGTCTCATGATGAATATCATCCTACAAGTCACCGATCCAATGCCTACGAGTTTATCTTATATTGTTTCTGCTAAGTTACTGCTGCTATATATAATCATTGTTACACTTGCTACAAAACTACTGCTATCACTATTATTGTTATCGTTGCTGCTGTCACTACTATCAAAACTATCAAACTAATGTGCTACTGATCGCTTTGCTGCAGATAATTAATCTCCAGGTGTGGTTGAATTGACAACTCAGCTGCTAATACCTTCAAAAAATTTGGCTCCCCTTGTGTCGAATCTATAAATTTAGGTTGAATACTCTAACCTCAAAAATTGTTGCGATCCCCTATACTTGTGGGTTATCAAGACCTTTTTCTGGCACCGTTGCCGGGGAGCATAGCTATATTTATTGAGTGACTTGGGATTATTATCAATTTATCACTATGAAGAATCTGAAGGATCCAAAGACTAAGATATTTCCTCAAAGACTAGGGGAGGTAAGGAACTACCATCCAGTTCTGCTTTAGATTCACCTTCTATTTTGAGTAAACATGCAACACCACCACATGCTATCAATTCTAATATGTCGCAAGTTATTGATGATGCTACTTCTACTATGAATGATGCTTATGATGATGCTAGTACCTTTCTTGATAATGATGATGTGCCACTTGGTGATTTTCTTGATGAACAAATTGCTAGAGTAATACAACATGATGTTGTTGAATCTGATGATGAGCTTGAAACTAAAACTCCAGAAACACCTGCTAGAACTAGCCTTCCTAGATATGAATTGCCTAAGGTACCGGAAGATTATGTTATGAGTGAAAAGACAACTAGAGATATTCTTGCTTGCAGAGATAGAGATGATCTAGATAAATTATTATGCAAGCATAAAGAAAAATCTCTGAATGCTAGAATGAAATGTGATCCTAAGTTTGCTTCACCTATCTGTATTGATGAGAAAGATTATGAATTCTCTGTCGACCCAGAGTTAATTACTTTGGTTGAATCTGATCCTTTCCATGGTTACGAAACTAAAACTGTTGTGGCACATCTTACTAAGTTGAATGATATAGCCACCCTTTTTACTCATGATGAGAAAACTCGCTATTACTTTATTCTCAAATTATTTCCTTTCTCATTAAAGGGTGATGCTAAAGCTTGGTACAATAATCTTGCTCCTGGATGTGTGCGTAGTCCCTAGGATATGATTTATTACTTCTCTGAAAAATATTTTCCTACTCATATGAAACAAGCTGCCTTACAAGAAAAGAGTCTCCCACAAGCTTGGGGGAGGCTTTGCCAATTACTTAATGCTTTGCATAATCATCCTCTTAAGAAAAATGAAATGCTTGATATCTTTTATAATGGACTAACCGATGCTTCTAGGGACTTCCTAGATAGTTGTGCTGGTTGTGTTTTCAGGGAACGAACTATTGCTCAAGCTGAAGAATTATTGAATAATATACTGAAAAATTATGATGATTGGACTCTTCCTGAACCACCGACTAAACCCACTCCGAAGAAGAGGGGTATATTATATCTCAGTACTGAAGATATACAAGAGGCAAAGAAATCTATGAAGGAAAAAGGTATTAAAGCCGAGGACGTTAAAAATTTACCTCCTATTGAAGAAATACATGTGCTTAATACATCACCACTGCCTAAGGTATTAGAGGTAAATTCTCTAATGAAGTTCAATGATAATGATAATCCTCACAATATGCATCCTAGTTAATGTCTTTATGATTTTGAAAACTATATTAGAAAACAAGATCACTTCAATGCAAATGTTATGAAACAATCGAAATATAATTCTGATACGATTGCTCGCTTGAGTGACTTGTTATAATTTCAAATGATGTTAGAGGTGTTGGAAAACATGCTTCTATGGTTCAAACTCAGTTAGAACAAGTTGCTAAATCACAAAGAGAATTGCTTGATGAAATGAATCATAATATGCATGACTTTGCTGTTAGAGTTGCCACTAGAGGAGGTAAAATGACTCATGAACCACTTTATCCTCAGGGACACCCAAACAGAATAGAACAAGATTCACAAAGAGCTAACACTAGTGCACCTAGTCCTTCTAAAAGGAAAAAGAAAAGGAAAAATGATAGGACTTTGCACACTTCTAGTGAACCTGAAATAGAAAAACCTCCTGATAATACAAATGATCTCTGAGGCTAAAACTCAATCTGGTAATGAACACTCACCTAGTGATAATAAAAAACATAATTATGAGGTTCATGAATACACTCAACCTAGTAATGAAAAAGAACCAGATAATGATGTTGAGATAGAACCACATGTTGATCTTGATAACCCATAACCTAAAAATAAAAGAGACTTTGTGGCTAGGAAACACGGTAAAGAAAGAGAACCGTGGGTTCAAAAACCTATGCCTTTTCCACCCAAGTCAAATAAAAAGAATGATGATGAAGAATTTGAACACTTTGCTGAAATGCTGAGGCCAGTCTTTTTGCAAACTATATATTGAAAATGCCTCCTTATGCAAAGTATATGAAAGACATCATCACCAATAAGAGAAAAATACTGGAAGCTGAAATCTCTACTATGCTTGCTAATTACACTTTTAAAGATGGAGTACCTAAAAAACTTGGAGATCCGGGAATACCAACTATACCTTGCTCCATTAAAAAGAATTATGTGAAAACTGCTTTGTGTGATTTAGGAGTTGGTGTTAGTGTTATGCCTTTCTATTTATATATAAAATACTTGACTTGAATAAACTCACACCTACAGAAATATCTTTACAAATGGGTGACAAATCATCTGCCATACCTATTGGTATCTGTGAGGATGTGCCCGCTGTTGTTGCTAATGTTACTATTTTGACTGACTTTGTTATACTTGAGATGCCCGAGGACGACAACATGTCCATTATCCTTGGTAGACCCTTCTTGAATACTGCAGGGGCTGTTATTGATTGCAATAAAAGCAAGGTCACTTTTCATATTAATGGTAATGAGCATACAGTGCACTTTCCGAAGAAACAATTCCAAGTGAATGGTATTAATGTTATTGAAAAATCTCCGACAATCACCATTGGAAGTTTTCAAATACCTCTACCTACTGTCAAAAACAAATATGAAATGCCTATTGTTGGGGAAATGCATATCCCCATTGAGGTAACTTAGTGATTTACGAAAGTTCTTCGGTTTCATGCTAATCGATAGTGGTTACTAATAAGACTTGATCAACCTTATTAGTGAATCATTTTTGAGCGGTATGAAGTTGATGAATTTAGTAAGCACTACCTTCTATCCCTACCTTTTGTTTTCTATTTTTATTAGTTCAATAAAATAAAATGCCATGTTTTGTCTATTTTCTGAATTTCTCATGCAATAAAAATGACCCAAAAATAAAAGTTCTCAGAATGCCCTGAAAATTTTACATGATTTTTTTCTGAATATTTCTGAATTTCTGGTGCAAATAACATCAGAGGGAGGTGCACCAGGTGGGCACAACCCACCTGGGCGCGCCAGCCCCCCCCCAGGCGCGTCCTGGTGGGTTATGGTCCCCATGTGGAACCCCTCACTTACCTCTTCATCCCACATCATCACTTACCTCTAGAAAAAAAATCCACATTGCTCTCTCTCCCGTGTTCTTGAGCTCAAACCCACGGATTTCGATCTCTTTCATCGAAGCTCCGTTTCCGAAACTGTTTCCGGGGATTGTTGCTTGATATGTGACTCCACCATTTGTTCAATTAGTTTTTGTTTTTGTGGTTTATACTGTGAATAATTAGCTACTCTTGGTGCTGCTGTAGATGAACTTGCATGTTGAATTCTTAGTGTTCTAAGTAGTTTGAATGCTTGCTATGGCCTCTATGTATCCCTATGAGTAGTTGCTATCAATTTTGTGAAGTTTTGTTGAGGAAATTTTGTGAACTAAAAATTCAGTTTTTTGTTCATAGGAAAAATTGTACGCGGACATGAATATCTTCAGGAAGTATGGCTCTAAGAAGAACTCTAAGGGTGTCATTGGGGAGTCTTCTGGCGGTGATCTCCGCCCTTGGAGGTTGGTGGAGGTACGGCCGTGTGAATGGCCGCACACCCCGTTCCTGCAAGTGGCTGGAATCCATGAGGAGTTCATGCAATATATTGCCAACGCCGGCCTCACCGACTTCATCGCAGATGAGTGTGACCAGCACCAAATCCTCACAAACATCTTGTTCAGAGCTTTACTTTCTTGCATAGAAATAATCCTCCTGAAGTGAGCTTTGATTTATATGCTGAAAACCATCTGATACCACTTACTGAGTTTTGTGATATATGCATGATGCCGTCTGATGGGAGCTTGGTTGAGCCTAGGTCGGCCGAGTTTGAGGACTTCTGTCACACTTTGACAGTGGGTGATGAGAGAGGAGTGTCAGCCATCACTGTCGGTGGCTTACATTTTCCTATTGTTCGTTACTTTGCATATTTTATTACCAAATGCTTGCTTGCTAGGGATAAGGTAGGTGCACTTAGTTCACCAGACCTTGCTGTTTTACGTCGTGCATTAGAGGGCGACAACACTTATAGCTTGGGAGCTATTGTGGCTCGTCGCCTTCATCTTAATAAATCCCAGGGTAAAATACATGGTGGGATTTTTGCTACTTGTTTGGCGGCTCACTTCAAGGTTGAGGTACGCCTTCATGATTACCTTCTGACCAATGTTTACCTAGAACGTGCAGCCATGGAACACCATCATTTTCTTGCACATGATCATCCTGATATTGCCATTCCTTATAACCTGGTCTATAGCGTTAGAACTCGTGATGTTATCCCCTTGCCTGCACCTGCTTTGTTTGATTCTATTGCCAGGGGCGGATATAGGATTATGCCTGCAGACATCATCGCCTACTAGAACGGTCACGCTGGTGCAGAGGCTGCACATGCACCTCAGCAGTGGGATGAGTGGATGCCCGCTCCTCAGGATCCTTACTACCCTCCAGGCTACTGATCGATTACCAACTTAGGCCAAAAGTCTAAGCTTCGGGGAGTATGTGTTTCTCACCGACATTATATTCATGTCCACTTATTCATCTTGTCGCTGCTCTCACCTTTTCATTGTATCATCCATTCTTAGATTTATTTTCTTGCTTTCTTCTTATGTGTTTGAAAAACCTGAGAAAAAAACCAAAAAATAATAGTTGTAGTAATTTACTTTCTATGCATGCTTAGTAGTAGCACTAAAAAGAAAACCCAAAAAGATTTCCTTGTTCTTCTTTTGCTTGTTGGGAGCTTTCCCGTGTAAATAGTTTTTCTCATTTTTTCTTTTTATTTTTCTTGTTGAAGAAAACCAAAAAATCCAAAAATATTTCAGTGTGTTTCTCTGAATTTCTTTACTTTTTTATTCGAGTTGTACCGAGGAGAAGACCACGATGAAAATGTTGAGTGGCTCTCATATGAATAATTTTTGAACTAATAAAGAGCCCATTTTACCTTGTCTTCTCATGTTGAATAAAATGTTTGCAGATTCCAGCTTAGTCCATAGCACTCTTGCACTATTATTACTTTCATATCATTCGGTCGTGGAAGTGAAGGGCAATAATGGTGACATTCGATGAACTAGACATGGCGGAGAGAAACTGGTATGAACTCGACTTGTTCTGTTTGTGTAAATATATTTAACCTAGTATCAGGCTTCATCCCATTATGATTAAACATGTTTGCAATGACAATTAGAGATTAGTTTCTCATGCCATGCATAAGTAGTTGGGAGTTGATAATGATGTATCTTGGATATCAACATACACTAGTAGAAAATGGGTCAAATGTGAAGCACATTAGTGCCGGTTTGATTTTGAGCCGACACTAATGTGTGCATTAGTGCCGGTTCCAACGGCTAGCCGGCCGCTCTCATTAGTACCGGTTCGTGGTGAACCTTTAGCACCGGTTTGTGCCACAAACCGGTACTAAAGTTAGTGGTGGCAGGATGTTGTCATTCTGTGGCCCCTCCAGCACCTTTAGTAGTGGTTCATATCATGAACCGGTACTAAAGATCGTCGTACATAAACCCTTCGTCCACCCGAGCTCGCTCTGTTCTTCCCCTTTCCTCTCTCCTCCCTGTTCTTCCCCTCTTCCTCTCAAGCTCATCACACATTTTGCCCAAAATTTGTCAAGATTTGAAGGCCCCCATCCATTCAAATGATCACAAAGGTTAGCAACTTTGTCCTTTCATCTCTCATTGCTAGATTAGCTTTCGCAATGCTTTATATAGTGATTGATTTGTGAGTTTAGTAATTTGGGAGGAATTATATATGTGTGCTAGTATTTGATTTATATGCAATTTGAGGTCAAAAATAACACTTGGTTTGCATATGTAGGTGTGGTTTACTTAGTGCCTTCTAAATCTCCGTCATAACCACCATCGATCGCCCGCAACGTCCAGTCGCCGGCACCACCTTGTGGTGAGCCTCTTGTTCATGAATTTTTTATATAAAAAATTGATGTTTGTGTGATTTGGATATATAGTTACTAGTATAATTATCTTACCCATACGTTGTTTGTTATACATAGTGCCATGATTTTGATATCCGTCCCCGTCGGCCCTCGTCCGGGTTATGATTCGGATGTGGTATATTCTCTTTTAAAACTATTTGTTGCATTTCGTGTTTTTGAAAAATTATGCCCATCAAGTTGACATAGATATTTGTATATAGGAGGTATGTGAACCGTAAATTCCAACCGACCCTATTGTCGAGAGGTTAAATTTAGTTGAAAGAGAATTGAGGGGGAGAAGATGGAATTGGAGTTGCATGTTGCCGATGTCGTCGATGATCACAAGATTAAGATGGAGAAAATGCGCTTGAAGATTAGAAAGATTAGAAAATATGCCATTCATAGTGAGGCTTGGTATCATTATGCTGTTGGATCAATTGTTACCTTAGTTGCGATCTTGATCGCATTTGTTGTTGCATTTAAATTCTTTAGCTAGAGAGTTATTTGTTTGTTGCATTTAAGTTTTGTATGAACTTTATGTATGAACTTGTATTAATTTGGTCTTTCCGGTGTTGTGTAATGAAGATGAGCCGACAATGGATGTACGATGACCGATGCTCTCCCGAGTTCATTAATGGCGTGTAAACTTTTCTGCTTGCGGCTGAGGCAAACAATCAGGTGGATGGTTTTATGCCTTGTCCATGTGCCGGCTGTAAGAATGAGTACAATTACTCTAAGTCAAGAACCATTCATGTCCACCTGTTTCAGTCCGGTTTCATGCCCCACTATAATGTTTGGACCAAGCACGGAGAAAGATGGGTTATGATGGAAGACAATGAAGAGGAAGAGGACGACGACAGCTATCCTGGCCATGATGGGTTCCCTGAATACGATGATACAATAGTGGGGGAAGAAGCTGAGCCGGCAATGCAGGAAGAAGCTGAAGAAGAGGCATTAGGTGAGCCCGCTGATGATCTAGGCCGGGCCATTGTCGATGCAAAGAGAAACTGCGCAAGTGATTTGGAGAAGAAGAAGTTGCAGCGCATGTTAGAGGATCACAAGAAATTGTTGTACCCGAATTGCGAAGCTGACAAGAAAAAGTTGGGAACCACACTGGAATTGCTGCAATGGAAGGCAGAGAATGGTGTATCTGACAAGGGATTTGGAAAGTTGCTGGTAATGATAAAGA
The DNA here is from genome assembly GCF_002162155.2 of Triticum dicoccoides. NCBI lineage: Eukaryota > Viridiplantae > Streptophyta > Magnoliopsida > Poales > Poaceae > Triticum > Triticum dicoccoides. The sequence goes on along the minus strand of NC_041388.1, from coordinate 697,568,888 downwards.
ATATGCTTCCAAAGGACAATGAATTGCCCAAGAGTACGTACGAAGCAAAGAAGGTTGTCTACCCTCTAGGGTTAGAGGTGCAGAAGATACATGCATGCCCTAATGACTACATCCTCTACCGCGGTAATCAGTATGAGGATTTGAACGCTTGTCCGGTATGCGGTGCATTGCTCTATAAGATCAGTCGCGATGACCCTGGTGATATCGAGGGCAAGCGCCCCAGGAAGAAGATTCCTGCCAAGGTGATGTGTTATGCTCCTATAATACCACGGTTGAAACGTTTGTTCCAAAACAAAGAGCATGCCAAGGCGATGCGATGGCACAGACAAGACCGTAAGAAAGATGGAAAGTTGAGAGTACCCGCTGACGGGTCACAGTGGAGAAAAAATGAGAGAAAGTACGGGAAGGAGTTTTCAGGTGACGCAAGGAACGTATGGTTTGGTCTAAGAGAAGATGGCATTAATCCTTTTGGGGAGCAGAGCAGCAACCATAGCACCTGGCTTGTGACCCTATCTTTGAATAACCTTCCTCCTTGGTTGTGCATGAAGCGGAAGTTCATTATGATGCCAGTGCTCATCCAAGGCCCTAAGCAACCCGGCAACGACATTGATATGTACCTAATGCCATTAGTTGAAGAACTCTTACAGCTGTGGAATGGAACAGGTGTACGTGCATGGGATGAGCACATGGGGGAAGAATTTGACCTAAAGGCGTTGCTGTTCGTGACCATCAATGATTGGCCTGCTCTTAGTAACCTTTCGGGACAGAAAAACAAGGGATACCGCGCATGCACGCACTGTTTGGATGATACCGACAGTATATATTTGGATAATTGTAGGAAGAATGTGTACCTAGGACATCGTCAATTTCTTCCGAGTAGGCATCCCGTAAGAAAGAAAGGCAAGCATTTCAAAGGTGAGGCGGATCACCCGACGAAGCCTCGCCATCGAACTGGTGCTGATGTACATGATATGGTCAAGGATTTGAAGGTAGTCTTTGGAAAGGGTCCTAGCGGACAACCTATTCCGAATGACGCTGACAGACGTGCACCCATGTGGAAGAAGAAATCTATATTCTGGGACCTGCCCTATTGGAAAGACCTAGAGGTCCACTCCACAATCGACGTGATGCACGTGACGAAGAATCTTTGCATGACCCTGCTTGGCTTCTTGGGCGTGTATGGGAAGACAAAAGATACACCTGAATGACTGCTCAGTATTAGGGTACCGTCTGGCTTCTCGTAGAATATAAAGGGAATAATAAACATGGCAGAGAAAAAGTTCAAGAACCTAAAGTCTCATGACTGCCACGTGATTATGACGCAACTGCTTCCGGTTGCATTGAGGGGGCTTCTACCGGATAACGTTTGATTAGCCATTGTGAAGCTATGTGCATTCCTCAATGCAATCTCTCAGAAGGTAATAGATCCAGAAATCATACCAAGGTTAGAGAATGATTTGGTGCAATGTCTTGTCAGTTTCGAGTTGGTGTTCCAACCATCCTTCTTCAACATCAGGACGCATGTCCTAGTTCACCTATGCGAAAAGATTGACATTTTGGGTCATGTATTTCTACACAATATGTTCCCCTTTGAGAGGTTCATGGGACTCTTAAAGAAATATGTTCATAACCATGCTAGGCCAGAAGGAAGCATCTCCAAGGGCCATGAAAATGAGGAGGTCATTGAGTTTTGTGTTGATTTTATTCCTGACCTTAAGCCGATTGGTGTTCCTGAATCGCGACATAAGGGCAGACTGGATGGAAAAGGAACGCTAGGAGGGAATCAAATAATATGTATGGATGGACATTCTTGTTGGGGATCATAGCAGAAATTTAAAATTTTCTACTCATCACCAAGATCAATCTATGGAGTAATCTAGCAACGAGGGGAAGGGGAGTGCATCTACATACCCTTGTAGATCTCTAAGCGGAAGCGTTGCAAGAACGCGGATGAAGGAGTCGTACTCGCGGCGATTCAGATCGCGGGTGATTCCAATCTAAGCGCCGAACAACGGCGCCTCCGCGTGCAACACACGTGCAGCCCGGTGATGTCTCCTACGCCTTGATCCAGCAAGGGGAGAAGGAGAGGTTGGGGAAGACTCCGTCCAGCAGCAGCACGACGGCGTGGTGGTGGTGGAGGAGCACGGGACTCCAGCAGGGCTTCGCCAAGCACTACGAGAGACGAGGAGGGAGAGGGGTAAGGCTGCGCCAAAGGGAGATCGAATCGTGTGTTGGGCTGCCCCTTTGCCTCCACTATACATAGGGGGAGAGGGAGGGCTGCGCCCCCACCTAGGGTTCCCACCCCAAGGGGTGCGGCAGCCCTAGATCCCATCTAGGGTGGCGGCCACAAGGGGGAGAGGGGGAGGCGCACCTGGGGTGGGCCTTAGGGCCCATCTGCCCTAGGGTTTGCCCCCTTCCCCTCTTGTAGGCGCCTTGGGCCTTGGTGGGAGCCACCCCAGCCCACCTAGGGGCTGGTCCCTTCCCACTATTGGCCCATGTATGCCTCCGGGGCCTGTGGCCCCTCCCGGTGGACCCTCGGACCCCTCCGGTGGTCCCGGTACACTACCGGTGATGCCCGGAACACTTCCGGTGGCCAAAACCATACTTCCTATATATCAATCTTTACCTCCGGACCATTCCGGAACTCCTCATGACGTCCGGGATCTCATCCGGAACTCCGAACAACATTCGGTAACTGTCGGGGATATACCCCTCGGTGTAAACTGGCCGGAAGGATAATCCGGCCGGACTTGGCGATTCACCGGCGACCTGCACAGACCAGACGGTTTACAGTTCATTGGTAATCCGGCAGGCGGGCCAGAGGAGCAACAAGACCCGCCGGCCTGTCTGGCGGTTCATGAAGGCCGGTTCAACCATTGTGGGCCGGTTCTAGAGGAAAGGAATATTTGCCTTACAAGGCGTTAAGACCAGGACTTGTATCCGGTTTGTATTAGAGATAGACTAGTCCTAATCCTAATAGGACTCCACATGTAACTCGCCCCTTCAACATATATAAGGAGGGGCAGGGCTCCCCAAAGAGGGACAGACAATAATCAATAATCTTGGGCTAGACACAAAGAGGAGAGCCAGTTTACGGCGAATCCCTCGTGATGATAATGAGACCTAGCCTCAAACAGCATGTAGGGTTTTTACCGGATGATGTTTCCCGGGGTCCGAAGCTGTCTAAATTCTCGTCTTGTGTGTTGATCCGCCCTGCGTCTCTCATCCCACTCAACCCCTCTCAAGCTACCACATAGATGCGTTGGCCTCGCGACTAAGTCCTTACACGAGGACATCTGCCGTGACAAATCCACGACAGTTGGCGCCCACCGTGGGGCCATCGCATGATGGTGTTGAGTTCTTGAAGGGAGCTCCCCAGGGATCGAGAAGCGTGCAGTTAACTGGATAAAGAAGAGCCAGCGCAAAAAGATTCACATCGTCTTCAAGTTCATCAATCAAGATAAAAAAAATATATAGGCGAAAGGAGACAATCTGTCCACCGCCACAATCTCGTGACCCGGCATACTATCACAGTTGTCTTCTCTGCGGACGTAATCCGCCAAGACCAAAGGAAAGTCAACCTACATGTTCGCGTTATCCTACAAGGGCACGCCGAGTCCCGAGAAGATTCAAGATGCCGGCAGCAGGCAGAACCAAAAAGAGACTAGAGGGAGTACTAGTCCACGGAAGAATAAATCAGCAAGCCACATCAATGTGCTGTAGCAAATACGTCAAGACGGCGTCAAGTCAAGATCAATCTGGCGGTACTACTATTTCACAAAAGTGAAATCTGCCCCGAAGGGGGATGTGAGACACGGACTCAGCTTGGCCTCTCCGGTTTAACGTGGGACACGGAGTCGGTCTCGCCTGACTAGCCACCGCTCTGGCCTCGCCTCCACCTCTGCCGCACGTTGCCGCAGTCTTAAGTCGCCCGCCTCCGTGGCTGGCCTTGCTCTCGCCCTCGCTTAGTTCCCAGGCAGATCGCCCCCGCTGTTGTTGTTCCGGACGAGCTACTTCCACGCGCGCCGGATTACCGCCAGCACACGCGCCCTTGTCCTCTTCTGCCGTCTGTTGCTGCCGTCGTGAGTCATCCGCCCTCACTTCGCCTTGACCCGACGAGGTTCACCCGCCGTGGTCGATCTGCCGTTGCTCCGTCCGAGATTTTGCCCGGCTGCTAAAGCCCGATGGAGTTTCCCAGCCGATGTGTGCTTCAGAGATCAAAGTCAACCAAAATCGCTCTGACCGTGCCGGATCGGTTTACCTTGGTTTCAAGTTGCTGTTTCTACCACGAGTCGCCGTCGCTGTGGAATCAACGTGCCACCGCGCTTTGCCTCGGCTCCCTGCGGTTTTCACCACAGATTGTCTGGCCGGCTAAACCGCCGACCTCCGCACTGGGTCGCCACGGCATCGTGGCTGTTGCCGCTGAAAGCCGTCTCTTTACGAGCCGTTGGCCGGCGCTCGGCTATAGGCGCGCTCAACCTCTGTCGTTCAATCTTTGTTAGGCTGATATTGCCGCATTACCAAGTCGCCACTAATCCACCTTTGACATGCTTTGGATCCTTAGAAGCCGGCCTGTACCATTGCTGAATCGCCGCCCCGGGGAGTTTCCTTAGCCGGTGCATCTCCAAATCGCCGCCGGTTGAACAGCCGCGCCGGTCCTGTTTCTAAACCGCCCGCGCCGTGGGTCACCCGCTGTTGCGCCTGGCCAGTTCAGGCAATGAAAAAGCCACCGCGGCTCCCACTGAGTTACCGGACCAGCACACTGAGCGCCGCTTCACGGTGTATTGTGCTGTGCTGAGCCGCGGAGCACTGTTGTGCTGATTTCAAGCCCTGGGGCGTCAATTCATAAGCTACTGGTGCTATGACATTGTGGGAAAAGGTCGAAGATAATTTCATCAACTACAAGTGCTACCGACAAGTACTAGGTGCTCATGTAGTACTGTTCCTGCAAGTCTTTTTGTATAAATTGAAGGAAAAAGTCTGAGGCTGAGATGCCCGGCGCCCCTGAGTCGCCGCTTCCGTCGCGATCGACCGCCTTACTCTGCTTTGCGCTGGGCGCCATCGCCTCACCCCCGAATCGCCACCGGGTCACCGCTGTGCTGCCCCCTTCGCGGGTGCGCCAAGCTACCCCAGCCTTGCGCCACCTCCGCTGCGGCCGCGCATTGCTGCCGCTCTAAACCGACGCCGCTCTCCAAGTGGTGTTGCCAGGCATTATTTTTGTTTCTCCAATATCAAAGTATGCGGCCGGGGGTTTGGCTGCTCACTTATCTGCCGCGTGGACCGGGCGTCGAACTGCCAAAGGCCTATAGACAGAGGCATATTCGGCCCATCATCCTTGCGTGTCAGTATACATCAACTCGCCAGGTCACCCGGCGGATACCCACACAAGTTGCCAAGATTGATCATGCAAAAATGAGTTCTGTGCATGTACATGACATGCTGCTGCAGAGGAGGAACATGCACGTCCCAAAATTTATGGGCAAGTGATACCTTGTTGAAAATGATACAGCGATTGCATGCAGCTGTTGATCATCAGATGTTTACATTAGATGGGTCATACCGTCGCCGGTTTTGACTACGGAGTTACATCCAGATTATCTGTCGTCCGGACAAATCCAGGTGCTATCTTCTCAATATATTTTATTAACGCATATTATTTCTATCAAAGAGCAAATTACTTTGATTTGTATATTTTTATACACAGGACTATTATTCATTACAAATGTGGTTTACACCATGGATTGATAATATCCCGCCTGGGGATAATCCCACATGATGAATGGACGCACACAAGCTGCTGCACTTGCGGTCCGGTCTACATCGGCTTGCTGGGATCGCGTCTGTTCATTGTCAATGGCCGTGTGTAAATCACCGCCCTGAAGCCTGGTCTACATCAACACGTCGGGCTATACCTGTCTGCATGAACTGTTTAAGCAAGTCACAGCTTGGGTAGCCCGGTTTTCTTTCAACAAAAAGGAGGCAAATTATCATATACTATCAACCGCCGTTTGCACTGGATGGCTCAATGGGCAGGCGCACAAGTCGCCGCCACTACAGTTGGGTTAACTTCAAATCGCCAGTTGGAAGGAACCATTGGCCGAGTTGCTGACACGGCTTATATGGGATCATTTACAATCCGCCGCAGTCACCTCAACCTTCTATGGATTCACATCGTGTTATCAACGCCAATGATATACAAGTTATGCCGGTTTATATCACGGTTAAATATGGAGAGTCTCAAGCCAACTCCTCGAGTCACCTTTTAGACTCGGGGGCTACGATGACATGATTCAGCGAATATTGCCAGTTTCAGCAAATTTAAGAACCCCATGACGATGGAGGGAAGGATAACCCGGTCCCGGAGGCTACTATTATTTGAAGGCCGTCAGAAAATTTCCGGCTTAGAAAGTATATGACAGTTACAAAATCCCGGCTCAATGAAGAAGTTCCGGATCATCAGAAAGGATTCCGGTTTACAATCCGGTTTAAGGGAAGTCAGTCTCACTGAAGCTCTCAAAATATCCAATTTACAATCCGGTTCAAGGGGAATTTGTCTCCCACAAAGCCTTGAAGCTCTCACTATCCGGTTCAAGATCCCGGTTCAAGAAGAATTTATCTCTTGCAAAAAGGTTAAAAATTACCAAAGAGGACCTGCTGCCATGATGCGCGGTTCAAACATGGGTATCCTGCCTTATCGGCCTAACATATTATTGATCACATGGGGGCTTCTGCTTCATAAAGCGGGATTTCTGTCTTTCTTATCATGCGAGGTTACACGAAGTGGTTCTGTTTAAAGCGGCCTCTGGTTTACCCCTTGACATTTGTTTTTATATATCACTGGGGGCCTTGGTCGTGTCCGAACCAACGAACACCCTTTGATAGGCGACAGCCACCAGATCATTTGGGGACATGGTCAAGTCTGAACCAGTCACGCCTCTTGGTCGGCCTAAGGCCACAAAATCACTTGGGGGCATGGTCGGGCCCGAGCCATTGCCACGCCTCTTGATCTGGCATATATGCCACGAGTCATTTGGGGACCTGGCTGACTTGAATCATTGTCACTCCTATTGGGGGCCTTGATCCTGTCCGACCATGGTAATACCATCTGAACAGCTCAGTATAGCATATTTTTGCAAATGGTTTTATCATTGCCTTTGCTTCCATGTTATTTTCATGGTTTGTTTATTCTTTGCTTTTGTCAGATTTCTTTTATGTCGACAAACACCTTTTTTACGATTCAGCCGATGGATTTGATTCCCCTTTAATCCGGAGGAGTATGCCCGGTTTGATTTTCTGTTACCATCCTATTATGGAGTAAACCGGTGTTTATCAACCCGGCTTGATTTTCAATTACAAGTTGTCAATACAGGATCAAGTTATAATCCGGAGACTATCAGCCCGGTCTGGTTTGACTACGAGTCGCCAGTATTATATATGGTTAAACCGGTGTTTATCACAACCCGGTACGGTTTATCATCAACCGGCACAGTATGAAAGGAGTTATCATTACTCAAGATTGGGGTTATCACTCTTACTACAAAAAGTTGGTAAAACCAGCAATGTGATTCAATATCACAGGTATGATATATTTCATATTTGATTATTCTTAAGTGCAACCTTGGTTATAAACCCAGGTTATATGTTCGGCATTATGACCCGTCCGGCGGTAAACCGCCAGGACACTTTAAACTTGTTGTATGCAGAAACAGGTTGAATAAAGCATGATGATAAATTATCCAGTGTTTATTAAACCGGCCTGGCTTTGGACTATACGTCGCCAGTATATATTTGGATTGCGCCATTGGAATCATGCGCTTATAAATCATTGGGTATATTATTCAAATAGCCAAACATGGCTGGATTTTTATTATGGTTATCAATGACCAGTATTATGATCAAGGTTTTCAAAGTCGCTTTAGCGCAATGGCTATCATATTATCAACGGATATGGTTTATTCTACAATTGAAGGAATAGTCCCGAGTTGCTGCAGGCTTACAATCCGGCACTTGGGGGCTACATTATTTAAGTTGAGATTACATCAAATATGCAAGTCTCATGTCGCTGCAAGCATGCACCATGACACTTGGGGGCTAATGCAAAGTCATTTTTTGTTCATCTTATTGAAGACCCGACTCATCACATTATAATGAGCCGGCCCTTGGGGGCTACCAATTGCTCCTGTCAACAACTCAAGGTACACAAGTTAAATCCATTATATTGAAGGGTCCGCTGCTCAGTTGGTAAAGTACAAGGCTCTTAACCTTATGGACGTGGATTCAAGCCCATGATGGGGGTTACATCATATGATGTTATTTTCATTGAAGTATATATCAAGTCCCAGCTCAATATTATCTTACTGAGCCGGCCCTTGGGGGCTACACATCATTGCTCAAATCTACATGATTATATTTACAAAGTCCCTGCTCATTATTGCATAAATGACCCGGCCCTTGGGGGCTACACTGGTTGAAGTTTTATGAGTATAAGACAATTACAAGTCCTAGGTTGCTGCAAGCATGACAACCCGGTACTTGGGGGCTACATAGTATGGAGTATTCAGTTTTTACTAGTCACTGGGATGAACAACATGGATTTCTTTGAAAGTGGTAATATTTATACCGAAGCAAAGTCTTAAGCCACCACTTTGTTCTGCTCAAGACTTGGGGGCTACAGGTATTATATTATTATCGAAGAACTATTTTCAAATTCTCTATTTTGAGCAAACTGGATTAACCCGGCGTCACCAATCATTATGACCATGTGTCTGTAACCCGGCGTCATCAATAATCATGAACCGGCATTAGCAACAATCGTGAACCGGTGTTGGCAACAATCATGACCTGGAATTATCAGTTTTTATAACCAGACAATGGTGGTAATCGTAAACCGGCAAGTTTTACATCTTCAAGCCGGCTGGATATCAGTTGAATATTTCAGAGATTAATATTTTTGTCAAGCCAACATCAGCAATTTGAGTATGAATCTGGTTATTAACCCGGATTTTCTAGAAGGAGGTGACAAGGATTTAAGGATGATCAAGTGCCGGTTTACAAGAGTATTTAAACCGGAGCACAACCCGACGAATTTGTTCTTGTGTTTATGTTGCAGATCAGTTTAACATGGATGAATCCAAATTAAACTGGGGGCTAATGTCGGGGATATACCCCTCGGTGTAAACTGGCCGGAAGGATAATCCGGCCGGACTTGGCGATTCACCGGCGACCTGCACAGACCAGACGGTTTACAGTTCATTGGTAATCCGGCAGGCGGGCCAGAGGAGCAACAAGACCCGGCGGCCTGTCTGGCGGTTCATGAAGGCCGGTTCAACCATTGTGGGCCGGTTCTAGAGGAAAGGAATATTTGCCTTACAAGGAGTTAAGACCAGGACTTGTATCCGGTTTGTATTAGAGATAGACTAGTCCTAATCCTAATAGGACTCCACATGTAACTCGCCCCTTCAACATATATAAGGAGGGGCAGGGCTCCCCAAAGAGGGACAGACAATAATCAATAATCTTGGGCTAGACACAAAGAGGAGAGCCGGTTTACGGCGAATCCCTCGTGATGATAATGAGACCTAGCCTCAAACAGCATGTAGGGTTTTTACCGGATGATGTTTCCCAGGGCCCGAAGCTGTCTAAATTCTCGTCTTGTGTGTTGATCCGCCCTGCATCTCTCATCCCACTCAACCCCTCTCAAGCTACCACATAGATGCGTTGGCCTCGCGACTAAGTCCTTACACGAGGACATCTGCCGTGACAAATCCACGACAGTAACCGCGTACATACTTTCCCTATAACCCTAGCGTCATCGAACCTTAAGTGTGTAGACCCTACGGGTTCGGGAGTCATGCAGACATGGCCGAGACAACTCTCTGGTCAATAACCAACAGCGGGATCTGGATACCCATGTTGGTGCCCACATGCTCCATGATGATCTCATCGGATGAACCACGATGTCAAGGATTCAATCAATCCTGTATACAATTCCCTTTGTCTATCAGTACGATACTTGCCCGAGATTCGATCGTCGGTATCCCGATACCTTGTTCAATCTCGTTACCGGCAAGTCTCTTTACTCGTTCCGTAACACATCATCCCGTGATCAACTCCTTGGTCACATTGTGCACATTATGATGATGTCCTACCGAGTGGGCCCAGAGATACCTCTCCGTTACACGGAGTGACAAATCCCAGTCTCGATTCGTGCCAACCCAACAGACACTTTCAGAGATACCCGTAGTGTAGCTTTATAGCCACCCAGTTATGTTTTGACGTTTGGCACACCCAAAGCACTCCTACATATCCGGGAGTTGCCAATCTCATGGTCTATGGAAATGATACTTGACATTAGAAAAGCTTTAGCATACGAACTACACGATCTTTGTGCTAGGCTTAAGATTGGGTCTTGTCCATCACACAATTATCCTAATGATGTGATCCCGTCATCAACGACATCCAATGTCCATGGTCAGGAAACCGTAACCATCTATTGATCAATGAGCTAGTCAACTAGAGGCTTACTAGGGACATGGTGTTGTCTATGTATCCACACATGTATCTGAGTTTCCTATCAATACAATTCTAGCATGGATAAAAAATGATTATCATGAACAAGGAAATATAATAATAACCAATTTATTATTGCCTCTAGGGCATATTTCCAACAGTCTCCCACTTGCACTAGAGTCAATAATCTAGTTCACATCGCCATATGATTAACACTCACAGGTCACATCGCCATGTGACCAACATCCAAGAGTCTACTAGACTCAATGATCTAGTTCACATCACTATGTGATAAACACTCAAAGAGTTCTGGGTTTGATCATGTTATGCTTGTGAGAGAGGTTGTAGTCAACGGGTCTTGCCATATTTAGATCCCTATGTATTTCGCAAAACTTTATATCGTAGATGCTGCTGCCACGTTCCACTTGGAGCTATTCCAAATTGTTGCTCCATTATACGTATCCGGTATCTCTACTCAGAGCTATCTGGATAGGTGTTAAGCTTGCATCGACGTTACTCTTTATATCGAACACTTTACCACCTCCATAACCGAGAAACATGTCCTTATTCCTCCAAGGATAACACCTTTGTACCCTCTTGCCAGACATGTGGCAAGGTACACATCAGGTGCGGTACTCAGCATGGCATACCATATAGAGCCTATGACAAAAGCATAGGGGACGACCTTCATCCTTCCTCTTTCTTCTGTCGTGGTCAATCTTTGAGTCTTACTCAACTTCACACCTTACAACTCAGGTAAGAACCCCTTCTTTGACTGATCTATTTTGAACTCCTTCAAAAACATGTCAAGGTGTGCGTTCTTTGAAAGTATCATCAGGAATTTTGATCTATCTCTATAGATCTTGATGCCCAATATGTAAGCAACTTTATCCAGGTCTTCCTTTGAAAAACACTCTTCAAACAACCGTTTATGCTTTCCAAAAATTCTACATTATTTCTGATCAACAATATGTCATCCACATATACTTATCAGAAATGTTGTAGTGCTCCCACTCACTTTCTTGTAAATACAAGTTTCTAGCAAACATTGTATAAACCTAAAAGCTTTGATCACTCCATCAAAGCATATATTCTGCCTCCGAGATGCTTGCTCTAGTCCATAGAAGGATCGCTGGAGCCAGCATACCTTTTAGCATCCTTAGGATCGACAAGACTTTGATTGCATCACATACAACTCTTTCTTACAAAAACTGGTAAGAAAACTCGTTTTGACATCCATCTGTCAGATTTCATAATCGAAAAATACAACTAATGCTAACATGATTCCGACAGACTTAAGCATCGCTACGGGTGAGAAATTCTCATCGTAGTCAACTCCTTGAACTTGTGAAAAAATCTCTTTCCCACAAGTCGAGCTTCATAGACGGTAACATTACCGCCCACGTTCGTCTTCTTCTTAAAGATCCATTTATCTCAATGGCTTGACGATCATCGGGCAAGTCCACCAAAGTCCATACTTTGTTCTGATACATGGATCCTATCTCGGATTTCATGGCTTCTAACTATCTGTCGGAATACGGGCCCACCATCGCTTCTCCATAGCTCGTAGGTTCATTGTTGTCTAACAACATGATATCTAAGACAGGATTACCGTACCACTCAGGAGTAGTACATATCCTTGTCGACCTATGAGGTTCGATAGAAACTTGATCCGAAGCTTCATGATCACTATCATTAACTTCCTATTCAATAGATGTAGGCGCCACAGAAAACATCTTTCTGTGTTGCATCACTCTCTAGTTGAAGTAAAGGTTTGACAACCTCATCAAGTTCTATCTTCCTCCCACTCAATTCTTTCAAGAGAAACTCCTTCTCAAGAAAGGACCCGTTCTTAGTGACAAACAATTTGCCCTCGGATCTGAGATAGAAGGTGTACCCAACTGTCACCTTTGGGTATCCTATGAAGATGTGTTTGTCCGCTTTGGGTTCGAGCTTCTCCGGCTGAAGCCTTAAGCATCACAGCTCCAAACATTAAGAAGTGACAACTTTGGTTTCTTGCCAAACCAATGTTCACACGACGTCATTTCAACGAACTTAAATGGTGTCCTATCTAAAGTGAATGCAGCTGTCTCTAACACATAACCTCAAAATGAAAACGGTAGATCGGTAAAAAACATCATAGATCGCACCATATCTCATAAGGTTCGATTACGACGTCCGGACACACCATTACCCTGTGGTGTTCCAGGTGGCTTCAACTGTGAAACAATTCCACAATGTCTTAAGTGATTGCCAAACTCATAACTCAGAAATTCTCATCGATCAGATCGTAGGAATTTGATCTTCTTGTTATGATGGTTCTTAACTTCACTCTGAAATCGCTTGAACTTTTCAAATGTTTCAGACTTGTGCTTCATTAAGTAAATATACCTATATCTACTCAAATCGTCAGTGAATATGAGAAAATAGCGATATCCACCGCACGCTTCAATTCTCATTGGATCACACACATCAGTATGTATGATTTCCAACAAGTCACTTGCCCGTTTCATTGTACCTGAAAACGGGGTCTTAGTCATCCTGCCCCTGAGGCATGGCTCGCATGTGTCAAGCGATTCAAAATCAAGTGACTCCAAACATCCATCGACATGGAGTTTCTTCATGCATCTTACGCCAATATGACCTAAGCGGCAGTGCCACAAGAAAGTGGTACTATCTACATCTTTTGGCGTGAACATGTGTATTACTACGACCGAGATTCATTGAACCATTCACATAGGGTGCATGACCATGGAAGGTATTATTCATGTAAACAGAATAACCATTATTCTCTAACTTAAATAAATAACCGTATTGCAATGAACATGATCTAATCATATTCATGCTCAACGTAGACACCTGATAACATTTATCTAGGTTCAATACTAATCCCGAAGGCAGATGGAGCGTGCGATGGTGATCTCATCAACTTTGGAAACACTTCCAACACACATTGTCACCTCGTGCTTAGCCAGTCTCCGTTTAGTCCGTAGCTTTTGCTTCAAGTCACCAATAATAGCAACTGAACCGGTATCCAATACCCAGGTGCTACCAGGAGTACTAGTGAGGTACACATTAATAACACGTATATACTTTGTTGAAGTTGACAGCCTTTTTATCTACCATGCATTTGGGGTAATTCCGCTACTAGTGACCGTTCCCCTTACAATTGAAGCACTTAGTCTCGGGTTTGGGTTCAACCTTGGGTTCCTTCACTGGAGCGGCAACTGGTTTGCCATCCATGAAGTTTCCCTTCTAGCCCTTGCCCTTCTTGAAACCAGTGGTCTTGTTAAACCATCAACACTTGATGCTCCTTCTTGATTTCTACCTTTTGCGGTCTTAAGCACCGTGAACAGCTCCGGGATCAATTCCATCCCTTGCATGTCATAGTTCATCACGAAGATCTAGTAGCTTAGTGATAGTGGCTAGAGAACTCTATCAATCACTATCTTATCTGGAAGTTTAACTCCCACTTGATTTAAGTGATTGTAGCACCCAGACATTCTGAGCACATGCTCACTAGCTGAGCTATTCTCCTCCATCTTGTTGGCAAAAGAACTTGTCAGAGGTCTCACACCTCTCAACACGGGCATGAGCCTGAAATCCCAATTTCAGCTCTTGGAACATCTCATATGTTCTATGGCGTTCAAAACATCATTGGAATCCCGATTCTAAGCCGTAAAGTATGGTGCACTAAACTATCAAGTAGTCATCAGGATGTGTCTGTCAGGTGTTCACAACATCCACAGACGACGTTGTAGGGGTTTGCACATCGAGCGGTGCATCAAAGACGTAAGCCTTCTGTGTAGCAGTGAGGACACTCCTCGGACTACGGACCTAGTCCGCATCATGGCTTACAATATCTTTCAGCTTAATCTTTCTCTAGGAACGTATTGAAACAGGGAGCTACAACGTGAGCTATTTATCTACAACATATTTGCAAAGACAATTTAGACTATGTTCATGATAATTGAGTTCATCTTAATGAAATTATTTAATGAACTCCCACTCAGATAGACATCCCTCTAGTCATCTAAGTGAAACATGATCCGAATCGACTAGGCCGTGTCCGATCATCACGTGAGACGGACTAGTCATCAACGGTGAACATCTCATGTTGATCGTATCTTCTATACGACTCATGTTCGACCTTTCGGTCTTCCGTGTTCCGAGGCCATGTCTATACATGCTAGGCTCGTCAAGTCAACCTAAGTGTTTCGCATGTGTCCCGAGGCCATGTCTGTACATGCTAGGCTCTTCAACACCCGTTGTATTCGAACGTTAGAATCTATCACACCCGATCATCACGTGGTGCTTCGAAACAACGAACCTTCGCAACGGTGCACAGTTAGGGGGAACACTTTTCTTGAAATTTTAGTGAGGGATCATCTTATTTAAGCTACCATCGTTCTAAGCAAATAAGATGTAAAACATGATAAACATCACATGCAATCAAATAGTGACATGATATGGCCAATATCATTTTGCTCCTTTTGATCTTCATATTCGGGGCTCCATGATCATCGTTGTCACCGGCATGACACCATGATCTCCATCATCGTGTCTTCTTGAAGTTGTCTCATCATCTATTACTTCTACTACTATGGCTAACGCTTTAGCAATAAACTAAAGTAATTACATGACGTTTATGTTGACACGCATGTCATAAATAAATTAAGACAACTCCTATGGCTCCTGTCGGTTGTCATACTCATCGACATGCAAGTCGTGATTCCTATTACAAGAACATGATCAATCTCATACATCACATATATCATTCATCACATCCTTTTGGCCATATCACATCACAAGGCATATGCTGCAAAAACAAGTTAGACGTCCTCTAATTGTTGTTGCAAGTTTTTACGTGGCTGCTATAGGTTTCTAGCAAGAACGTTTCTTACCTACGCGAAAACCACAATGTGATATGCCAATTTCTATTTACCCTTCATAAGGACCCTTTTCATCGAATCCGATCCGACTAAAGTGGGAGAGACAGACACCCGCTAGCCACCTTATGCAACTAGTGCATGTCAGTCGGTGGAACCTGTCCCACGTAAGCGTATGTGTAAGGTCGATCCGGGCCGCTTCATCCCACGATGCCGCCGAATCAAGATAAGACTAGTAACGGCACGTAAATTGACAATATCGACGCCCACAACTGCTTTGTGTTCTACTCGTGCATAGAAACTACGCATAGACCTAGCTCATGATGCCACTGTTGTGGATCGTAGCAGAAATTTAAAATTTTCTACGCATCACCAAGATCAATCTATGGAGTAATCTAGCAACGAGGGGAAGGGGAGTGCATCTACATACCCTTGTAGATCGCTATGCGGAAGCGTTGCAAGAACGTGGATGAAGGAGTCGTACTCGCAGCGATTCATATCGCGGTTGATTCGATCTAAGTGCCAAACAACGGCGCCTCCGCGTTCAACACACGTGCAGCGCGGTGACGTCTCCAACACCTTGATCCAGCAAGGGGAGAAGGAGAGGTTGGGGAAGACTCCGTCCAGCAGCAGCACGACGGCGTGGTGGTCGTGGAGGAGCCCGGGACTCCAGCAGGGCTTCGCCAAGCACTACGAGAGACTAGGAGGGAGAGGGTTAGGGCTGCGCCAACAGGGAGATCGAATCGTGTGTTGGGCTGCCCCTTTGCCTCCACTATATATAGGGGGGGAGGGAGGGATGCGCCCCCACCTAGGGTTCCCACCCCAAGGGGTGCGGCAGCCCTAGATCCCATCTAGGGTGGCGGCCACAAGGGGGAGAGGGGGAGGCGCACCTGGGGTGGGCCTTAGGGCCCATCTGCCCTAGGGTTTGCCCCCTTCCCCTCTTGGTGGCGCCTTGGGCCTTGGTGGGAGGCGCCCTAGCCCAGCTAGGGGCTGGTCCCTTCCCACTATTGGCCCATGTATGCCTCCGGGGCCTGTGGCCCCTCCCGGTGGACCCCCGGACCCCTCTGGTGGTCCCGGTACACTACCGGTGATGCCCGGAACACTTCCGGTGGCCAAAACCATACTTCCTATATATCAATCTTTACCTCCGGACCATTCCGGAACTCCTCGTGACGTCTGGGATCTCATCCGGGACTCCGAACAACATTCAGTAACCGCATACATACTTTCCCTATAACCCTAGCGTCATCGAACCTTAAGTGTGTAGACCCTACGGGTTCGGGAGTCATGCAGACATGGCCGAGACAACTATCCGGTCAATAACCAACAGCGGGATCTGGATACCCATGTTGGTTCCCACATGCTCCACGATGATCTCATCGGATGAACCACGATGTCAAGGATTCAATCAATCCCGTATACAATTCCCTTTGTCTATCGGTATGATACTTGCCCGAGATTCGATCGTCGGTATCCCGATACCTTGTTCAATCTCGTTATCGGCAAGTCTCTTTACTCGTTCCATAACACATCATCCCATGAAAAACCCCTGGGTCACATTGTGCACATTATGATGATGTCCTACCGAGTGGGCCCAGAGATACCTCTCCGTTACACGGAGTGACAAATCCTACTCTCGATTCGTGCCAACCCAACAGACACTTTCGGAGATACCCGTAGTGTACCTTTATAGCCACCCAGTTATGTTGTGACGTTTGGCACACCCAAAGCATTCCTACGGTATCCGGGAGTTGCACAATCTCATGGTCTAAGGAAATGATACTTGACATTAGAAAAGCTTTAGCATACGAACTACACGATCTTTGTGCTAGGCTTAGGATTGGGTCTTGTCCATCACATCATTCTCCTAATGATGTGATCCCGTTATCAACGATATCTAATGTCCATGGTCAGGAAACCGTAACCATCTATTGATCAACGAGCTAGTCAACTAGAGGCTTACTAGGGACATGGTGTTGTCTATGTATCCACACATGTATCTGAGTTTCCTATCAATACAATTCTAGCATGGATAATAAGCGATTATCATGAACAAGGAAATATAATAATAACCGATTTATTATTGCCTCTAGGGCATATTTTCAACAATTCTCTCATTGAAGCACACTACACAGTTCTACAGAATTCCGCCTTGGTGGCTCCGTATATGGACGAACACAAGAATTTTCTACGCTCCAAACACCCGGAGCGGTCTGATGACTGGATTACATGTGAACAAACCAGGAGTTTCACCGGCTGGTTGCAGACACGTACCATGCATGACGCCTCTATTGAAGATGACCTGTACTCGTTGTCCCAGGTACCATCTTCTAATATAATGACTTTCAAAGGGTACGAGATAAATGGTAATACATTTTACATGATCGCCCAAGATAAGAAGAGCACCAACCAAAACAGTGGTGTCCGCTTTGATGCAACAACCAAGACGGGAAAGCAAACATATTATGGTTACATAGAGGACATATGGGAACTTGAGTATGGACATGGTTTGAAGGTCCCTTTGTTTCGGTGCAAATGGGTCAACATGACACAAGTGGGGTAACGGAACACCCGCAATACGGAATGACAACAGTGGATCTCAACAATCTTGCGTATGCAGACGAACCATTCGTCCTAGCCAATGATGTGGCATAGGTTTTCTATGTGAAGGACGTGTCTACCAATCCCAGAAAAAGAAAAGATAAGGAAGCGAATGCATCATACGATGAGCCAAAGAGCCACATAGTTCTTTCTGGAAAGAGAAACATCGTGGGAGTGGATGACAAGATAGAAATGTCAGAAGATTATGAAAAGTTTGATGAAATTGCTCCATTCACAGTGAATATTGACCCGAGCATCCCATTAAATGATGAATATTTTCCATGGCTACGACGCAAAGGGACACACGCAAAGAAAAAGTTTCACACCCAAAGAACTAGGATGTGATCGGCTTCACTATCATCACTTTATTCTGTGTTTCACACCCAGGAGGGAATCTCTGTAATAGTTAGGGTAGTTATGTGTTTTGGCATTTGAAACACGAAGAATTTTTATGTGCAAACAAATTCTTTCATGCATTTACTGATTTTTTCAGCTAATTGACCCTGAAATTGAAAAACACTTCAAATGAACTCCGAAAAGCTTGAAAGTTGGCATGGTATCATAACTTCACCCACATAGCATGTGCAAAATAGTAGAGAGGGTTATGGAAAAAACTGGATGCACTTCGTGTACAAAATGGACAATCTCTTTCGAAGTATCAGGGTTTCGGACGAAAACTCATCTGTTAGAAAAGGCATTTCATTTTTTAAATAACCTAAGTATCACCAAATTGAATATAATGATAGAACACACCAATATTAAACATAAGAAAAAAGAATGACTAGATAAAGTTATTCACAAACTAGTGATTCACACAAAATTCAAATAATTCAAAATTTAAACAATTCAAATTTGAAAACTACCGGCACTAACAGAAAGTTGGAATTTTTTGTACCTAAAGCAAAAATATTCACAAAGAAACTGAAAATACAGCAAAAAACAACTAAATAATAAATAAAACAAAATAATTAAAGCAGAAAAGAAAAAACCTAAATGAAAAAAGCCCACCTACTAGGCCACAGTGGCCTGCATACGACTAGAAACCCAAATTCTAGTTGGGCTAGGATGGAGGCCCGCTAGCCCAGTAGGCCCAACAGGGCATCGTAGTAGAGGTAGGCCGAGAAGGCCTGCTTTAGAGAGGAGCTCGAGATAGCAGCGGCGGCGGGGCTTATAAGCAGGTGCGAGTGCCCCTCGGCTAGCGAGCTGGGACTAAACTTCTGTGCCCCTCGCCTGGCAGCGCACACCCTTTAGTACCGGGTCGTGGCTCCAACCGGTACTAAAGGGGGGGGGGGCTTTAGTACTGGTTGGCTCCACGACCCGGTACTAAAGGGGGTGCGGTTCCCGCCGCTTCGCCTGGCCAAAATAGACCTTTAGTACCGGTTGATGGCTCCAACCGGTACTAAAGGTGCCTTCTATATAAGCAACACTTGAAAAAATTTCATTCTCCCTCTATTTCCCCATCGAAGAACCGCCTGCCCCAATCGATTGACGCCGTCGCCGCCCCCTTCCCGCGCCGTCCCCGCCGCCGCCCCCGTCGTGCGCCGTTGCCGTCGCCGCCCTCGTCCCCGTCGCCGCCCTCGTCTCTGTCACCGCCCCCGGCCCGACCCCGTGCCGCCGCCCCCGGTCGTCGCCTCGCCGTCGCCGTCGCGCCACCGTGAGCTCTCCCCCCTCTATCCCCTCTCCCTCGCCCCCGGTGGCCACCGTGGGTGCCGCCCCTCCCCGAGCCCGTACACACACAATCAAGCATGATGAACACACACACACACACACATTTCCTTAAGTTAATTAGTATATACGTATTTTTGTATGTTTAATTAGTTTACATGTTTTAGATTATTATTTTTTCACTAGTATATATGTATGAATGCATGTTAGCTGGATCTAATTAGTGTTCAATTAGTATGGAATTTTTTATATAATGTTGTTTTTCTGTTTTTTAATGGATGTATAGAAGTTGTTTTTTCTGTTTTTACTGTTAGATGCTTAATTATTACGAAATTGCATATAGAATTTTGATATATGCAATGATATCATTTTTTAAATTTGTATATAAGAAATCACAATCTAATAATTTGAAAAATGTTACTTTTGCGGCATATAGTATTTTTTCTCGACGGTGCCCGGCCCGCATCCTCGCCGTCGACCCGTTCGCGACGACATCCTGCTTCAGAGGACCCATGTCCGGGACTGGGCTCTGCCGGGCTGGCACTCGGAGGTGCTACCTTCAGGGGCTCGCTGCTTGTTGAGGAACCCGGGTCCCGTCGTCGACCCTGATCTCCTTTGGTGGCGTTCACGTGGGGCACATCGGTGCAGAGGGAGCCGGCCCCGTCGGAGGTGGTGCGTCGCCGTGTCAGGGAGGAGGATGAGCACGTCCATCGCTACATGGCTGCTATGGACGTTAGGTTCTCCAATACCTGGCAGGTTCTTTGGGCAGATGACCGGAGATAGGATCCTGTGATGGTTCCTTCTCTTTGGGTGTCCACGTGATTCTTCTGTAGTATTCGATATTCATTAGCTACCTAGCGAGTGATTATTCGAGACGATGTATTCGAGATTATATATTATTTGAGACGATGTATTCGAGATTATATATTATTCGAGATGATGTATTCGAGATTATATATTATTCGAGATGATGCATATTATGTACTATATGATTCAGTTTTTCCTTATTGATTGCATCCATGCATTGTAATTTGAATACCAAATTGTTTTATATTTCTTATGGATTAGTGTTAAATAAAAGCTATGGCGGACAATACCGGCAGAGAGGGAGAAGAGGCCATGTTCAAGATCATACGCAGCCCTACCAGGCCAGATGATCTGAATGAAGCAGATGACGGATCCAAATATCTGAACAATACCGGGGAGGGTGATGATAAGATATTTGATCAGGACGACCGAGATGATGAAGTCATGAACTATGATTATGATTATGATGACACAGACAATGTTGATCTTGAAATAACAAAGACTACCGGCGAGGTATATTTATATAAGCAGGCATCTAGTGATCATCACATGTTTTTTTATTTGAAGATATATTAACGAATCGATCTTTCTTCTTTCAGCCCTCCGAATCGAGCAAATCTGCTTCTACAGACAGCAGGAGAAAGCGAGGCCCGGGCAAAAGGTTGAAGGAGGGTGTAAAGTACAACATCGATTCCATCAAAGCTTGTGGCGAACCCCTCACATCTAAGAACATTGTGAACAAGTTCGTTCATCAGTGCGGAGTTCTTGTGAAGGACCAACTCCCGATCTCCATTCAAGAATGGAAAGAGCCAAAAACTAAACATCTAGATGTTACTTGGGTCGACGACAGAGCAAAAGACAATCTTTGGGAATCTCTGATGGAACATTTCCCCTACCAGATTATTTCACTGATGCAGATGTGCAGAAAGTCAAGGACGATGCTTTTAAGAAGATGGCAATTGCATTCAACACCCACAAGAAAAATGTATGGGCCAACTACCTCGCTGCAGACAGGAAGACTCCTGAATTCATGGGAACACTGGAGAAGCAAAGAGAACACTGGCCCGCTTTCGTGGAATTCAAGGAATCAGAATTATCTAAGGAACGGTCGAGAAAAAACAAGGCCAATGCCGCAAAAAAGACGCAGTTCCATAGGCTGGGGCCAGGTGGCTACGCGGTGGCAATGCCTAAGTGGGATAACTCTGAGCAAGATATGGAGGATGAAGGGGTCACTCCAGTTACTAGGAGCTGGCCCCCAGGTGCAGAACTTGGTTCTATGCGCATGGGGGGAGTTGGACCCGAAGACAGGCGAGATTTCGAAGAAGGCAAGTCTAAAAGGAGCCGAACAAAAGTTACTTGATGCAATAGAAGATGCTCAAAAAGGGGTGTTCACGCCCAACAGAGAGAACGACGAGCTTACGCGCGCCCTGGAAATTCCTGAACACCCGGGAAGAACACGAGGCAAGGGCGTTATTCCCTGGTATGAGGGCTTTTCGGAATGGAACGACGACTACAGGAGCCGTGCAAGAAAGAAGAGGGAGGAGGAGAAGAAGAAGAGGAAGCTGGAGGTGGAGCAGAGGAAGTAGGACGCAGAACGCCTTCAAGGCCTAGAAGCAAGACGCAGGACTTGGCACTCAAATTCCAGCAGCAGCAGTAGAAGATCGACTCACTTAGCCAGGAAAGGGGGTCTCAGCAGTGGCAGCAGCAAGCGGATGATCGTCCAGTATTGGATAGCACCGTCCCATCCATGCCGAGAAGCAACGTTGGTTCCGCTCTGGGCGACGCACTGCTGGATACATACATGTGGATGACATCATAGAGAACACTAACTGTGAGCTACACATCAAAATGAAGAACATATCCATGAAGGTGGCGGACGCCCTTGCTTTTACAAATACCCCCGAATTAACCTTCCATTGCACCCCGATTCCATCAGGCTATACTCGTGTCTTGGTTGATGAGGTGGTGGACTAATACTCGGGCTAGAGCTTGACATTCCTGGAGGTGATGACGAGCACACACTGGGAGAGGCCATACATCATATCATCCTATGGAGAAAGGATTGCATCGTCTTTTGAAGGCCACTGACACCGCGTCAGCCGACTCCTCCTTGAAGTCCGCCATCGAGTCAGGGGACTCCCGCTCCTCCAAGTCCACGAACGCGTGAGCCGACTCCTCCTCAAAGTCCGCCACCGTGTCTGCAGACTCCCTCTCCTCCAAGTCCACGAACACGTGAGGCGACTCCTCCTCGAAGTCTGCCACCGTGTCAGCAGACTCCCGCTCCTCCAAGTCCACCAATGCATGAGCAGACTCCTGCTCCAACTCAGCCACGTCAGCCGTCTCCGCCGCCTCAGCAATCGCATAAGAGACACGCCGCAACTATGGTGTGTAGTGGTACGAGTCGAGGTAGTACGGGGGGTACAGGCGGAGGCAAGCGATATAAATATGGTCCAAGCAACCTAGCTCCTCTTCCTCAGAGGCCTTACGACATGACCGAGGAGCAAAACGAAGCCATAGTGAAGGCCCAAGTGGACGCCCATTTTGGACCGAAACCGGCACCGCCGCTAAGGGAGAAAGTGCGTGAGGAAAATATTGACCACTTCATTCATATGGCTAGACCACCAGCTGCCAAGCCTGTTGACTTTGACTATGAGAGCCAACTTAGGAAGGCACATCGAGCATGACTACAGAGGGAAGCGAGCTCGATCTCGAGCCAACAAGGAGCTGTCAAAAAAATGCGGGAAAACCGTTCCCCAGCTGGGAGAACAGGCGACGCAATCGATCCCCCCGCTTGTTGTGCCAACAACACATGAGAGTACGCGCGCCGTATATTATTGTGGGCAAAACATTCCCCAGCTGAACAATCTGGTAATAACCGAGGAGCATATAAGCCAGGCTAAAATGCTCGGTATCCGTGTTGGACAACTCCTCGAGATCGAGCCCATGTCTCATCTTAGAGAGGAGGAAATAAAATGGTAATATGTTCGCGGCCAACCTTTGGTCAAGCCCGAGTAGGTCAAGAACCTCCCAACGAGAATGTATGAATTGCATCAGTGGTACATGGACATTACCAAGATTCCCAATCGAGAGTCCCTCATGGTGAATGTCAAGGAGAAGCATTACTTCCATGAGAAAGATCTATCCGTTGAGTATTCAGAACTATTTCAGTTATACAATCAAGCCGCACTCGACAAATCTCTCGTCAGTTGCTATTGTCTGTAAGTGATTTCTTTCTGTAATTTAAGTCTCAAGCTAGTTGTAGTGATCATTTTGATCAATCATTACCTGTAATTATCCTCACTATATATTTTTTGTGGTATTATGCAGGATGAAGATGTATGAAATGGAAAAATCCGGACGCTATGGCATTGGGTTCATTGACCCTAATACCGTTAATGAGTACACATGGAATATTCCAAGTTGTCGAGCAAGTTTAGAGGAAAGCATGCTAGAGTTCTTCAAGTGCATCAATAGCAATGAAGATATACTACTTCCTTACAACTTCCTATGAGTCACACTGTCTTGTACTACAAATTCTGTTTTTGCTTACTAGCTAGCTAGATGTTAATAATTAAGTGTATAGGGTTTAGGCTAGTTGATTAGTGTTGTGCACATGCCTGCTTAATTAAGACATGCAAACGTGTGTGCATGCATTTTCCACTGGATCTTATTAGTCATTAAAGTTGATAAAGGAACAATTGAAGTACTGGACTCACTACTTAAGGAAGAAAGTGACTTCGCCATCCTGAAGGGGATAGTCGCCAGGTAATTTCAATCATTATTAACTATATATCGGCCTATTTAATTAGTTCGTCATTTCCTGATATCAACTATTTAATAACCCCTTTATTCGTTTTCTTTGCTGGCAGGCAGGGCTTGGGCAAAGTTCATCAACGTGACTCCAGGCAAATGGCGACAAAAGTTGTATTTGTATCGACCCAAGGTAAGTAATTAAGTATTACTAGCTAGCTTACCATCTCTTTAATTTTTGTTTCAATACCATTAATTAATTATCATGCTTGATTAATTATTATCTGATTAAATTCCATTCTCGTAAAGGCCCTGAGGCAGGCTTCGGGGAATAATATGTGTGCATACTACGTTTGCGAGAACATTCGCATGATGGCGTCTGAAAGGAGCAAATCTCAAAGACAGGAATGGTACGTTTGCCAGAACACTATTCACAATATTTACATCATTATCGATATCTAGTCACACAACTAATACACATGTATATTGATCTCCTTCTTAACAGTTCAAAGAGGTGCGGGAGAAGCTCCTACCAACGGAGCGCATACTAGCACTTCAAGAGGAAATAGAGGGATTTTTGCTCGACCAGGTCATAGATCCCGAAGGAGAATACTATTACCCGCTACCACCCCCATGAACCACTTGTCATCGTGCTCCGAAGGCACCAAGGCAACATGTAGAAGAAATTGTATATATATACATGTGTATGTGTGAATAATTAATGGTGGTTATGAGACATCCAATGATATATATAGGACTCATGTTTTATACTCCCAAGTGTATGTACTCCTATAGACTAAACAGGCTAGCAGTTGTTAGATCGGTTGTTAGATCTATTTACTGATTATTGCACCGGCTGAATAAATAATTTTCAATTGCATGCATGCGTGAACAAACAGAGATATTCGAGGGATCCTTCTAAATGGATAAGGTTGTGCTCGTTCAAGTCTACCACGAGCCTAGTAGTTCAGCACTTTTATATAAAAAATATATGAATGGCCAATATATACTATCTTTTGCACGTGAGTATATACCACGTCTTATGAAAGATCGTACTCTGTTTTTGTAGGGTATATATACTGCTATTTGAATTGTAGTATATAGAGGTTTTTCTACATGCAAAGTATGCGTAGTATGTTTTTTTTGTTGTGTGGAAAGTATATGTACTATTTGTGCTTGGCCAATATATACTAATTTTTTTTATAAGGAGCATTACTACTTTTTTTATGTGAGTATAAGTATATACTTGTTTTTTATATTGTACTATATACTCCTTTTTTTGGTCTGGAAGCATATACTTTTTTATGTGAGTATATACCACTTCTTATGGAAGAACTCTTTTTTTATCACATCAGTGTATATACTGCTATCTGCATTGTAGTTTATAGAGCTTTTTCTACATACAAGTATGTACTATTTGTGCATGACAAATATATACTACTTTTTTTGGTATGGACTATATAATTTTTTTTGTAGCTGAGTATGTACATTTTTAAATTGTAGTATATACTACTACTATTTTGGTCTGGAAGCATATACTTTTTTAATTAGTATATACTTTTTAATGGGGTATATACCACATATTGTGACTCTTTTTTGGGTAAAGGAACATATACTATTGTTATTAATATACTTCACTTAGAAATATAAATAACTACAAACTAAGGAGTATTCAGAATGAAGATAACAAAAAAAAGGTATACTCCATTCAAAAAGAAGATTCAGCTTTAATAAAATTAGTAGTTTCTACACAGTAAATTAGCAACCGGAGCTACTGTTCCTTTTGCTGGGTATACCAATTTCCCAAGACGAAACAACAGCTGGGTACATTTGATCATTTATCCACTAGCAGAAGTAATTAAGAAGTATGCCAGTAATCAGTTTACGGCTAGCTGGGTGCCGCTGGCCATATGATCGTGAGAATACGTTGGAGATCGACAAGCACACCACGCATGATGTTGCCACCCTCAACTGACCACCAGAAGCCACTGAATTGATTCTTCCGTTCTAGACGCCCTAAGCCGCATGCCTCCAATGACAACCATAGACCACACAAATATTCTTCCGTTCACAGAATTAACGTCAGCAAACGATGAGACCCATCTCCTCAAAGGGACCGTATATTCTTATTTCAGATCTGGAAGCAAAGCAAGAGGATTATGAGAAATGGATAGAAATATGTTGCAGATCTAGCCGTGGAATCGGCATGCACAAAAAGTTCAAGAACAGATCGTTGACCCCAGATTCCAATCAACCTCAAGTCCGGTTGTGTCGTGCTCTCTGATCCATCAGCCGGTTGAGGTGCGAGATGCATGTGAAGAAAATGATCAGCTCATTGCCGCCCGATAGATCAATTAATTAACGATCAGCTCACCTCTCAGTAGGATGTGCTTCGATGGCCATAAAATGAGTTCCACGCTGATGTATCTTGTGGATTAAATCCACCGGAGATCACCAATGATTGATTCCGCCGGTGAGCGCCGACGTCGGTCGAGTCGGCCTGGCTAGCTAGGTATTAATGGGTAACGAAAATACCTATTGTCACGGGAGTTGTTTGAGTCAGGGAGATAATTGAGTCCGTATCGAATTGTTTAATTAGATTAAATATAATTAAACAAAGACTAAACGGGCAGGAGGCGTCTGTTACCCGCTAGGACGTGTGTGTGTGCGGTTTAAAGATGAGAGTATGTACTTCTAGGAGTACTAACCCATTTTCCTATGTATATGATCGCTTCTACGAGAAAATCTATTTATATATATGCATAACGTGTACAATACGTAGTATCGTAAAATACCAGCAAACAAAAAAAAATTAAATGGAAAACACAAAATTAATGGAAAAATAAAAAATAAAACCAAAACCACCCCAAACATTTAGTGTCGGTTGGTGTTACCAACCGGTATTAATGTCCTACACGCACCGGGCCTGGCTCGTGCCACGTGGTGGCACTTTAGCGCCGGTTCATGATGAACCGGTACTAAAGGGGGGGACCTTTAGTCCTCACTCTTTAGTGCCTGTTGTGGAACCGGCGCTAAAGGCCCTTACGGAACCGGCGCTAAAGCCCGGTTCTACACTAGTGATAGCGTTAAAATGATTGTGATGTAGTATGATGATATGGTATCCTTCTATGAATGTTTGAGTGGCTTGACTTGGTACATGTTCATGCATGTAGTTGAATGAAAACCAACATAGCTTCTATAATATTTATGTTCATGGTGTTCATATCCTACTCATGCTAGTCTCCGATGTTACTTATGCATAATGCATAGTTATGATCATTGTTTCTCTCTAGCTGGCCGCTTCTAAATCTTAATTGCTAGCCTTCACCTATACTAAGTGGGAACTTTGCTTGTACATCAAAAACATTGAATCCAAAGTTAATCCAGATGAGTCCATCATACCTACCTATATATGGTATTACCCTACCGTCCTAAGTAAATTTGCATGTGCCACCTCTAAAAACTTCTAAAAAAATTACCCGTTTTGTGTGCATGGATTGTTCATCAAACGACAGGAGGTGGTTAGTATCTTCCATGCTAAGCGGGTTATTGTCAGGTCTAGTGTTTATTCACTCGCCATCGCACGAGAAAATGGGCGGTATTAGGGATGCCCAGTCCCAAACTGCAAACATGAAAAAGAGTTCATCTCTTAAATAATCAAACAAAAACTCCCAATGGAGTCAAATCCTTTACTCTTATCGCTTGGGAACCGCCACTAGTGTGCTTAGCATGGAAAATGTTGATAACTGATAGTCGTGAAGTGAATAAGAAGGGTGCATGTCTCAAAATATCATTTATCTCTGTTTTAAAAATTGAGCTTTGGCACCTCTGCAAATCACTGCTTCCCAAGGTTCCCGACCCATTACTCTTATCGCTTGGGTCAGCGACACTGTTGCACCAAGGTTCCCGACCCGTTCGATCCTCGAGGCGAGGTTGTGGTGGAGCTGGACCTGTCAAAGGAGTGAGCCGCCATGAGATTCCGGTGGGTTGCTGAGGGGCTCTTCTTCTCGCCCCTGCCCTTCAGCAACGAAGGCTCTTCGGAGAGCTCAAAGGCAAGTGGGGCCTCTGAGGAGGCATGGACTACATGCCCCTGAAGAACAACTGCTTCCTCATCGAGTTCGAGCGGGTGGGAGATCGCCGGTTCATCCTCGACAACGGCCCATGGACTCACCAGGGGGATGCCTTCCTCATGGTAACAGTGGACAGAGGAGCACCTCCGGGTGAGGTGGAAGTTGCTCACATGCCAATCTGGGCGCGTGTTCACGACGTACCCCCGATCCTGCCCGATGAAGGAGTCGCGTGGAAGCTCAGATCAAAGTTGGGGGAGGTGTTGGAGGTATTCACAGATAGCAGAAGGAAGGTTTGGGGGGACTTCATTAGGATACGTATAAATCATTGTCAGGACCCCGACTCGATGTCACATCGATCTAGCTGGTAACACCTCATATCACTTTGCGGCCTCACGCACGGTATCCCCACGGGTGTCGTCTTACATTTTCCCGGGACCGTTTGCGCCTTTTGGCTCACGTATATGATAGTGTCGCTAGCATCCATATGATAAAGAGCCCGGGCTGACATGACTAGTCGTAAACCCAAAGTGGCACAGACTTACAGGGACAGGCATCCATGACCCAGCTTCGAACGTGTCGGTCATCAGCAAGTGGGTCCGGGCTGTAGCACTGGGCTAGCAGGACTCCGGTAAACCGGGCTGTAGCGGGCTAACAGGACTCCGGTACTCAAAGCGTGACATTTCCCCGAAGGGACAGACACAGGAACGAAGAAGGACACATGCCGGCCAGCCTAAGTGTTCCAGAGCAGTAGCAAGCTACCATGGCTCAGCGGTAACACTAGGAGACATTTCCCGGTAAGAGAGGCTACCAAAGATAAACAACTAGATAGTCAGATCCCACACATACCAAGCATTTCAATCATACACACAATATGCTCGATATGTGCAAATACAACGAAGCATCACAACATGACTCTATGACACAAGTACTTTATTTAAGGCTCAGTGAGCCATACATAACATAAACAAAGGTACGGGTCTCACGACCCCACATACAAGTCATACAGTCATACAAACCAGCAGCGGAAGTAACTTGTCTGAGTACAGACAACTAATAAAATAAAAGAGGCTTGGAAAGCCTAGCTATACTACGTGGTCCATCACAAGCTCAGGGTCACCACCTGGGTCTTTAGCCTACTCGTTGATGTCAACGTCTACATAGAACCCATCAGAAGGGGTTGCAGCGTCTTCTGTAAAAATGTAGATTATAGCAACATGAGTACAAAGGTACTCAGCAAGACTTGCATCAGATCCTACATACATGCATAGTATCAAGAAGGGTTGGTGGAGTTATTGCAGCAAGCCAGCTTTGACTCTTGGCTAGACTATCCTACGAGACTCCAACTTGAAATGGTTTTGCGCACACGAGTCCACTACTCACCAATTCAATACACTACCGAGGATCCACCTCCGTCTTCCTACGGAAGAGCCATCCTCGGAACTCACACTTATCTTGAGGCTTTTAACAGTTTCCATTTACTTGTCTATGAACTGTATAGGCAACCAAGTAGTCCTTTACCGCGGACGCGGCTATTCGAATAGATCATGTTAACCCTGCAGGGGGTACTTCTTCATACACGCTCTCACCACTTACCGTCGTTTACACGACATGTACTCGGCAACCTTCAAGCGGAAGCCCAACGTGGGTGTCGGCCACGACCTACCTAATCACCTAAGCCTCCAGTCCAGGTTTATCGCCTATTCAGGTTCCATCCGCAGGGAGTCCGGCCGAGGTTTCCCATACGGCCCCGAACGATGTGAACAGGGTTCCCGAGATACCTAACGGGTATTCGGTACACCGTGCCACGTACCTACCGCATCACAGCCCACCCCTACGGTCAGCGCTGTCCACGGCCTCCAGTAGGCTACAAACACCAGAAACTACTTGCAACTCCTGGACGGAGAACTAGGGTGAATAAGAAGCCGAGAGGGTCCATTGGTTTTGGGCCCAATGCATGGTAGTAGCTGATTCTTAAATCACACATACAGATCTCAGTGCTTAAGGTCGGCTTCAATGAAACAACCCACCATGTACTCCTACATGGCCTCTCATCGATACCTTTACCAAATCGTGTTCACCACACCACTCCCATTACCGACATAATCATTTCACTCCAGCCCATCACCCAGATGAACCAGACCTGACACGACTCTAAGCATAGCAGGCATAGCAAGGTAGGAACAACACATACATATGGCTCAAGCAACTCCTACACATGCTAGTGGGTTTCATCTAGTTACTGTGGCAATGACAGGTCATGCAGAGGAAATGGGTTCAACTACCGTAGCACACAGCAGTTTGAATCGCGTTGTCTTAATGCAGTAAAAGAGAGCAGGAGTGAGAACATGGGATTGTATCGATATGATCAAATGGTTGGTTGCTTGCCTGATGGTTCGATGCACTGATATGGTTCTTCGTTAGGGTAATCACGGTACTCCTCGGGGACAGAACCTGTCGCAAAGGACATCGATACACAAGCATCACCAAACAATGTGCAACAATATGATGCATGCATGAAACATGGCAATATGAGTGTGTTGGGCTAATGCAACTAGAACCAGAAGGGTTTGAACAAATTTGAATCAAAGATTCAAATTTCAAATTCAAACATGGCCTTTTAAAAGTGCTTTTCCTTGTTCTGCTTAAAACATCAATTTAACTTGTTTGATCATGCATGAAAATAGTACAGATGGGTAGATTGGATTTTTCTGATCATTTTTCATATATAATTTGTCCAATTTGGAGTTACAGAATAAAAGTTATGAATTTTTGAAGTTTAAATAATATTCTGGAATTTCCTGATTTAAATTAAATCCGGAAATATAATTATTGCGCCAGCATGACGTCAGCATGACGTCAGTGGTCAACTGCGGCTGGCTGAGGTCAAACCTGACGTGTGGGGCCCACACGTCAGTGACAGGGGGGGTTAAACAGGATTAAATTAATCCTAATTAGGGATTAGTGGCGCTGGGGCCCACTGTCAGTGTCAGGGGGGGTTGACTAACAGTAGTTTAGCGCTAATCTAACCACCTGGCCGACAGGGCCCACGCGTCAGTGACCCTGGGAGGTCAAACCCCAGGTCGGACAAGTCAAACCCCACCGGCGACTTGACGCCGGCGAGGTCCGAGACGGCGGCGAAAGTGCTTTTTGCCATTCCGGCAACCAAATGGACGGCGGAAGGCATCTACGTGTTGCTGAGGTTGAGCCGCGACTATTGGTGGTGGTGGTTGGGCTCGGGGTGGCCGGAGTTGACGGCGGCGAGCTCGGCTGCGGCGGCCGGAGTTCGGGTGCGGTCGGAATCGGTGTTGCAGGGCGTTAGAAGAGGTGTTGGTGCGTGCTACGTGCTCCTGGTGAGGTGTGGAGCATGATGGTGTGCTCGGTTGGGCGCTACGGCGACCGTGGCCACGACGGCGACAACGCCGGCGGCGTGGAGCTCTCGGCCAAGGTGGGGCTAGGGCCTAGAGGTCGAAAGAGACCAGGGGAGAAGGGGGAAACGATCCGGGGCTCACCGCGGTTGCAGTGGGCGTCGAAGCGGGCTCGGGGACGCGCCGGAGACGACGAATTCGACGGCGACGATGATCGGAGCCCGAAGAGGGGAACGGCGACGTGGCGGCGATGCAGGGCTTCCGGGGAGCTGTGGAGGGGTGGGGAGGAAGAGGGGGTCGTGGCGGAGCTTCTGAGCTAGTCGGGGAAGCGAGGGGTGGCCGGAGACGGCTGCTGTGGCGAACGGCGGCGAGTGTGGTGTTCGGCCGTGTGAGAGAGAGAGCGAGGGAGAGGAGAGGAGAGCCGGGGGAGAGTGAGAGAGAGCAGGGGGAGAGGCGTGGCGTCGTCCAGGGCATCGAGCGAGGAGGGGAGGGCAGGCAAGCAGGCGAGCAGGTGGCGTGGCGCGGTGGCGCGCGCGCGCGCCGGCCACACTCCCCTCCCTCTGTCGGGACGAAGACGATAGAGGAGGGAGGTGGGCTGGGCCGGCTGCCGGCTGGGCCAGCCAGCTGGCTGGGCCGCACAGTGGAGGAGCCCAGGTAAGCTCCTCCTGTTATATATTTTTCTGTTTTTTTAATTTCTGACATTTGTTTTGATTTAAATAATATATTAAATCATTTATTTAACTTATGCCAATTTTTGCAGGAGCTATTTATATTATTCCAGAGCTCTTTTATAATTGGCATAATATTTGGGCATATATTAATATATATAATTAATATATTTCCAATGCAAATATTTATGCATTAATTCCAAATGCCCAAAATAAATGTCCATGAGCCACTAAAAATATTGGTTTGATTTTTATCTCTGTCCAATATTTTCAGAGAGCAACATGAGCATTTTCTTGGACCCTTTTGGAGAAATTTTTATTTGGGTCATTTTCAAAATGGTTCTGAGGGTTTCACAGATCCCCATTTCAAGTTTCTGATGAAAGAGTAAACATGATGCAACACTCTAATGCATGACTAGCTAGGGTGTGACAACTCACCCCCACTCAAAAGAATCTCGTCCCGAGATTTGGGTTCCTCCGGGAAGAAGGCGGGATAGTCGAGTCGAAGACGATCCTCCCTTTCCCAGGTTGCTTCATCCTCAGAATGGTGCGACCATTGAACTTTGAGAAATTTGATATTATGACGCCGGGTGGTACGTTCGGCTTGATCGAGGATACGAATGGGGTACTCTCGATATGTAAGATCATCTTGAAGATCAAGCGTTTCGTGGTCCACTTCACGGATAGGATCCGAGAAGCAACGCCTGAGTTGAGAAACGTGGAAGACATCGTGAACTCTGGAGAGGTGCGGAGGTAGTTCCAACTGGTAGGCAACTTCTCCTCGTTTGGCAAGGATGCGAAAAGGTCCAATGTAACGAGGAGCCAATTTGCCTTTGATACCGAAACGATGGGTTCCCTTCAGAGGGGTGACCCGAAGATAAGCCTTCTCGTCAACCTCGAAAGTCATAGCCTTATGTTTTCGGTCATATTGACTCTTTTGACGAGATTGGGCTGTTTTCAACTTTTCACGAACGATACGAATTTGCTCTTCTGCTTCCTGAATCATATCCGGGCCAAAGAATTGTCTTTCCCCGGTCTCTGACCAGTTAAGGGGTGTTCGACACCGTCGTCCATAGAGAACTTCAAAAGGGGCTTTACCCAAGCTAGATTGATAGCTGTTGTTGTAAGCGAATTCGGCAAATGGAAGGCACTTCTCCCAGTCCATTCCGAACGAGATAACGGAGGCTCGAAGCATGTCTTCTAGAATTTGGTTGACGCGTTCCACTTGACCGCTCGACTGAGGGTGGAAAGCGGTGCTAAAGGAGAGACGGGTTCCCATAGCATTTTGGAAACTTTCCCAAAATCGAGAGGTGAAAAGACTTCCTCGATCCGAGTTAATTTCCAAAGGAACACCATGGAGGGACACTATTCGGGAGATGTATAAGTCTGCCAGTTGACTAGCGGTTATACTCTCTCGAACAGGTAGGAAATGGGCTACTTTGGAAAGACGATCGACCACGACGAAAATAGCATTATTCCCTCTCTTGGTCCTGGGAAAACCGGTAATGAAATCCATACCAATTTTATCCCATTTCCATTCAGGAATAGCTAAGGGTTGAAGGGTGCCAGCAGGCCGTTGATGCTCTGCTTTTACACGACGATAGACGTCGCAATTTGCAATATACTGAGCAATTTCTCTCTTCACTAGTCCACCAGAACCTCTGGCGTAGGTCCTGATACATTTTAGTACTACCGGGATGAATGGTGAGAGGAGATTCATGAGCTTCCTTAAGGATCAATCGCCTCAGGTTTCGCACTTTGGGAACCACTAGTCGATTCCCGAAGTATACGACCCCTTGATCATTAATGGAGAAGCAATTCGCAATTCCTTTCTGGATGTTTCTCTTGATGCGGGAGATTCCCGGATCTACCTTCTGTGCTTTGATAATTTGATCCGAAAGGGTAGGTTTTGCCACCAAGGTGGAGATAAAACCTTGAGGAACAATGTGAAGGTTAAGCTTCCGAAATTCCTCATGGAGAAGCGGTTGACTTTGTTGTAATATCAGATTGTTGCAATAAGATTTACGACTTAGCGCATCAGCCATGACGTTGGCTTTCCCTGGGGTGTAGGTTATTCCTAAGTCGAAGTCGGTGATCAATTCAACCCAACGTCTCTGCCTGAGATTCAAATCCGGTTGGGTGAAAATATACTTCAGACTTTGGTGATCAGTGAATATTTCGCAATGATTACCGAGGAGGTAATGTCGCCAGGTCTTAAGTGCATAGACTACGGCTGCAAGCTCTAGATCATGAGTAGGATAATTCTCCTCATGTGGGTGCAATTGCCGTGAAGCGTAGGCAATTACGTGTCGATCTTGCATGAGAATGCAACCTAGTCCTTGTCGCGAGGCGTCGCAGTAGATAACAAAGTCCTTGGAGAAGTCTGGCGGTACCAGTACGGGAGCAGAAGTCAGGCGTCTTTTCAGTTCCTGAAAGCTGTGCTCACATTGTGGAGTCCATTCGAACTTCTTATCTTTCTTGAGGAGTTCGGTTAGAGGTTTAGCAACTTTGGAGAAGTTTTCGACAAAGCGACGGCAATAGCTCGCTAAGCCTAGAAAACTCCGAACTTGCTTGACCGATTCAGGTGGAGTCCAGTTAAGGACGGCTTGAACTCGCTCAGGGTTAACAGCAATACCTTTACCAGATATTACATGACCCAGATAGGTCACTTCTGATAACCAGAATTCACATTTAGAAAATTTGGCATAAAGGCGATGCTCTCGAAGTTTCTGCAACACTAGCCTTAGACGTTCGGCATGTTCTTCCTCGTTCTTGGAGTAGATGAGTATATCATCGAGGTAAACCACGACGAATTTATCCAAATACTCCATGAAGATTGAGTTCATTAACCGAGAAAAGGTGGCTGGAGCGTTGGTTAAACCGAAGGACATGACGGTGTACTCGTATTGGCCGTAACGAGTAACAAAGGCCGTTTTAGGAATGTCCCCGTTTCTGATTTTGATTTGATGGTAGCCCAACCTCAAATCCATCTTGGAGAAGACTGAGGATCCAGCGAGCTGATCGTACAGGTCGTTGATCCTGGGAAGCGGATATTTGTTCTTGATTGTGACCAAATTGACAGGTCGGTAATCTACAACCATCCGGTCCGTACCATCCTTCTTCTTGACGAATAGGACGGGGCAAGCCCACGGAGATGAACTAGGGCGGATGAAACCCTTTTTCAAGGATTCATCGAGTTGTTTCTTAAGCTCGGCTAGTTCTAGGGGTGCCATCTTATAGGGTCTTCTTGCAATCGGAACGGTTCCTGGAATGAGGTCTATTACGAACTCAACATCCCTGTCAGGTGGAACACCTGGCAATTCCTCTGGAAAGACATCCGGGAAGTCACGGACTACCGGAACGTCCTCAAGGTCTGGCAAAGGGCTGGCGTTAAGAGAATATAATTGTCGCTTGGCTATTCGGGTCAAGACATTGACTATCTTCCCCGAAGGATGGGTGAGTTGAACAGTCCTAGAGAAGCAATCAATTTGGGCATGATGAGCTGACATCCAGTCCATACCCAGAATGATATTAATATCTGAAGATTTAAGGGCTATCAAAGATGCGAGGAAAACAAGTCTGTCGACTTGGATTTCGTTTCCATGGCTTACTCTAGAAGTTTGCCATTTGGATCCCGGAGTTTGGATTACCATAGAGGTTGCCATATCACCGAATGCGATGTTATGCAAGCGAGCATAATTTTCAGATATAAAAGAATGAGAGGCTCCTGTATCGAAAAGAACAGATGCCGGGTGGCAATTAACAAGAAGCGTACCGAGAACGACGTTGGGATCCTCTTGAGCTTCTTCGGCAGAGATACAGTTGACATGGCCACGTGAAGCGGTGACCGGTTTAGCATGAAACACTTTCCCTGTCGGCTTGCCACGGCCAACAGCTTTAGCAGATTGATTGGGGTTGGTCTGGGGGCATTCACGCATATAGTGACCAGATTCCCCACACTTGAAACAAGTCACGGAACTGGTACGTGGAGGAGCATTATTGGTTGGACCTCCATAGGGCTTGGCCGGTGCAGACTGTTGAACGGGGCGAGGCGCCTGGAAAGATGGCCTCGGTGTGAACCTGGGTGGCAGGGCGGTGTTGGGTACCCACACGCGGCGCTTCTGAGGACCAGCACCGGATGAGGAACCCATATCACGTCCATGCTTGCGTGTTGCGTCATAGTCAGTCTGACCGGTTTCAGCACTGATGGCTTTGTTGACAAGTTTCGAAAAAGATGTGCACTCATGCAGACGGAGGTCGCGGCGAAGCTCAGGACTAAGGCCCTTACGGAACCTTGCTTGCTTCTTGGCGTCAGTAGACACTTCGTCAGTTGCATATCGTGCGAGATTACCAAACTCCCTGCTATAGGCATCCACAGAAAGTCGGCCTTGGGTGAAACTGCAAAATTCTTCACGTTTACGGTCCATGAGACCCTCGGGAATGTGATGTTCACGGAAAGCCTCACTGAACTCAGCCCAAGTAGTGACATGGCCCGCTGGGCGCATAGCTCCATAATTCTCCCACCATAGACTGGCGGGGCC
Organism: Triticum dicoccoides; assembly: GCF_002162155.2. Taxonomy (NCBI): domain Eukaryota; kingdom Viridiplantae; phylum Streptophyta; class Magnoliopsida; order Poales; family Poaceae; genus Triticum; species Triticum dicoccoides. Next base: position 697,532,023 of record NC_041388.1, on the reverse strand, counting down.
TTCAAGATGATATACAGCAAAGGTGACCTTGTCAACCTCAGCTACTAGCGCGGAACGCAGCTTGTGAGAGATACTGCGAAGCCAATCATCAGCGTCGAGAGGCTCGACGGAGTGGTGGAACGTGGGTGGATGCAATTTGATAAAATCACTGAGTGACACCACGTTAGCCCTCTGATGGTGTGCTGTATTCTGTTCGATACGCTCCAACAAACGGTTTGTCTCCCGCTTGTTTCTCTCAGCTTCCATCATAACCTCGGCTAGTGAAGGAGGATGAGGCAGATTTTCATTCCTGGCTTCACTGCCTTCGGCCTGCTCTTGAGAAGCACGGTTAGCGCGCGTGTTGACCATCCTAGGTAAACAAGACAATGATTTAGTCAGGATGATAAAATTCCGACATAGGATAAAAATGCAAGGAATGACTCGAAATGCAAGATGATCATCTGTATGACATGGTAGATACAGAAACTGCTTCTTTATTCCATCGTCATACACACCATACAGGGTTTAGTACAAGACCAAACAAAGTACTATTACGGTGAAAAGAGGATTACATCTCATCGGAGACATTCCAAGCTCCTATACATTATTTTTCTACATCTCCGGAAAGAGTACAACTAGGTCATATCCCACGAGTCACGCAGGACGATAGACGACACAGCTAGTGCAAACTAGTGATACTACCACTAACTCAGACCGATCCGTAGTAGTCCTCGTAAAAGTCACCTCCATAGCCTGGAAGTTCAACATGATCATCCGGAAACAGACGGTCTCACGGAGCTTGTGGACCATAGGGGCTAGGATGAGGTCGTGGACCGACAAACGGTGGCCTGCGGGGACCGCGAGGTGGGGTGATGCCTCCTACATCACGCCAAACCATCACGTCTGGCAGAGCAGATCTCACAGGATAGAGATCGCGCATATCTGAACATCCAGCTTGCACCGCCGGTGCGAACCGAGTCAAAGTAGCCCAGTGATCAGCACGGGTATTGAAGAGCTCTAACCTTAAGGCCCGATTTTCATGGTCCTTATCCTCGAGCATCTCAGCAGTGGTGCGAGTCCGTGAATCCTCCTGAGTGGGGTCAGCATAAATAGCCTGGAGATACCCTTGTGCTCCCGGAAGTGATCCTGGCATATACCGGAAGTCAGAGTCCCGAAATAAACCAGATCTGACTCGCATAATGGTCATCATAGAGTAGGCGGCGTCCTGCACAGCCATCTCAATAGTAACCCCGAGTCCATAGGAGCAGTGAAGGGACTCGGTGGATCCAGGATAAGATGGAAATATCCTGACAGTGCAGAGATACTGGCTTTGATTAAAATCTCGGAATTGCTCTTCGACCGTGTACTCGGGATACCAGCGATATGCAGCCTCAGTCATTACCCTGACCAACTTAGCAGTATGGCCGGGTACATCTAGGCATCGAGTCAGGCGAACCACTTGATTGAGGTCGCGAGTGGCCATCTGAAAGCACAATCATAATGCAAAGGCATTAGAATTTCTAGCAAATTTTCGGCAGCATAACAGCTGTAAATGCTCAAAAAGAATTTTGAGACATTTGACAAAGGATTTCGTACACACTCAACATCATCATATCAAAGTTCTGAAACCATTCTGGCAACATAATGTGGTAGTAGATCTGAACTAGGCTTGTAACCACCAAACTTATAAGGTACTACTGATTAGTAACTCGTGATCCTGATAGAGAGAACAGATCCTAATTCCTTAACCCCCGATAGAAGAATGGACTGACTCAGATCAGAAGTCATAAGGTATAAGGAGTAAAAAGAGCCTTACGTTCCATCCCACAAACAATTCCCCTACATATAACTAAAGAATTTCTAGACTCAACATCGACCAGTTTGGCTTGGAGGACCTACAGGCAGTCCGGCTCTGATACCAACGCTGTCAGGACCCCGACTCGATGTCACATCGATCTAGCTGGTAACACCTCATATCACTTTGCGGCCTCACGCACGGTATCCCCACGGGTGTCGTCTTACCTTTTCCCGGGACCGTTTGCGCCTTTTGGCTCACGTATATGATAGTGTCGCTAGCATCCATATGATAAAGAGCCCGGGCTGACATGACTAATCGTAAACCCAAAGTGGCACAGACTTACAGGGACAGGCATCCATGACCCAGCTTCGAACGTGTCGGTCATCAGCAAGTGGGTCCGGGCTGTAGCACTGGGCTAGCAGGACTCCGGTAAACCGGGCTGTAGCGGGCTAACAGGACTCCAGTACTCAAAGCGTGACATTTCCCCGAAGGGACAGACACAGGAACGAAGAAGGACACATGCCGGCCAGCCTAAGTGTTCCAGAGCAGTAGCAAGCTACCATGGCTCAGCGGTAACACTAGGAGACATTTCCCGGTAAGAGAGGCTACCAAAGATAAACAACTAGATAGTCAGATCCCACACATACCAAGCATTTCAATCATACACACAATATGCTCGATATGTGCAAATACAACAAAGCATCACAACATGACTCTATGACACAAGTACTTTATTTAAGGCTCAGTGAGCCATACATAACATAAACAAAGGTACGGGTCTCACGACCCCACATACAAGTCATACAGTCATACAAACCAGCAGCGGAAGTAACTTGTCTGAGTACAGACAACTAATAAAATAAAAGAGGCTTGGAAAGCCTAGCTATACTACATGGTCCATCACAAGCTCAGGGTCACCACCTGGGTCTTTAGCCTACTCGTTGATGTCAACGTCTACATAGAACCCATCAGAAGGGGTTGCAGCGTCTTCTGTAAAAATGTAGATTATAGCAACATGAGTACAAAGGTACTCAGCAAGACTTACATCAGATCCTACATACATGCATAGTATCAAGAAGGGTTGGTGGAGTTATTGCAGCAAGCCAGCTTTGACTCTTGGCTAGACTATCCTACGAGACTCCAACTTGAAATGGTTTTGCGCACACGAGTCCACTACTCACCAATTCAATACACTACCGAGGATCCACCTCCGTCTTCCTACGGAAGAGCCATCCTCGGCACTCACACTTATCTTGAGGCTTTTAACAGTTTCCATTTACTTGTCTATGAACTGTATAGGCAACCAAGTAGTCCTTTACCGCGGACGCGGCTATTCGAATAGATCATGTTAACTGATGGGGTTATGTACCTAGGGTAGGGTCATGGACCTGTTCCAAGTAACTTACCCTAGGACATCCCTAGAAGAGGTCGCCTTCCAGTCGACCAACGAGGATTAACTCGACCGGCCTGAAGGACTCGACCACGAAGACTCACTCGACCACCAGGAGGTCAAGAGGCACTCTGCACCGCAACGGCCTGTAATTAAGTAGACTTTATGATAGTAAAGGCACTTTATGTGGGGCGTTACCAGTAACGCCCCAGACTTAACTCACCTTAAACCCTCTCCTACGTGGGCTGGCTGGGGTCCTGGCGCACTCTATATAAGCCACCCCCCTCCACAGGCAGAAGGGTTCGGACCTTGTAATCCATACATTCATAATCCACTCGACCGCCTCCGGGCTCCGAGACGTAGGGCTGTTACTTCTTCCGAGAAGGGCCTGAACTCGTACATCCTTTGTTCTTACAACCTCTCCATAGCTAGGACCTTGCCTCTCGATACCTACCCCCCACTCTACTGTCAGGCTTAGAACCACGACAGTTGGCGCCCACCGTGGGGCCGGTGTTTTAGCGATTTTGTGGAGAAGTTGCAATTCTTCCGAGTATTTTCATCATGGTGTCTGCTGGAGTTTTGATCAAGGGTCAAGAGATCCGTCTCGGCACTCTCACCTTCATCGCCGACGACTCCGCATGGCTCCAGGAGGCTCCACTCGACGTAGATGCGCTCCCCGTCTGCGGTGCGACGCATTTTCGTGCATGTATCCGCGACGTTCTGCTGCGGCAACCATCGACCCAGTATCGGTCGGCTCCTCCGTCTTCCACCCTCCCGGTCTCCCGCCAGCGCAAGCACTCAGGCCGGTCGAGGTTTCAGCGATGGGTGAGTCACGCGGTGGCTCGCCAGTCGACCATTACACAAGTTGCGGCAATCGAGCCCAACGAATCTCTCTACGGCTTGTTCGATCAGTCGACTGGCTCCGGAGAGACTGCATCCGAGTGCGGAAGCAGTGATCCAGCGGCGGAAATCTTGATGGTCGACGGGCCCCACAGCCCTCCTGGCTTCGCCCGCGGTGGTGGAGCAGGCGACGGCGGCGACCCTGCTCGAGGCTACGAAGAGTACCAGCCCGAGCCACTCGACTCTCTGCAAAGAGAAGAGCTTCGCCGCAGGAACGAGGATCCCCTGCGTATTCCCATCGCAGGAGAAACCCCCGAGGCTCGTGCCTTGGAGGAGGCGCGTCTGGCCAATTTGGCCGAGCGCACTCGACTGGAGAACCTTCAGCGAGCACTCGACGAGCGCGCGCGGCAACGAGTTCCCGACACCAGTCGACGTCAACTCTTCCCGCCGACTCAGGTATATCGAACCCCAATTCAGAATTTAGCAGCTGCGACCCGTATAGCAGAGTCCATTCAGCCTTCGCAGTCAGAGGCTGGCAGAGGTTTGCTGTAGATCAGGGATCTGCTCCGGGCAGCAGGAGATCAGAATTCAGCCGTGTCTCAGTCGCGCAACAGAATTCACAGTCGATCTGTCACTGTGAATACGGTTCAGTCGGCTCACAGCCCCAGATCGCCTCCGCGGCGCGAAGGGCGTGAGAATCGGCGAGATCAATATGGCGACAGACTCGACCGAGATGATAGGCGTCGAGTGCCCTATTCCCCTCCGAGGGGTGGGTCTTACGCTCCTCGGCAGCGAGATGATAGGCGTCAGTACAGTACAGGGCGTAGGGTTCCAGTTGACCCCAGAGAGCCAGGCTTTGACGCGCGATCCATTATCGTGCAAGGGTTGGTCGACCGGAACAGAGCCCATCGAGGCGCACTCGACAGAGATGTGCCCACGAGCAGTCGAGTTCATGTTTCTGGTCCTGAATGTTTCAGCAGAGCTATCAGAGCCGCAGTTATCCCCCCCAATTTCAGGCTGGCAACAGGAGTCAGCAAGTTCACTGGTGAGTCTAAGCCTGAAACTTGGCTTGAAGACTACCGAGTGGCAGTTCAGATCGGTGGTGGGAACGACGAGGTGGCCATGAAGCATTTGCCCCTCATGTTGGAAGGTTCTGCCAGGGCATGGTTGACTCAATTGCCTCCTAGCAGCATTTACACTTGGGAAGATCTGTCCCGAGTGTTCGTCAGAACGTTCGAAGGGACTTGCAAGCGACCAGCGGGATTGACAGAGTTGCAAGTCTGCGTGCAGAAAACCAATGAGACTCTCAGAGAGTATATTCAGAGGTGGATCACTTTGCACCACACTGTGGAAAATGTCTCTGACCATCAGGCAGTATGCGCCTTCAAAGATGGTGTCAAGAACAGAGAACTGAGTTTGAAATTTGGTCGAACTGGTGACATGACCTTGAGTCGGATGATGGAGATTGCTACCAAGTACGCCAACGGCAAAGAAGAAGACCGACTCCGAAGCGGCAAGCACAAGCCGAGTCAGTCGGAAAAAGGAAACACCAGTCGGAAACAGAAGCGGAAGGCTGAACCGGCAGCTCCTGGAGAGGCTCTGGCCGTGACTCAAGGAAAGTCTAAGGGGAAACCAAAAGGATCCTGGAACCCCAAGAAGGTGAAGGATAAAGAAGGGAACGACGTGATGGATATGCCGTGCCACATCCACACGAAGAAAGATGAAGAGGGGAATATCATTTACCCAAAGCACACCACTCGCCAATGTCGACTCCTGATCCAGCAGTTTCAGGGAAAACAGTCTAAGGACAAGGAGAAGGAGCCGGACAAGGCCGAAGACAAAGAGGACAGTGAGGGAGGATATCCGCATATCAACTCCACTCTGATGATCTTCGCAGATGTGGAAAGCAGAAGTCGACTGAAAGTGATTAACCGAGAGGTTAACATGGTTGCCCCAGCAAAGGAGATAAGCTCAGATATGTGCTCCAGATTCACTTTGATTCCTCCAACAATGAGGCAGAATATGAGGCCCTCCTATATGGGTTGCGCATAGCCATTTCACTCGGCGTCCGTCGCCTAATGGTCTATGGCGACTCGGATTTAGTGGTCAATCAGGTGATGAAAGAGTGGGACGTGAGAAGCCCAGCCATGACTGGATACTGCAGTGTAGTGAGGAAGCTGGAGAAAAAGTTCGAGGGGTTGGAGCTCCATCATATACCCCGACTGAAAAATCAAGCAACTGATGATCTAGCAAAGATAGGTTCCAAGAGAGAAGCCATTCCGAGTGGTGTGTTCTTGGAGCATATACATACTCCGTCAGTCAAAGAAGATCCTTTCACCGAAGAAACTCCGCAGCCCAAGAGTGCCACAGATCCGACTGAAGTTGAAATCCCAGCGGTGGTCGACTTGATCATGGAGGTTTTGGTAGTCATTCCCGACTGGACGATTCCGTATGTCGCATATATCTTGAGGAAAGAGCTTCCGGAGGATGAGGAAGAGGCTCGACAGATCGTCCGTCGATCTAAGGCCTTTACCGTCATCAAAGGACAATTATACAGAGAGAGCACGACTGGAGTCGGTCAGAAGTGCATAACACCAGAAGAAGGTCGACTCATCCTCAATGATATTCACTCGGGGACCTGTGGTCATCATGCGTCCTCCCGGACCATCGTGGCCAAAGCATACCGAGCCGGGTTTTACTGGCCCAAGGCGAATGAGATGGCAAAGGAGATAGTGGATAAGTGCGAGGGATGTCAGTTCTACTCGAATATGTCGCACAAACCTGCGTCAGCTTTGAAGACCATCCCACTCGTCTGGCCTTTTGCAGTTTGGGGGCTGGACATGGTCGGCCCTTTGAGAACAGGACGAAGTGGCTTCACGCATGTACTGGTGGCAGTCGACAAGTTCACCAAGTGGATCGAGGCTAAACCAATCAAGAGCCTCGACACCGGTACTGTTGTTAGCTTCATCAGGGAACTAATATTCAGATATGGAGTCCCGCACAGCATCATTACGGATAATGGGTCGAACTTTGACTCAGAGGGATTCAGAACCTTCTGCAACTCCCAGGGCACACGGGTCGACTACGCATCAGTCGCCCATCCGCAGTCGAATGGACAAGCAGAGCGAGCTAATGGACTGATTCTCAAGGGACTGAAGCCGCGACTGATGCGTGATCTCAAACACGCGGCTGGAGCTTGGGTCGACGAACTTCCATCTGTACTCTGGGGACTGCGGACCACGCCCAATCGGTCGACCGGAAGAACTCCATTCTTCTTGGTCTATGGAGCCGAAGCAGTCTTGCCGAGTGATCTTCTCCACAATGCTCCTCGAGTCGAAATCTACAACGAAGCAGAAGCTGAACAAGCGCGGCAGGACGCAGTCGACCTTTTAGAGGAAGAAAGGGAGATGGCTCTGATCCGGTCGACCATCTACCAACAAGATCTGCGCCGTTTCCACGCCCGAAATATGAGAGGTCGAGCCTTACAGGAAGGGGATTTGGTTCTCCGAGTGGATCAGCACAAACCACACAAGCTTGCTCCTTCTTGGGAAGGTCCCTTCATCGTCACCAAGGTTCTCCACAACGGGGCGTACCGTCTTTACAACGTCGAGCATAATATCGACGAGCCCCGAGCTTGGAACGCGGAGCTACTCCGCCCATTTTACACTTAAGTTTTATCACTCGGATGAGTTGCAATAAAGTACTTCTGTAGTTCATGGGTTTGGAAATAATAGTGTCATCACTTTTTATTTTTGTCCACATAAAAACTCCCCCTCAGTGGGTGACTTAGCCGCGAATCCGTTTCGCCTAAGTTTGTAAAAATCCTACCGAGTGGTGAGCCAGACTCTCACTCGGAGGCTTAGCTGCGAATCCGTTTCGCCTAAGTTTATCAAAATCCTACCGAGTGAAGAGCGATCCTCTCACTCGGAGGCTTAGCTGCAGTCCAAGGACTCGCCTAAGTTTATCAAAATCCTACCGAGTGGTAAGCCAGCCTTCCACTCGGGGGCTTAGCTGCAGTCCAAGCACTCGCCTAAGTTGTGAAAATCCTACCGAGTGAAGAGCGATCCTCTCACTCGGAGGCTTAGCTGCAGTCCAAGGACTCGCCTAAGTTTATCAAAATCCTACCGAGTGGTAAGCCAGCCTTCCACTCGGGGGCTTAGCTGCAGTCCAAGCACTCGCCTAAGTTGTGAAAATCCTACCGAGTGAAGAGCGATCCTCTCACTCGGAGGCTTAGCTGCAGTCCAAGGACTCGCCTAAGTTTATCAAAATCCTACCGAGTGGTAAGCCAGCCTTCCACTCGGAGGCTTAGCTGCGACCTCGCGCTCGCCTAAGTTATAAAAATCCTACCGAGTGAAGAGCAACCCTCTCACTCGGGGGCTTAGCTGCAGTCCAAGCACTCGCCTAAGTTGTGAAAATCCTACCGAGTGGTAAGCCAGCCTTCCACTCGGAGGCTTAGCTGCAGCCTCGTGCTCGCCTAAGTTATAAAAATCTTACCGAGTGGAGAGCAACCCTCTCACTCGGGAGCTTAGCTGCAGCCCTGCGCTCGCCTAAGTTACAAAAATCCTACCGAGTGAAGAGCGACCCTCTCACTCGGAGGCTTAGCTGCAGTCCAAACGCTCGCCTAAGTACAGGCATCTTGCTTTGAACCTGCAAAAGACATTTTGAGCCGAAGGCAATCATATTCAAGCGCCAAATTCAAGTTCGAATCGATATCTAAAGGAACCGAAAGTGCTCAGGCGTCAAGCCTGTTAAAATTTGTCGGTTACAATTCCACTCGGCATACCGAGGCAAATTTAAAGAGTCGAGCCAGAAGAAGTTTTTTACCCCTCCTGTGGAGGGCTGGAAGGTGCAACAAATTCATCAAGGTCAATTCCGTCGGCAATCCGAGTGGCAGCTGCAAGGAAAGTCTCCATAAAGGACCTGAAGTCGTGCTTCTTGGTATTGGCCACCCGAAGGGCCGCCAGCTTCTCCTCTCGTGCATCTTTGCAGTGGACTCGGGCCAGACACAGAGCGACATCTGCACCACACCGAGCCGAGGACTTCTTCCACTCCTGCACTCGACCAGGGATCGTGTTCAAGCGGGCCATCAGCGACTCAAGGTCATTCTGAAGTGTCTCCTCAGGCCAGAGCGTCGAGTCGATGCGAGATGTGGCGACCTTCAGCCTTGCGAGATAGTCCACGACAGCTGCAACACGAGACTCCAGTCGGAAAACATCCATGGCAACTTCGTCGTTCACCGGAGAATTGACGGAGTCAAGGTTTGGCTCCAGTCGGCTGGTTTCCTCTTCGAAGTTTTGACAAAATTCTGCAAGAGTGATCACTAAGTCAAGGGGATAGTCGAATGGAAAAAGCCACAATTGGAAATATTTGCCAAACATGGAGGTTTACCTTCAAGCATAAGAAACAGCTTCTTGGCAAGGCCACTCAGGAAGGCCTCCAGTTCAGTTTTCTTCTCAGTCAATTTGCTGACTTGGTCGGTCAAGGCAGCTTTGTCAGTTCTCAGTCGACTGACCTCCTTGTTGGCAATCCCAAGAGCAGTTTTCAGATTGGTATTGTCTTGTTCGAGCTTGGTGACTGAAGCTAACTTCTCGTCAGCAAGCTTGATCTTCTTAGCTAGCTCAAGGTCTTTCTTCTGCTGGGCCTCCCTTACCTTACCTGCAAGCCACAGCAAGATCAGATGCTGAAACAAGCAAGGGGAAAAGCAGTCGTCAGGGTCTCACCAAACATGCCTTCGGTCTCCTCCTTTGCCTTTGTCAGCTTCTCTTGAACCAGCTTCAAGCTCAGCTCGACTTGAGTATGCTTCTGTTCCAGCTCTGAGTAGCGAGCCACAAGATCACAGGAGTTCTGCGAAGAACCAATCGACTAAACGTCAAATGTAACTCACTTCCGAGTGAAAAAGGGAAAAACACACGTTTCTAAGACTACAGCCGAATACAAGCATTCGACCGTAGTCTCGGGGACTACACCCAGTGGGTGCACTCAGCGTGCCCCCACTAATCCTGTTGAAGACAAAGTCGACCAGTCGACCTCAAAAAAAAAAAACAGTGTGCGAGACGCATTCTCTAAGACTGTGATCAACTGCAAGCAGTCGACCACAGTCTCGGGGACTACACCCAGCGGGTGCACTCAGCGTGCCCCCACCGCTTTGCGAAATCCAGTCGACCAGTCGACTGACAGAAAGATTGACATCATAAAGCCTAAGGCCGACTGCCAGCAGTCGACCTTAGCCTTGGGGACTACACCCAGTGGGTGCACTCAGCGTGCCCCCACCGGTTTGCGAAATCCAGTCGACCAGTCGACTGACAGAAAGATTGACATCATAAAGCCTAAGGCCGACTGCCAGCAGTCGACCTTAGCCTTGGGGACTACACCCAGCGGGTGCACTCAGCGTGCCCCCGCTAACACGGAATTTATTCGACACACCCAGTGGGTGACTAATATAAATTCCGGAAAAGAAAAGTTTTTGGTAGCATATCCAACAGAACAAACAGCGGTCGACTGACCTGGACATTGCTTTGGAGGGCAGAACTGGCGTCATAAGCTGCCTGGCTCGCGTCCCGGATGGTCTTCAGCTGCTCCATCATGAGTCCCGCCTGGCGTATCGCCTCCTTCGCTGCGCCAGCTTGGTCCTCCGGGACATGGTGCGTCATGAAGAGGGAAGGCTGCTGAGCACTCGTCAGTGGATTCGCGAAGGTCACCGTGTGTCGAGTGGTGTTCTCTTCCTCCACAGTCAGAATTTCAGGCGCCGGCACATCCTGAGGCACCTTACTGGCGGACGCTGTCCGACTCCTCCTGTGCTTCAGCGGCTCTTCATCCTCATCATCATCAGGAAGATCGATAACAGTGTTGGGTGGAGCTGCGGAGAAGGATCAGGATCAGAGATCGCGAGTCAGTCGACTAAGAATGGTATTAAGAACACAGTACCTGGATTCGAAGTTGCTGCATCCTCCATCTCGTGGTCATCGGCCCGGGCCGAGGTCTCAGAAGTAGCAGCACTGCAACACAGTCGACTAACCTCAGCGTCGACCAGAGATAAAGTTCACACAGAATAAGAAAATATGAGCAACACAATTACCCTGATATGGTGGGGATAGACACCTTCATCTTCGGCAGGAGCTTGGTCGGCTTCGATGAGGCCGCCCTGAGCTCCTTCGGCGCCTTTTCAGTCGGCGCCGGAGAGGTGGTCCGAGGGCGCTTGGTCGACTGAGTGGCGGTCGCAACCCCCTTACCACGTTCGGTCGAAGGGTCGTGGACAAGCTTCGACCGCCTTTCTGAGCGCGGTGGAACGGCCTCCTCCTCCTCTTCTTCTTCGTCCTCGATGTCATCTTCGTCACCTTCATCATCATCATCGTCGTCATCATCCCCTGCAGCATCCGAGTCCCATTCCTCCTCTTCCTGGCTCTCGCCCCCGCTCGCCTCGCCCCCGCTCGCCTCGCCTTCTTCAGTCGAAGCTTGTGCCCCATTGGGCATCGAGTACAGCTCGGTGAAAGCCTAGCAGATGCCCAAACAAGGATCAGTCGACCAGTCGGCAGGGTTAGCAGAAATGAATACGACAAGGACATAATGGAAAGCAGAGCAAGTGTACCTTGTTTGGGTCGCTGTTGTGGTCGAGTGGAGGAATCCTTCTGGCTCCGCGCGGGTTGTCCCTGTTTCCGGTAACGGCTACCATCCATCTTTCCAAAGTGGCATCGTCGACTTCTTCTGGATGGACTCTAGTCTCGTCTTCGGGCCCACAGTACAACCACATGCAGTGGCTCCGGAATTGAAGGGGTTGGATGCGACGCCTGAGGAAGACCTCCAGAAGATCCATGCCCGTCACCCCCTCCCGGACCAACTGCACCACGCGCTCCATCAACATCTTCACGTCGGCTTTCTCCTCCGGAATCAGCTTCAGAGGGGAGGGCTTGTTCACTCGGTCCATGGTAAACGGAGGGAGTCCACTCGACTGCCCTGGCGTCGACTGGACCTGACAGTAGAACCAAGTCGACTGCCAGCCTCTGACGGACTCGGGAAAGGACATGGGCGGGAAGGTGCTATTGTTCCTCACCTGAATCCCCAGGCCCCCACACATTTGGACGACTCGGGTCTTCTCATCACCTGGGCTCGCCTTCTTCACGGTCTGAGAGCGACATGTGAAGATACGTTTGAACAAACCCCAGTGCGGTCGACAGCCCAAGAAACCCTCACACATGGACACGAATGCAGCAAGATAGGCAATGGAGTTTGGGGTAAAGTGGTGGAGCTGCGCTCCAAAGAAATTCAAGAAGCCACGGAAGAAAATGCTTGGCGGCAAGGAAAACCCACGATCAACATGAGTGGCCAGAAGCACACACTCACCCTCTTCTGGCTGTGGCTGCCACTCCTTCCCCGGCAACCTCGCAGCTCCGTGAGGGATCAAGCCCTCGTTGGCCATGTCGAGGAGGTCCGTCTCCGTGATGGTCGACTGGATCCAGTCTCCTTGGACCCAGCCTTTCGGCAGGCGGGATCTGGACGAAGACCCTCTGCGGCTGGTGGATCTCCCCTTCGCCTTCTCCGATGCCGACGCCTTCTTGGCACGCTCCAGCGCCGCCGTCTTCTCCTTGGCCATGGTCGCCGGTGAGATGCACGAAGGGAAGTGGTGCGGGGGCGAGAGCGGGCACGCTGAGCAGGGAGGAAGGAAGCAGAGGGAGAGAGGGAGAATGCTGAGGCGCAGCACAGAAATCCTCGCCGGGCACATTTATAAGGTCCCTTCCGAGTGGCTGACATGTGGGCCCGGTCGATCTAATCATATCTGGGAGCAGTTATGAGGACTGGATACGTGGCGAAAAAGGCGGCGCGGAGATCGAGGCAGCTATGCCCCGTCCCATCCGAACGCCGCGGTCTGCCCCGCTTCGCGCGCGCCCCCAAATTTCGCACCCCGCGGAATCCGCGAGCAACAAATCAGTCTGTCAGACGCGGTGTTTCCGGCGATCCGTCGCTCGGAGATCGTCGAAGCTCGAAAGATCACTCGACGCAAAAATAGAATGGATCGAGTCGACCGAAGACAAATTGCTCCCTGTCAACGAAGAGATTCTTTGATCCAGAACAGCGCACAACTAGAGCGCAAAGGTTAATCGCAAACGACATCAACTCCTTCTTCACTCGAAGCCTCAATCCATTCGGGGGCTAATGATGGGGTTATGTACCTAGGGTAGGGTCATGGACCTGTTCCAAGTAACTTACCCTAGGACATCCCCAGAAGAGGTCGCCTTCCAGTCGACCAACGAGGATTCACTCGACCGGCCTGAAGGACTCGACCACGAAGACTCACTCGACCACCAGGAGGTCAAGAGGCACTCTGCACCGCAACGGCCTGTAATTAAGTAGACTTTATGATAGTAAAGGCACTTTATGTGGGGCGTTACCAGTAACGCCCCAGACTTAACTCACCTTAAACCCTCTCCTACGTGGGCTGGCTGGGGTCCTGGCGCACTCTATATAAGCCACCCCCTCCACAGGCAGAAGGGTTCGGACCTTGTAATCCATACATTCATAATCCACTCGACCGCCTCCGGGCTCCGAGACGTAGGGCTGTTACTTCTTCCGAGAAGGGCCTGAACTCGTACATCCTTTGTGCTTACAACCTCTCCATAGCTAGGACCTTGCCTCTCCATACCTACCCCCCACTCTACTGTCAGGCTTAGAACCACGACATTAACCCTGCAGGGGGTACTTCTTCATACACGCTCTCACCACTTACCGTCGTTTACACGACATGTACTCGGCAACCTTCAAGCGGAAGCCCAACGTGGGTGTCGGCCACGACCTACCTAATCACCTAAGCCTCCAGTCCAGGTTTATCGCCTATTCAGGTTCCATCCGCAGGGAGTCCGGCCGAGGTTTCCCATACGGCCCCGAACGATGTGAACAGGGTTCCCGAGATACCTAACGGGTATTCGGTACACCGTGCCACGTACCTACCGCATCACAGCCCACCCCTACGGTCAGCGCTGTCCACGGCCTCCAGTAGGCTACAAACACCAGAAACTACTTGCAACTCCTGGACGGAGAACTAGGGTGAATAAGAAGCCGAGAGGGTCCATTGGTTTCGGGCCCAATGCATGGTAGTAGCTGATTCTTAAATCACATATACAGATCTCAGTGCTTAAGGTCGGCTTCAATGAAACAACCCACCATGTACTCCTACATGGCCTCTCATCGATACCTTTACCAAATCGTGTTCACCACACCACTCTCATTACCGACATAAACATTTCACTCTAGCCCATCACCCAGATGAACCAGACCTGACACGACTCTAAGCATAGCAGGCATAGCAAGGTAGGAACAACACATACATATGGCTCAATCAACTCCTACACATGCTAGTGGGTTTCATCTAGTTACTGTGGCAATGACAGGTCATGCAGAGGAAATGGGTTCAACTATCGTAGCACACAGCAGTTTGAAACGCGTTGTCTTAATGCAGTAAAGGAGAGCAGGAGCGAGAACATGGGATTGTATCGATATGATCAAATGGTTGGTTGCTTACCTGATGGTTCGATGCACTGATATGGTTCTTCGTTAGGGTAATCACGGTACTCCTCGGGGACAGAACCTGTCGCAAAGGACATCGATACACAAGCATCACCAAACAATGTGCAACAATATGATGCATGCATGAAACATGGCAATATGAGTGTGTTGGGCTAATGCAACTAGAACCAGAAGGGTTTGAACAAATTTGAATCAAAGATTCAAATTTCAAATTCAAACATGGCCTTTTAAAAGTGCTTTTCCTTGTTCTGCTTAAAACATCAATTTAACTTGTTTGATCATGCATGAAAATAGTACAGATGGGTAGATTGGATTTTTCTGATCATTTTTCATATATAATTTGTCCAATTTGGAGTTACAGAATAAAAGTTATGAATTTTTGAAGTTTAAATAATATTCTGGAATTTCCTGATTTAAATTAAATCCAGAAATATAATTATTGCGCCAGCATGACGTCAGCATGACGTCAGTGGTCAACTGCGGATGGCTGAGGTCAAACCTGACGTGTGGGGCCCACACGTCAGTGACAGGGGGGGTTAAACAGGATTAAATTAATCCTAATTAGGGATTAGTGGCGCTGGGGCCCACTGTCAGTGTCAGGGGGGGTTGACTAACAGTAGTTTAGCGCTAATCTAACCACCTGGCCGACAGGGCCCACGCGTCAGTGACCCTGGGAGGTCAAACCCCAGGTCGGACAAGTCAAACCCCACCGGCGACTTGACGCCGGCGAGGTCCGAGACGGCGGCGAAAGTGCTTTTTGCCATTCCGGCAACCAAATGGACGGCGGAAGGCATCTACGTGTTGCTGAGGTTGAGCCGCGACTATTGGTGGTGGTGGTTGGGCTCGGGGTGGCCGGAGTTGACGGCGGCGAGCTCGGCTGCGGCGGCCGGAGTTCGGGTGCGGTCGGAATCGGTGTTGCAGGGCGTTAGAAGAGGTGTTGGTGCGTGCTACGTGCTCCTGGTGAGGTGTGGAGCATGATGGTGTGCTCGGTTGGGCGCTACGGCGACCGTGGCCACGACGGCGACAACGCCGGCGGCGTGGAGCTCTCGGCCAAGGTGGGGCTAGGGCCTAGAGGTCGAAAGAGACCAGGGGAGAAGGGGGAAACGATCCGGGGCTCACCGCGGTTGCAGTGGGCGTCGAAGCGGGCTCGGGGACGCGCCGGAGACGACGAATTCGACGGCGACGATGATCGGAGCCCGAAGAGGGGAACGGCGACGTGGCGGCGATGCAGGGCTTCCGGGGAGCTGTGGAGGGGTGGGGAGGAAGAGGGGGTCGTGGCGGAGCTTCTGAGCTAGTCGGGGAAGCGAGGGGTGGCCGGAGACGGCTGCTGTGGCGAACGGCGGCGAGTGTGGTGTTCGGCCGTGTGAGAGAGAGAGCGAGGGAGAGGAGAGGAGAGCCGGGGGAGAGTGAGAGAGAGCAGGGGGAGAGGCGTGGCGTCGTCCAGGGCATCGAGCAAGGAGGGGAGGACAGGCAAGCAGGCGAGCAGGTGGCGTGGCGCGGTGGCGCGCGCGCGCGCCGGCCACACTCCCCTCCCTCTGTCGGGACGAAGACGACAGAGGAGGGAGGTGGGCTGGGCCGGCTGCCGGCTGGGCCAGCCAGCTGGCTGGGCCGCACAGTGGAGGAGCCCAGGTAAGCTCCTCCTGTTATATATTTTTCTGTTTTTTTAATTTCTGACATTTGTTTTGATTTAAATAATATATTAAATCATTTATTTAACTTATGCCAATTTTTGCAGGAGCTATTTATATTATTCCAGAGCTCTTTTATAATTGGCATAATATTTGGGCATATATTAATATATATAATTAATATATTTCCAATGCAAATATTTATGCATTAATTCCAAATGCCCAAAATAAATGTCCATGAGCCACTAAAAATATTGGTTTGATTTTTATCTCTGTCCAATATTTTCAGAGAGCAACATGAGCATTTTCTTGGACCCTTTTGGAGAAATTTTTATTTGGGTCATTTTCAAAATGGTTCTGAGGGTTTCACAGATCCCTATTTCAAGTTTCTGATGAAAGAGTAAACATGATGCAACACTCTAATGCATGACTAGCTAGGGTGTGACAATCATGATGTAGATGAGCCTCTTAGAGATAGGATCAAATCGTGTGATATACGTAGTGATAAGGTGTACTCTCTAGAGGTTAAGTATGAGAGAGTGCCACACTTTTTTGGGTACTGTGGTTACCTTGGGCATGGCCAACACGATTGTAAGTTGCTGGAGGACCTCCATGAGATGAGGTTCACGGCAACAATGCGAGCCTCCCCATATAAGAAAAGAAACAGTAGAGGAGACTATGTAGCTCCAGTAGCGAATAGTGCTTGCCGCCTCCTAAGCTTTGGGAAGGAAGTCCAAAGAGAAAGGAGCTCAATCCAGGGCAGGAGGGCCCATGAGAAGATCCCGGATGATGTGCTGCTCAACCCCCAAGTGCAGGCTGTGATAGCTGCAGTAAGTGCGCTCAAGGTCTCCGAAGATGGTGGCTTCAGCAGGTCTCATGCACATCAGAGGTCAACTACACCATCACTGTCTGAAGGGATGAATGGAGAAGGCAACGCGGGCATGCAAACTGCTATGAGCATGCCCACGCCAGTGCATGGAGCGGCCGAGGGTGGCACCTAGCAGATCCCAGCTCCTTCCGCCCTCGTTGTCAAGGCTGCAGGTGGCGAGCCCACACCAGGTCCGACTCAGGCTCTTATAATTAATGCTGCTACTTCTGAATCAAACAAGGGCATGGACGTGGAGGCTGCGGCCTTGGCGGTGGCGAGTGTCCATGCTGCAGATGTGGCGAAAAGGAAGAATGGGACAACAAGCCTTGACCCTGCGGGTGACCCTATGTACCCACCGGGTTTTGGCCCAATCCCGTAGTTCACACAGCAGGAGGCAGCATGGACTGTGGAGGGCCTTTTCAACAAGAAGGTTGTGAAGAATAGGAGGCCTAGCAAGGAGAGAGCAGGGAAGGTGGCGCTAGTCTTGGGCAAGAGAGGAGGAAACGCATTGGAGGAGGCAGAAGATGCAGCAGCTACTGGGCAGGGAGGGGAAACAGAAAAGAACAAGAAAGCGTGTGCTGCAACTATAGGTGAGGAAGGAAAAGAGGTCACCAAGGAAGCTACCGGGCCAGGGGCTCCCGGTCAACTGGTCGATGCCGAGGAGGGCGCCCACCAGGAGCCATGACGATCATGGCATGGAACTGTCGAGGCCTCGGGCAACCTCGCACAGTTCAGGAGCTAGTGTGCTTAGTGCACACCTATAAGCCCAAGCTCGTCTTCCTCTCGGAAACTCAAAAATATAAGTATGTTAGGAACCTGAAATGGAGGCTAGGCCTTCGCCGTTGTATCACGCAACCCGGTACCAGAAGAGGTGCCGGATTGCCCTATTTTATGATGAGAGTGTTGAAATAAAGAAGATTGCCGTGGGGGCGAGGTTCATCGACGTGTTGATCCATTTGAATCCGCAAGTCATACAATGGAGACGAACCTTTGTTTATGGTGAACCAAAAGCACACGAACGACACCACATGTGGACTTTTGCAGAGAAGGATAAGGGACAAAAGCAGTTTACCTTGGTTGATGATGGGTGACTTCAACGAAACCATGTGGCAATGAGAACACTACTCGAAAGCAAAGCGTTCTGGAAGAAACATGGAAAATTTTCGTTTGGTTCTATCGGATTGCAAACTGTTTGACCTAGGCTTCAAGGGACCGGGCTAGACATACAATAACAAACAAGATGGAAACAACAACGTAAGGGCGTGCCTGGATAGATGTGTGGCATCGAGCGAATGGTCCGACTATTTCAATCAAGCTACTGTAGAGCACATCTTCTGCTCGAGATCCGATCATCTGCCTATCCTACTGAGAGTGGGAGGGAGAAAGGAATGGAGACCAAAGAAGAAGGGGTCTACGACAACATTCAGATACAAACATATGTGGGAAAGAGTGGAGTCCCTTCAGCCAACCATTACAGCAGCCTGGAAAGGAAAAGGACCGGCGGTGAACCTGAAGGAAGTGTGCTCAAAGCTGAATCAAATGAAGGGGGAGTTGCGAAGCTAGGCAAATCGAGACTTTGGCTCGGTCATCAATCAAACAGCGGACATTAGATCGAAACTGAGCAGAATCTAGAGCTCGACTAGCACACCCGAGACGCAAAAAGAGCAGATGACCTAGCCCGGGAATTGGATGAAATGCTACTGAGGGAGGAGCTTATGTGGAGGCAGCGTTCACGTGCTACATATCTCAGAGAGGGGGACAAGAATACCAAATGGTTCCAACAAAAAGCTACATGGAGACGGAAGAAAAATACCATTGGCAAGCTGAAAGATGATTCAGGCAAGTGGGTCGAGGATGACAAAGGAATACATGAAATAACAAACGTCTTCTTCAAGAAGCTATATGAGAAGGAAGAGGGGGTCGACCCCAATGAAATTCTGGACCTAATAGGAAACTGGGTGAGCAGGGATATGAACGACGTGTTGACAAAGCAGTTCATGGGGATGGAAATAAGTGGTGCCCTTTTTCAAATAGAGCCTCTGAAAGCCCCTGGTCCTGACGGCTTTCCAGGTCATTAACCGGGGGGGAGCTGAAAGAGGATGTCATAAGAGGTGTCCTTGAGTTTTCTGGGAGTGGGGTTCTATCAGATGGTATAAATGATATAGTGATCATTCTCATCCCCAAGGGTAATGACCCACAGTCAATCAAGGACTATAGGTCGATCGGTATGTGCAATGTCATTTATAAGGTGGTGTCAAAATGCCTTGTCAACAGACTTCGGCCCATCTTGGATGAGATTATTTCCGAGACACATAGTGCCTTTACCCCGGGAAGAATGATCACACACAACGCCATCATTGCATTCGAATGCGTTCACAAGATCCAACACTCTAGGAATGTTAGAGATAATTACTGCACATATAAGCTGGACCTTGCCAAAGCCTACGATAGAGTGGATTGGGATTTCTTGGAAGGAGTGCTTCGAAAGTTTGGTTTCTACAAGAAGTGGACTGATTGGGTTATGCAGCGTGTCTGTACTGTGAGGTACTCAGTGAGATGCAATGGAGGACTCTTGGACCCATTTATCCCATCCAGAGGGCTGAGACAAGGGGACCCCCTTAGCCCCTACATGTTCCTGTTTGTTGCGGATGGCCTAGTGCACTTGCTAAAAAAGGAAATTGCTGAAAACAACTTGACACCCATTAAGATTGCGAGAAACAGCCCGGGCATCTCAAACCTCCTCTTCGCGGATGATAGTTTGATTTTGTTCAAGGCCACGACTGAGCAAGCCAAAACCATCAAAAGAGTGTTAACAACTTTCTAGAGGTGTACGGGGCAACTTCTCAGTGAGAGCAAATGCTCAATTCTCTTTAGTGAGGCTTTCCCTGGGGCAACTAGAGCGGGCATTAAAAATATCCCCTGGGGGTACAATCAGATACTTTTGAAAGCAAGTACCTCGGGTTGCCGATGCCAGAAGGGAGAATGAAGGATGACCAATTTCAGCCAGTACTGGACAGATTTGGGAAAAGATGCAACGACTGGGCGGAAAGGTTTGTGTCTTATTCGACTAAAGAGGTCCATGTCAAGTCAGTTGTCCAGGGCCATCCCACGTATACAATGAGTGTGTTCATGCTCTCCAAAGGGTTTTGTGAGAAGTACGAGAGAATGATAAGAGATTTCTAGTGGGGGACGAAGATGGATACAGAAAGGTCCACTAGATGTCGTGGGACCGTATGACAAAACCGAAAAGGGATGGGGGTATTAGTTTCAGATAAATGCACCTCTTTAACCAGGCACTCCTCGCAAAGCAAGGGTGGAGACTGATCCAGAACCCTGATAGCCTCTGTGCGAGAGTGCTTAAGTCAAAGTACTACCCTAATGGAAATATCCTAGACACCGTCTATGCGTCAAATGTTTCACCGGTGTGGAGGGGCATCGAGTTTGGTTTGCAGCTTCTCAAAAAGGGATAATATGGAGGGTTGGAGATGGAAAAAGTATAAAAATCTAGTGAGAATAGTGGTTGCCTAGAAGGGAGGGTCTTATGATGGATGCATTCATAAGGAGGTCCAGGCTCCCCTGGGTAAATCAACTCATGATCCCGGAAAGCATGGAATGGAACGAAGGTCTCATCCACCAGATCTTCTATCCTTTCGATGCCGACGAGATATGCAAACTCCCGATCCCCAAGCTCGAATGTAAGAGACCAACTTGCCTGGCATTATGAAAGGAACAGAGCCTTTATGGTTAAAAGCGCGTACAAGCTAGCTACAAAACTCGCTCAACAGGAGGCCTCCCCTTCTAGTTCTACAAGGGACGCTGCCGATAGGAGCATTTGGGACTTGATTTGGAAGGCTAAAGTGGCAAGGAAAGTGCGTATTTTCGGGTGGGAGTGGCTACCAATACACTAGCCACTAAAGAAAACAAGCACAAACGAACTCTTGAGACAGATGGAACATGCAGCATATGCGGATGTGGGGTGGAGAATGAGTACCATGCAGTTGTTGAGTGCACCAAAAGTTGAGGTTTGAGAAGGGCCATGAGAGAAGTCTGGGTACTCCCGGTTGAGAAAAAGTTCAGGTACACTGGGGAGGATTGGCTGCAAGTACTTCTAGACTTAGAGAATGAGGACACGCAAGCAAAGGTGCTGCTTCTTTTGTGGCGCTGCTGGCATCTTTGGGAGGACTATGTCCGCAGCGAAGGTAGACAGTCAATTAGCTCGTCAGTCCAATTCCCAGAAAAGTATGAGGAAGAGTTCATATTGGCGGGAGCAGAGATGGACGTGGGGTCAGATGGAAAAACCTCCATCAGAGGGAGTGCTCCTGAACTAATACCTGACATGAACCTAAGCAGGCGCTGGATTCCCCCCATATAAGGAATTGTAAAACTGAACACGGATGCAGCGTTCGAGGCCGAAACTGGAGTGTGTGCTGCGGGAGTAATAGCCAGAGACGAAAGAGGTAGAGTTCTCTTCTCTGAATCCAAGGGCCTGCCCCCTGCAGTGGAGTGGACGAGGCTGAAGCCAGAGCTGCCCTAGTCGGCTTGCAAACTCTGGCTGGCCGGTACAATGGTCGGGTGATACTTGAAATGGACAACCAAGCGATAGTCAAGGAAGTAGAAGCACAAACCCACCCACGCTCTGCCTGCTATGGACTAATAATGGACATCAAGCGGACGATGGGAAGTTTCTCTACTTGCAAGATCAGCCACGTGAAGCGATGCAAGAATGCCTTGGTGCATGGGCTGGCTGCCCTGCACAGAAGTTCTGGCGATCAGATGCTTGCTTCGGACGTCCCAGCTAGCCTACAAAATCTGATGTCTTCTAAATGTATCACCCCGTAGAGTAGCTGAGCTGCTCTAGTTCTCAAAAAAATAACTGTCTCATGATGAATATCATCCAACAAGTCACCGATCCAATGCCTACGAATTTATGTTATATTGTTTATGCTAAGTTACTACTACTATCATCACTGTTACACTTGCTACAAAATTACTGCTATCACTGTTACTGTTACCGTTGCTACTGTCACTACTATCAAAACTATCAAACTACTGTGCTACTGATCACTTTGCTGCAGATAGGTGTGGTTGAATTGACAACTCAACTGCTAATACCTTCAAATATTCTTTGGCTCCCCTTGTGCCGAATCTATAAATTTGGGTTGAATACTCTACCCTCGAAAACTGTTGCGATCCCCAATACTTGTGGGTTATCACATGGCAGGGGTGGCGGGAGGCGGCGGGGGCCCATTGTGGGTGGTGCCGGCGGCGAGGGCGGTGTGGATGGCCCGCGCCTTCACCTACTTCATCCGCCGCTCCTCCAAGCGGAGGTACGCAACAAACTTAGCAAAGGACGGCTCGGGGATGAGGGTGAGGTTCGCCACGGCCTTGCCAAAGTCCCCGTTGAGCCCGTGATGAACGTGCTGAGGAGGAGGTCATCATCGATCTTTGCACAAATATCGCGGAGCTCGTCAGCAAGGGTCTTGAGACGGCGACAGTAGTTGTTGACAGAGGAGTTGTCCTGGTGGCACCCAAAAAACTCTTGCTGCAAAAAAACACAATGTTGGTGAAGAGTCCGTTCAGCTTGGTCCACACGGCATGGGCGTCATCACCGTCATACACGACCATCTGAAAGAGGTCCAGCTAGATGGTGAGGAAGAACCACCGGATGATCGTGGTGTTGATGGTGGACCAGCCATGGAACTCGGGGACGAGGCTGGAGTCGACGGAGCCATCCACATGGTCGACGAGGTGGTACTCCCGGAACACGAGGGAGAAATACATCTTCCACGTGTAGTAGGAGGAGTCCATCTGGCAAAGACGAACTGGCACCCGCTCATAGATGTTTAGATTGCGGATGTCGTTAACGTTGGGAGGGTTGGCATCGGCATACGGGTTGGATTTGGTGGACGCAGATGATGTGACGGAAGACATGACGACTAGGGTCGGCTCGGGGTGGCGCGGGTTAGGGTTTGGTGCGGGTGGTGGCAGCGGGTCGGTGCGGGGTGGTGGTGGCACTCGGGAGGGGTTTTGGTCGGGCAAAGGGGAGGGCAGCAGTGGCTAGGGGAACGGTGGCTGGGAGGGCAGCGGTGCTCGGGTGCGGGTGGCGCGACGATAGTAGGGGTGTAGGTGGCGACACGGGGAGAGACGGGGAGCGGAGGTGGCGAGCGCGGGGAGACGCGCAGGCAGCGGCGGCTGGGTGGCGGCGGAGGCGCGAGGAGGACGCGCGGCGGCGGCGTGGCGGAAGCTAGGGATTAACCCGGAAAACTGGTACCATGTATGATATATGAATTGCACGATGTATTGCTTGTTGGGGAACGTAGTAATAATTACAAAAAAATTCATATGTGTCACCAAGATCAATATAGGAGAAGCTAGCAACGAGAGAGAGGGAGTGCATCTTCATACCCTTGAAGATTGCTAAGCGGAAGCGTTACAAGAACGCGGTTGATGGAGTCGTACTCACGGTGATTCAAATCGCAGAAGATCTGATCCAAGCGCTGAACGAACAGCGTCTCCGCGTTCAACACACGTACAACCCGGGGACGTCTCCTTCTTCTTGATCCAGCAAGGGGAGACGAGAAGTTGAGGGAGAACTCTGGCAGCACAACGGCGTGGTGGTGGAGGTTGTGGTTCTCCAGCAGAGCTTCGCTAAGCACTACGGAGGAGGAAAAGTAGGAGGGGGGAGGGCTGCGCCAGGGGCAAGGAGTGCAGCTCCCATGCACCTCCCCACTATATATAGGGGTGGAGGGGGCTGGTTTCCTGCCCTCCATGTCCATTGGGGCGTTGGCAAAGGAGGGACGAAAGAAATCCCATCCTTTCCCTTCGCCACCGATTGTTATCCCCCCTTTTTAGGGATCTTGATCTTATACCTTCGGGATATGATCTTATTCCTTCTAAGGGGGGATCTTGGTGCGCCTTGACCAGCGGTGTGGGGCCTTGCCCCCACTACCCACGTTCATGTGGGTCCCCCCATGCAGGCACTACAAAAAAAAGACACATCCGTGACATTTTGGGCCGAAAGAATTTTTTCCTGTCATACATATGACACTTCTATGACGATAATTGTGACAAAACCCGGTATCATCATAGATGTGGTGGGCTCCTACTTCTATGACAAAAAATCATGACAGAAAATGGGCTTTTCGTCCTGGGCGGGCCGGAGACGCAGTTGCATGACATTCTTTGGGCCGTCCATGACGGAGAAAACCGTGGTAGAAGCGAGGGAGAGGAAATTTTCAGGGAGTTCCCGGTTACGGTGGGAGGTCGGGGGCCGAGTGATGCGCGTTTATCTCGTACACGTACGCGCGTGTGTGCAAGGTGTTGGCTCTAACTGAACCTGAGCGAGGCGTTGGGCTCTAACTAAACTCGAGCGATTGCACCGCAAGCTACGCGTTACTGAACCCGAGCGATCGATCAATGGCTTCTAACTGAACCCGATCGAGCGATTCCTTCGCTACTGCTGTTAACTGAAGCCGATCGATGCTGCCTTTGGGATGAACAGTGAGTGTTGTGGGGGGGGTGGTCTGGATGAATAGTGAGCGGTGGCGTTGCCTCTGGATGAACAGGACCCCATGGTGTGGTGGAGGGCTGGATGAACAGTAGACGGTGGAGGGGTGCCCGTGGAGGGGTGGTTGAACAGGACCCCTTGGTGTGGAGGGATGGATGAATAGTAGACGGTGGAGGGGTGCCCGTGGAGGGGTGGTTTAACAGTAGCCGGTGGAGTAGCGCGCGGTGGAGACTGGATGAATAGGAGCCCGTGGAGGCTGGAGGAGGTCGATGGTAGCCCGTGGAGGCTGGAGGAGGTCGACAGTGGAGATGAACAGTATCCCGTGGAGTCCTGTTTTGTGGTATGCCACA
>NC_041388.1:697449854-697507066 GCF_002162155.2 Triticum dicoccoides | reverse complement strand
TTAACAGGACCCCCGTTTCGACCGTAGGAGGTCTGTTTCGTCCGTTTTGCGATACGCCACACCCCTCCCAATCAACAGGACCCCGTTTTGACCGTAGGAGGTCCGTTTCCTCTGTTTTGCGATACGCCACACCCCTCCCGATCAACAGGACCCCATTCCGAATGTAGGAGGTCTGTTTCCTCTGTTGTGCGGTACGCCAAGCCTCGTTTCCATCGCCTGTTCCGTCCAAGCCCTCCCGATGAACACGACCACCCATTCCGTTCAGACCCAGCCGGTTGGCTCCCACGCGTTCTGTTGCCTCCCGATGAACACGACGCATTCCGTTGCCTCCTGATGAACACGACGCATTCCGTTGCCTCCCCATGAACATGACGATGACACTGTCTCTCCGTTCCGAGCCAGCCATGTACACAAGCCATGGCCGTACGTATGCGCGAGTAGGCGTTCGAGACCTCGCCCGTATCTACACATACATGGTCGTATTTTCTTTCTTGCACCCTGCTCGCTGTACGTACATGTACATGCTACGTGCACGCCTCTACTACGACACGTACGCGCCTCTACTACGACACATGCACGCCTCTACATCCACCAGTATATATGTACGTACACGTTCGCGACCAGAATGATAACGCTACGTACGCTTCGACCAGGTGGGTCCCGACTGTCCGGCACTTCCTTGCCTGCGAAGATGTAGTTGGTGGGTCCCAGCAGTCAGGGGCAAACGTTTTTTCGTGAAATACGATGGCCCGTCCGGTGGGTCCCCGCTGTCAGGTGGAGGAATAATTATTTTGCACGTAATAAGGTGGCACTTCCTTGCTGTGGCCATGGACCCAGCTGTCAGCCTCTCCATGTACAGTCCACGTCCAATGGAAGCCGTTCCTTGACCACGTTGACCACACCGCGCCGAGAGCACCAGGGCGGTGGACGACGGCGAGGCCTAGGAAGGGGACGACGCGGAGCCGGGGAAGACGCGGCAGTGGATGCCCATGCATAGAGGAGTACGAGGGTTCACTGGTTCGCTACGGCGTGAGGCTGTCGTCGCTATAGAATAACGGGGGTGTGGGTGAGTAGAGGGATGGCCTGGCCAGCGGTGGGAGTAGTAGGGGCGGTGAGGCCTCCGCCGCATCGCAGCCGGCCACGGGAGGCAGGAGCACGAGGCACGACCGGCGCTGGTTTGGGCGGCTGGAGCAAGAAGACCAGAGGTTGAAGAAGCACCACGACCGTTGGATGGACATCGTATGGTCACTGGAGCTAGAATCGTGCATATTGACTAAGTTGACAAAGCCCTCCGTCCCCGTCAACTTAGTAGGCCCACAAGTCAGCCTGCCACTATACTGGGTCCCAGCTAACAGGGGGAGTATTCATTTTTTGTGCGTAATAAGGAGGCACTTCCTTGCGTGCGAAGATATAGCTGGTGGGTCCGAGCTGTCAGCGGCGGTAACGTTTTTTTTGCAAAATACAGAGGCCCTTTTGGTGGGTCCCTGATGTCAGGTGGAGGAATCATTAGTTTGCGCGTAATAAGGAGCCATTTCCTTGCGTGCGGCCGTGGACCTAGCTGTCGGCCTCTCCACGTACAGTCCACTTCAGATGCATGTCGGTCGTGGACCACGTTGACCAGGCCACGCCGAGAGAACCAGGGCGATGGACGACGGCGAGGCCTAGGAAGGGAACGACACGGAGGCAGGGATGACTCAGCAGTTGTTTCCCATGTGGAGGGGAGTACGACTGTACGAGGGTTTACTGGTTCGTCTATCGTCGCCGGAGAATAACAACAGGTGTGGGTGAGTAGAGGGATGGCTAGGCCAGCGATGGGAGTACGGTGGGGCGGTGAGGTCTGCGCGGCAGCAGAGCCGGCCGCGGGGAGGAGGGAGCAGACAGTCCCACCGGCGCTTGTTTGAGCGGCTGGAGCAGGAAGAGCAGAGATTGAAGAAGCACGACGGTCGTTGGATGGCCATCCAACAGTCACTGCTTGTGCGTCAACCTTTTTTTAGGAAAGCCTCAAATCTGTGGAAAACAACATACATCCCATCTGCCATTACTTCTAATAATTTACAGCCCATTTGCTAATTATTAAGGTTTATTTGGAGCCCATATTCTTTTTGTTAGCATTACAGCCCATATTGTGACCACAGTTAAAAAATTATACGAAATTTTTCATATTTCGGTGCGGTCCGAACTGTTTTTAATCCCAAAATTTCGACTCACATTCAAACTGATTTTAAAAATAAATGTATATTAATATAAAATCCAACAAATTCTCCACACATAAAAATTAATGTAATTTGAAATCTCGAAATGAAAAAAAAAGATATTTGAAACTAATTGCCGGTTTGATGTGTTTTAAAAATGTACAGCCCATTTCTCATTACTGATGGACCATTTTCTCGGCCAGCCGAATGAAAGCTCTCCTCGTCTTGAAAGATTTGCAACCCAATAGGCCTGACAAAGCGACTTACTTAGCAAATCACAAAAAACTGGGTTGTGGTCGTGGACCCAGCTGTCAGCCTCTCCACATACAGTACTCTTCCGATGGAAGTCGTTCCTTGACCACGTTGACCACGCCACGCGGAGAGCACCATGGCGGTGGACAACGGCGAGGCCTAGGAAGGGGACGATGCAGAGCCGGGGAAGACACGGCAGTGGAAGCCCGCGCGGAGAGGAGTACGAGGGTTCACTGGTTCGGCTGCGGTGTGAGGCTTCCGTCGCTGCAGGGCCTGGCCGGCGGTGGGAATAGTACGGGGCGATGAGGCCTCCGCGGCAGCACAGCTGGCCAAAGGAGGCAGGAGCATGCGGCACGATTGGCGCTGCTTTGGGCGGCTGGAGCAAGAAGACCAGAGGTTGAATAAGCACTACGGCCCTTGGATGGACATCGTACGGTCACTGGAGCTAGAATCATTCACATTGACTATGTTGACAAAGCCCTTCGTCCCCGTCAACTTAGTAGGCCCACAAGTCAGCCTCCCACCAAGGTGGGTCCCAGCTAGCCGGGGGAGTATTCATTTTTTGTGCGTAATAAGGAGGCACTTCCGGTGGGTCCGAGCTGACAGTGGGGGGAACGTTTTTTTCGTGAAATACGGTGGCCTGTCAGGTGGGTCCTAGCAGTCAGGGGGCAAACATTTTTTTCGCAAAATACGGTGGCCCGTCCAGTGGGTCCCTGCTGTCAGTTGGAGGAATCATTATTTTCCACGTAATAAGGA
This sequence comes from Triticum dicoccoides, assembly GCF_002162155.2. Classification (NCBI taxonomy): domain Eukaryota; kingdom Viridiplantae; phylum Streptophyta; class Magnoliopsida; order Poales; family Poaceae; genus Triticum; species Triticum dicoccoides. Next base: position 697,503,866 of record NC_041388.1, on the reverse strand, counting down.
GGCACTTACTTGCTACGGCCGTGGACCCAGCTGAGACTCTCCACGTACAGTATACTTCCGATGGAAGTCGTTCCTTGACCATGTTGACCTCGCCGCGTTCCGTTGCATGCATGCGTCCATGGGCGTGGTGCATCCCCACTATCAGCCTCTCACGTACAATCATCTTCCGATGACTCTCGGTTGTTGACCACGTTGACCACACAGTGTTGAGCGCACCCAGACTGGAACGACCCAGAGATGGGGAAGACGGGGCAGTGGAGTCGCAGATGGAGAGGAGTGGGAAACTTCACTGGTACGGGTACGCGGCAACACAGCCGCGGTGCCGCCCACGGGAGACAGGAGCAAGAACAGAGGTTGAAGAAGGAGCACGGCTGTTGGATTAACATCCAACGGCCCAACTGCTAGAATCATTTGTTGATTAAGTTGACAAAGCCGTGCGTACACGTCCGCTTAGTAGGCCCACAAGTCAGTCACCAAGTCTGGCGGGTCCCAGCTGTCAACGGGATGAATAATGTTTTCGTAAAACAAGGAGGCACTTCCTTCCGTGTGAAGATACAGCCGATGGGTCCTAGCTGTCAGGTGGAGGAAACATTTTTTTCAGCTTAATAAGGAGGAACTTTCCTTGCGTGCGACCATGGACCTCGTGGGTCCCAGCCGTTAGGCTCTCCACGTACAGTCCTCTTCCGATGACTCTCATTTCTTGACCATGCCGCACCGAACGCAGGGAGGCGATGGACAACGGCGAGGCCCCGGACGGGAACGACTCGGAGATGGGAAAACGCGGCAGTGGATTCGTAGATTGAGAGGAGGAGAAGGGTTATAACTGGTTCTGTTGCGGCATGTGGCTGTAGTCTATGGAGAATAATAGGAGGTGTCGAGGGGTGGAGGGATAGCCTGGCCGGCGGTGGGGTAGCACTTCGCAGTGATGCGTGCTAAGCAGAGCCGCTAGCCACCGGAGGCCGGAGCAGGCGGTCCCGGCGACCTGGAGGAAGAAGACGAGAGATTGAAGGTGCATGCCGGCCATTGGATATAAATCCAATGGCTGTGGATGACACAATCATTTGTTGACCAAGTTGACAATGCCCTGCGTAGGCTTCGCCCTATTGTCCCACATGTCAGCCTGCAAAAATGCGGCATGTATTTAACCCATGTTTTCTAGAATGTATAGTCCATTTGCTGGGCTGGGTGAACAAATAATTTCGCGTCAATCAGGCCCATGTATATTTTCTAAGAAATCCCAGCCCATTTTCACTTCCTTGAAATACACGTATTAGGTGGGCTCGTTATATATATAATGTTATGTTAGAAGGAGCAATTAATATCAAAGAATAAACTGGAGTGGCACATTATATATATATAATTAAGAAATTAGCGAGTAATTTCTCAAAATAAAAATGAGCGCATTATTATTAAATTCGTCCTTCAAATCTTCGCAAGCTTTTGTACGCAATCACCAGGATTTTCCTTGCATGTGAGTCAAAAACAACCAGGATTTTCCTTGCCAACTTCAGTTAAACATTTACTTTTATAAGTTAATAATACGTGGGATGTTTTTATAATGTAATAATATAAATATATATAATGTGGTTAGAAGGGAAAACATAAATTGGACACAACATTACTTTTATAAGAGACATGTGTTTTATACCCCATAGTAGGCATACTAACAAGTTCACACATAAATACAACAGAAAAGGTAAACATTCATATCAAACTCAGGTTTACAGCACACGTTCATATTCATAGCCAACATTCACTATCAACAACTCAAAAGAATCATACATACACAAGCTCAGCATATCTATGCATCCAAATGATTGATAGATCACACGACAATATTCATACATAATTCACAAAAAGATTCAGATATACACATGTTCAGTATGTTTATGCATCCAAATGATTGAGATCACAGCCAATATGATCCATGGACAAACTTTAATTACCTAGGGTACAGATTGGTAAATGGTGTTCAATCGGAGCACTACTAGGAAAAGGGCTATAGATGGAAATGACACTAATGGCGCACCAGACATGTGGTGCGCCATTAGTATATACTAATGGCGCACCATGTGTTGGTGCGCCATTAGTGTCCAAATACTAATGGCGCACCACATCTACGGTGCGCCATTAGTAACAATTTTTTTTAATTTTTTCAAAACTACTAATGGCACACCGTGGGAGTGGTGCGCCATTACTAGTTCAACTAGTAACGCTCCCATGGTGCGCCATTAGTAAAAAAAATTAATTTTTTCAAAACTACTAATGGCGCACCATGGGAGTGGTGCGCCATTACTAGTTGAACTAGTAATGGCGCACCACTCCCACGGTGCGCCATTAGTAAAAAATTTAGTAAAAGTTTTTTTTAATTTTTTTTTCAAAACTACTAATGGCGCACCACTCCCACGGTGCGCCATTAGTAACTTGGCCCAAACATTCGCCCGAATGCACCCCTCCTTGTGGATTGCCTTTTCAGTTTCAAAAAAATAAAAGAAAATGATAGAAATGTCAAAAAATTAAAAGAAAATAAGATTCCCATGTGATATGTGGTCTAGTTGTTAGCAAAATTTACAAACATGAATTTTCGACTTTTTTGCAAAATCTCTCGAGAATTTGTAAAAATGGGAACCCCGTTAAACATTTTCAAAATCCCCAAAACCTAACAGAAAAAAAGTTACGGGGCTTCTAAGATCCGGAGGCAAAAAAATTCAAAAAATTTCAAACTTACTAGTGGCGCACCGTGTGCTAGGTGCGCCACTAGTAACAGAAAAAAAATTGGTTTTAAAAAAAAATTGAATTATTTTTCAAAATATGATACGTATATGATCGGGAAGTTTGAAATATTTTTTCAAAATTTCATCATACTCATGAACATGAACAAAGTCCTAGACATCAGCAAGGTTTAATAAGATTGACATGATAGATATGTCAACAAGTGCCTGTGAAGTGAGGTGGTGCTGGGGTTGGATAGAACTATGAAGTTAAGCATGCTTGGGCTCGAGTAGTGCGAGGATGGGTGACCTTTCGGGAAGTTTGACCATAGAGTGCGATTTGACCTGAGATTAAGCATATTGACTCGAGATTAAGCCATGGTGACCTAAGATTAAGAAAATAAATAAATTTTCATTTTTAAAAAAAATGAAAAAAATTGAATTTTTTAAAAAAATGAAAAAAAATTGAATTTTAAAAAAATGAAAAAAAATTACTACTAATGGCGCACTTCTATGTGGTGCGTCATTACTAAGTCAGATAGTAATGGCGCACCTCTAGGCATACTAATGGCGCACTACTGGTGTGCCATTAGTAAAAAATACTAGTGGCGTGCTACTAATGGCGCACCAGTAGTGCGCCATTAGTAGGCAAAACTGGTGTGCCATTAGTAGGCCTTTTCCTAGTAGTGGAGGTACTTCTTGCTAAAATTAGTTCTTGTACGAGTAAACTTTCGAGTACATAAGAGGCAGCACAGACAATCTGAACTTTGCTTGTAGGTTTATCCTCAAATAGTGGCCTCGTGCCGAGGGAGGTTTGAGCAATTTGGCCACTGCTTTCATCCAACTAGTTTACTGGCTCATCTTGGTCCTGTATCTCGCCAAAATTCTACATTGCAGACGAGAAAGGAGGCGGTTGAGAAAATGAACCACCCAAAAAATTTGTGTAGTTCAACCAAAATGGAGCATCCTTGGCATGCAAACTGATTAAGTGTCAGATGAATATACGCGTCAACCAACTTGTCTGGAATCTTTAGACTCCATGCCATATAGTTCGCTACCATATGTGCCGATAACCAAAAGGCACAAGTTGGGACCAAAGATTGGACTGCATTTTTCTGGGCTATGCACCAAGCAATATTTTTGGCGTTCACTCTCCTAATACTTGGAGTTTGACAATTGGTTGACGTCGGTTGATATTCGAATGAATATAGGCACTTCTTGTCAACATTGATGCTTGTCTGAGTGAACTTTGGAGTACATAGCAGCAGCATAAGTACCTGTCCATCTGATCATTTTGTGCAGTTCTACTGACATCACCCGATGTAATGATTTGCCTGTGAGTTCAGGCTCCAAATTGCTCCTTTATGAAATCGGCAAACAGTAGCACAATACCAAATTACCAATACATATGACAGGCACAATAATCAGGATAAAGACCAGTACCAACCTGTGTGAGGTAGCATATCAATTACTATTTCCTTTGACTGGAAGCCGAGATAAGCCAAGCGACTGACAGCAAAGGAAGAAAGCAAGCGGAGATTAGCGACTGACAGGGAAGGATGGAAGCTATCGAGGCAATGAAGCACCCAAAGTTTTTGTGCAGTTCCACCAAAATCGAGCATCCATGTTGGCACATATATTGAGAGAGTGAGATTACTGTAATAGTGGGACTAGTTGATGAAACATACACTAACAAATAGAAGCACCCTCATTATCTTAATGGGTAAAGTTAGCAACATAGTAGTCTTTCTTAAAGAGATGTATTAGTTTATTTAATCAGTGCCAATTAGCTGAACTCAACACTCAAAGCATTGCCATTTATCATAGGTTGCAAAACTTTAACGTGCAAAGATAAAGGAGTTTCTCATGACAGTAGCACGATACAAATAGAGATGACAGCAAACTAATATGGATGAAGGCCTTAGGCCCGTACCAACCTGAGAAAAAAAGCTTATTCATGTAGTCCCATAAGAGATGATAAAGCACTCACTGGAATCACACAATAGTATATATTTTTGTGCACTTCAAATGTATGGTTGAAATCACTCTTGTTTACCGGTGCTGAGATTATATCGAAAGATTATCAAGAACTTCCAGCATAGTTAAAGCACTGGCTGGGATATAGTTCATTGTTTTGTCTTGTGTAGTTGCTCTAAAATGTATGATTGTCACAACATGATCCCTGCTTGCACAAGTAGGAACAAGGTGAAACCTTCATTAGCTTAGGGAGAAAGGATAGGAAGACATTAGCATATTACTCAAACAGTAGCATCAAATTCATGATGGACAATACGCAAAACATTGCCTCATTGAACCAATGGCAATAAATTGACATGCAAAACAATAGCACTATTATGTCATGACACTAATAATATTCCCTCCCTGCTCCACCACATGATTCACGTCCATAGACAAACATACACACGTACATGATTCAGCATAGGGTCCTACTAAAGATTTGTTTAACTCCAACAGGAAAATTAGGCAGTAATAAATTAGTGCTACTTAAGTACTCCTAATTAATTAAGTGAGACAGCAGAAGTGGAAGGGCTCCCTGGAGGATCGTCTCACATGTAAGGTAGTCGTTGTCGGAGCCCTTGAATGGCCTCGAATGAGGCCTTTTGCTTCAGCAAGATCGCCTTGGCACTATTTATTCTTCTTCTTCCTCCTCTTCATGCTTTGTTTCTATTTCTCCTCACCAGTTGGTGAAACCAAGTACATGATTGGCCTTCTAATTCAGAATTGGTTTTGTCAGTGAGGGAGTACAAGTGTACTAGTAAAAAACAACATTATTTTCTCATGGCAGTCAGAAAATAGAGATGAACACATGCATTAAATAACATTCTTACCTAAAGGAAGGTTATGGCGCCAATATGGATGATGAGGATTGGAACACAGATCTCCCCTTGTGCAGTTCCACCAAAATGAACCAACTGTTCCATTCTGACATTCCAGTTAAACAGCACAAAAGTCACTTCTTTTAAGAAGAGTTTTGTACAGTGCACCAAAAGGTCATAACAACAACCATGTGAATTGGATATCCCTGTTTGCACAAAAAGGCACAGAGGAAACAGTCAGAGTCTCAAACAATTACAGGCAAAAACATTTGGCTAAACTTGTCATAACTTATAACAGTGGCATGGCTTCATTTTTACCAGGGACATTAGATTAAGAACAGCTAAGGCTGCGTTCGGTTCACAGGTTTGGTGCAGGATTTTCGTAGGAACACAATTCCTACGGCATTCTTTCCCTTCCAACCATTCGAAACACGGGAAAGGTGAATAGTGTTTCATAGGAAAGTTGGTCTGGTAGTACTGATTCCATAGGATTAGAAACATCCACGCGCTGCTCATTTTTTAGGCGGAGTCCCGAGGCAGGCGCTCGCTGCCATGCGTTAGACAGGTTGTTGTGTTGTACGTGAGGTGAGGACAAGAGTAGTCACTGTGCAGCTGAATAAACAAATAGCATCTCATACTGCCAACCATGCTACTCCAAAAAAACAAATATGTACATTTCATAGTCCATCCGAACACATTCTCTTGAGAGTTTCCTCTGGTTTTCTTTTCCATAGTTTTATACCTACATTCCTTTCCTATTCCTCTATTTTCATCAAGACCTATGTTTTCTGCCCCTTTATTCCGAACGGAGCCTAAATATTTGGTATAAGGGCATGGGACAGTGGGTGCACCAGCAATCCAACACCATGTACGTAAACAGGGGCATAAAGTGGTGATTCATAGTTTGTTGCCCCAAGAAACAAACATCCAAGAAACAGATTTGGGTTGGTCCCATTTTTGTTCACTCTAGCCACCTACTCCTATGTGTGGATAGCAAATCTTGTCCTGGTCATACCACTGTGTACAGCGTTACCCCTATATTTCCCTTTTCGACCAAGAGATCGGTTGGATGACAAGTATGTACTACTTTCACCCCCTTTCCTTCCCGGCCTGTTTGTACCAAGTCCGGTGTACATACTAAATTCCCCCACCCCCACTTTATTTCTTGTTTGAACCAAGTACTCCCTCTGTCCGGAATTACTTGTCATCAAAATGGATGTGTCTAGAACTAAAATACATCTAGATATATCAAATTCAATGACAAGTATTTTTGGACGGAGGGAGTACAAGATTCGACTCCATGAAGTAGCTTTACCCCTATCTATAGAAGAAGAAGAAATGTGGAGTTGGACCATCCGATCAAGAGGGGCTGAGAGGTAGAAAATGATGCACATGCAGCGACGTAGTGAGCTGGCGAAGTAGAGCTAAGGCGGATTCAAACGAAGATATACCTGAAGGTCGTCGGGATGTGGATAGGTGGGCGGCGGGAGGCCAGATCCGCCCACAGGCAATGACGAAGGGATCGGAGGACCTCCCGCGCCGGCGCTCGGCCAGAGATAACGGTGCGGCCGGCAGTGGGTCTCCTCCCTCGCTATCATCGATGGCCTAAACGCTGCCCCTCCTCCCCTTCCCCGGCGGAGGGGGATACGTCCGGATCTGTAACCAGCGGTGAGGATAGAAAGCCAGTGTTTTTTGAAGGGAGAAAGACAGTGTTACTACCCCTATCTTGTTTAGATCTAGAGAGGATGAGAGTGTGTGAATAGAGCAACCCTAGCAAGCAAGCGTGGAGGCTCCAGCCTATATATACGTAATGGGGTAGTTTTCCTTTTTCACTCCATCAAAACAATCGTTTAAAATTGTGTACTACTACATGCCAGGTCACGGTTTTTTTAGTTGTTGATTGTTTTTTGAGATAGCTACCCTCTTGTTCCAAGTGGTGTTACGGTGTGCCAGGTCGCACTTTGTATCGTTCAAGACTGGTACTACAAGTCCCTCCATTAAATGAACAACCACCCCCTCGTAAAAATTGTGAACAAGCCCATGGCTAAAATTAGCGGAAACATGGGTTGCCCCAACATGCATTATTATTTATATTTTCTACTCCCTCCGTTCCTAAATATAAGTCTTTTTTATTAGCCACACCTAAGACGAGACTTTTTTATTAGCAGTGAACCCCACATGTCATAGACACAAAAATTATGGCAAGATTCCCTTAGGCAAGCCAAACCGTGTCTAACAATTTGAGCAACTCAGGTTAGGCAAGTGTGGCAAGTGTGGGAAAAATAATGTGGCAACATAAGACAAACATAGTCACAATCCAAACAGCCCCGTAATTTTTTGTGACATGCATGAAAATTTGGTTAGTTAAATTTATAGTCAAAATTTGGCAAGGTGAATCAAATCAACACATGCAAGTATCAAAAGGAAAGTCACGGCATGCATGCATGCGTTGTACTCCCTCCATTTCCAAATATAAGTCTTTTTAGAGATTGCACAAGTGACTACATACGAAGCAGAATATGTCTACTCCTACATACGAAGTAGCCCATTTGAAATGTGTAAAAAGACTTATATTGAGTGCAGTGCTTTGATTGGTCGCGTCAACTCGTACAAGACCGAGAAATTTGATTACTACAACGCCCTCTCCCTCGCGGACTGAGCTCCGATGCCTTAACTGCACCTGCCTTTGGCTGCATGACAGGAGGGCCAACCACCTGTTGGGCCCACCTGTCATAGACGCAAAGGCAGGAGCAGTAAGTAGAAGCTTTCGCTACACGCTATCCCTCCCGCATGAGGTGGACGGACATGCAGCAGTGGATTCGATACTGTAGAAGTAGGAGTAACATCATTGTTCGTCTTCTCGAAGAGGCAAAGAGCCAAGCGCAACCCGAACGTGGCAGTTGCGAACGCTCGCGTGTTGCGGTTCCTTGGAGTACTAGCCAGGCTCTTGCATGAGACAAAATTGCTATTGTTTAACAATTAAACTCCATTATCCATTGGTTGATACTCATTCTGCATTGGTCCACGCGCTTAGCACCGTTTCCTCCTGGGGTCACCAATGTTTATTTGCTAATTAATAGCATTGCATGCAATGAACTAGCCATTGCAAGTCATTAAAAGCATGCACACCTCTCATCTCTTATTGGTTGATATGTCAAGAAACAAGAAACAAGGTAGAATTTAATGCACCCTGCCTAAGTGTTTTGGGACTATTTGGTTTTCGTAAGATGACTTACACACCTAGACGGAGGGAGTAGTATAGCCCTGTAAACGGAAAGGAGTATTTGCCTTTCTAGAGATTTCAACAAGTGACTAGACTTCCCTCCCTTCCGGTTTATAGAGCTCAAATCTCAAATCTCATGAACCAAGGCATTTTGTGATTGGAGGAATGTATCTCGTACTTTACAAAACTACCCTAATTAAACTCATGCATGAATTACGTAGTTCTCTCGTTTTCCTCTCCGCCTTGGTCGCGGTGCACAATATTGAGCACTCCTATATGACTAGCCGCTCTATCTACATGCGCGTCATTTCAAAGCATCCTGGCACGCGTGCCATCCACCAAATCATAGCGAGTTGCTACAGTCGAGACTCACCTGTCACCCTGGTGTGGCCGTCATGACCTGTCGTATCACAAAACCCACACCTTTACCGCAGTGGTAAGGTGGCCTCCAAGTTGGACTGGACGAAGCAACCATCATTTCACTGGAACGCTCGTTCAAGCCCTTTCTTCCCTTTGTTGAAGAAAACCTCACTCCAGGCTACTCACTTCTGCCATTTTTCTTCTGTATCGACGAAGGAAAGGTGGGCGAATCAGTTATGCTGCTATATTTTCATTCCAAGAATCTTTTTTTTGCGAAGCACCGACCGATTCTCACATCCTATTCTTTTCCTGTTTTCATTGCGATTGTGGTTTCCTTTCGATTGCTTTTTGTTTGTCAGTTAATTGATGGATCCTGGAGCACTAGGCAAAGAGTTGCCGGTGGACAACCCACTGGAGACAGCGATCTCCAGGAAGCGAGCACCGACCAACGAGTTGACCATGTTGGTGGGCCAACCCATGGAGACGAAGAACTCCAAGAAACAAGCACTGGCCAAAGAGTTGAGGACGTTGGCGGACGAAATCCTCAAAGAAAGTTGGAAGAACAGGAAGGGCCCCACCGTGCCTACCCCAGGAACTCTAATTGCCACCTATGTGAGGCTCAAGACCGAGTTTGAGGAGATAGTCACCGTTGAGAAGCAGAATTCCCCTGGCAAGGTGATGGCCCCCATCGAGGACGAGGAGATGGCCCTCGGAGGGATGAGATCCCCTGGTGAACTGCACAAGGTAAAAAATAATGGCTTATTATTGTGGTTTTTGATTATTTGCAATGTGCTTGCTAATATGTTAGGGTTGTGCAGGTGCCGGTGGACGTCCTTGATGATTCCGATGTCATGGCCCGTCCTGTTGGCATCGCCCTAGAGATCGATTCTGATGCCGCTGTCCATCCTGTGGACATCGCCCCAAAGATCGATTCTGATGTCGCGGTCAGTCTTGTGGACATCGCCCCAGAAATCGATTCCCATGCCGCTGTCCGTGCTGTGGTCATTACCCGAGAGATTGATGATAAGAAATAGTTGGTCGCGCTAATACTTCAGGGTAGTTTAATTGCCCTGTGTTTAATTACCAGAACGATGCATGTTATCAAACCATCTTAGTGCTAGTGCACTGTCTTGTGTGGGCGGATCTTGCTACTTTTGTTTGATAATGAATCATGCGATGAATCATGCAAACCCTCTCCGAGTTATGGAAAGAGATGTATCCTCACCAGCTTTTGATGTAATATATGGCATGCTTAGATTTAAGTTTCAACTATTTATCATATCAGCACGGCTTGTTTGATGATTCTTGGTGTTAGTAGGCTAGCTATTGTGCGAGCTATAGTACTTGCAGAACACTCACCAAAGAGAAACGTTGGGGCTGATGAGCTCGTGGTACGCTTATACTTATCCCTCGTCGATCGACCAATAGCCCTAGCTCCTAAAATTGTAGGCTTAGCGATCGATCAGACAATAGTCGACATACATTCAGGCCTCATTTGGTTCATAGGGTAGGAAAATCATAGCAAAAGTACAGAGAACGTGCAACACAAAATCATTGCAGTGCAGAGACGTACTCCCTCCGTTCCAAAATAGATGACCTAGGCGGGCTAGTTTGGCCTAGTGGGTTTCAGTGATATGACGTGGTACAGTGCCGTCCAGTATTCGCGTGTGGTAGCAGTATTGCGGGTACAGTAAGTTTTCTTGAAGAAGCGGAATTCAACGAAGTTATGATGGTTCCTTCGTCCGAACAACTTACAGTGGGAAAGGTTGGGCCTGTGATACGACCGGTGTAGACCAGGATAATTTTGTGCATGGCAAGTGGACCAGGATGGTCGACGTCCCACATGTCGGTGAATGAAAGTATTCTTTCCGATATAGAGGATGAGCAACGAGTATTCACTGTTTATTTTTTATGAAAGCTATTGTCTCCACTGTTATGACGGAGGAGTGTGAAACACGGCAGCCCAGTGAACTTGGCATGTGCACCACTCCCTCCTTCCTCATGTAATGCCCAGTTACAGCTTTTTCTCACTTTCTCTCTATCTATTTCCTCTCAAATGTTTTTTACCTTTCTTTTTTAAGACACAATTGTTTTTATGCCTTTTTTAGAATTATTTTTTTATACCTAGGAGCACGTGTAGAGACGGGCTCTTGCAGAGTCCACTCCTTGACTTTGTCAATGCCTCTCTCTCCTCCACATAAGGAATACTACTTGCTATGCATGAATGCGGTGGGTTGCTTGCGTCTTGAGGGGCCAAGGCGGTTAGAGCGGGCTCCGAAAGCGGTCCGGACTCAAGCATGGCCCACCTCACATTATCACCATATATTTCTTGGAGTCCGTGCGCGGCGGGCGGGCGATCTCTTCTCCCTCCCCTGTTTCTCTCTTCTCAGCCGACGCCTGCCGAGCGATTAGAATTCGGCTATTGACGGTTTATTCAATTACGGTCCCACATGTTAGTGAAATTGCAAGACAACGTGTGTCCCCTCTGGTGAGCGGCGTGCGAGCCGGACGGTCGGGGTTGCGACGCGTACGAGTCGTAAGTGTGCCGCCTTTTCCTTTAGAACTTGCGAAGCGTAACATTTTCGCGCGATCAATTGATAGAAATCCAGAACAAAATGAAGAGGGTGGTGCTTTCCGCTTGTTAGGCGGGCTAGTTCGAGTGATATGACATGCTACAGTGACGTCCACTTGCTCCATTTTTATGTAAGCAAGAGTTTACACTCTTACGTGGGAGGAGTGCGAAACACCGCGGATCTGATTTAGATCGAGGGATAACTGTTCCCTGCCAAATAATGGAGGAATTTTAGCGATTATAGCGTGATAGTTAGGCATCTCCAGTGCTGGCCCACAAATTTACACCGGCATCTGTCCGAGGACACTGATGGATGCCATCCAATGCTGCCCGCATACCTTTCGACAACTATATGAACTAACCGGACGAAATTCGTGCAAACAAAGCAAATTTCAAATTAACTGGATGAAATTCATTACATTCGAAAACTTTTCCTACAAACTGGATGAAATTCATTACATATTTCGCACAAACCGTACTAAAACCTACTGTAAACCTAATCTAAACGATCACCGACGCCCGACCACCATGTCCGGCCATGAACTCGAGAAAGCCGGCCATTGCCTTTGCCTCCTCCTCATCAGCCTCGATAACCTCCTCCTCCGGAGCACAAGGTTCTGAAGAGTTCCGCCTCCATGCCGCCGTCAAGCGGCTAATCGGTCGCCGATGTTTACCCCACCAAGCTTGTCCTCGACTGAGTGGTGTAGCGGTGGCCTTCCCGGGACCAGAGCGGCGGCGACCTACCATGTACTACTCTTCCTCACTGCCGGCTATGGCCGCGCACGCTCGCCGGCTTCGTGGTCGTGGCAGCGGAGGGCGGCTGGGGAGGTGCCGGCGATCTCCTTCGTTTGCTCCTGCGACAGTACGTCGAAGAGAGCTTTGGAGCGCGCCCAGAGTGGAAGAACATAGATTCCCGACGACCGAGAAGGATCAAGGAACCTCGTGGTGGAGCGTCTACACTCATAATATTTAATATTATTCAACAATATAAAATTAACCAATCATCTCCACAGTGGACTGGAAGAGTACGAAACACGACAGCCCAGTGTAGTTACATCATACTAGCACATGGCTAACCCATGCTACTTGGCTTCCATGCGACACATATCTCTAGTAATCCAGCAGCTTGTATCGCTTCTCCCTCCTCGTCTCTATCAAAGTGTGGCGGGCTGGCGTTTCTGCCATCTATTGAGGTCGGTTAACTATCACATGTTAGCGACATGCCAAGAGCATTCTAAAAAAAATTCCTTTCACGTTCCATTTTCAAAAAGAAAAAAGTCCTTTCACTTACGAATTTGCATGTATGCTTTGAGTAACTTGCATGTCCTATACTGCTCATGTTTGATACTCTAACTTAGCTAGAGGTTAGACTAACTCATGACTAACCCTGAACTAACTGTAGCCAAAGAGGTGTTTGGGTGACAGGGTTAGATTGACAATAAATGCACTTCATGGAGAGAGACACTAGTAGAAAACGGAGCTTTAAAACCGGTTCGTAAGGGCCTTTAGTCCTGGTTCCATAACCGGCACTAATTGGTGGGCACTAAAGCCCCCCCCCCCTTTAGTACCGGTTCGGCACGAACCGACGCTAAAGTGCCACCGCGTGGCGTGAGCTCGCGCCCTGGTATGGGGGACCTTTAGTACCGGTTGGTGTTACCAACCGATACTAACGGGTTTTTTTGAAATTTTTTTTGAAATTTTTTTTTGAAAATTTTGGAATTTTTTTTTCTATTTTTAATTTTTCTAATTTATTTGGTGATTTAGTATCTAATCACCTCTCTTAACTGCTTAAGTGTGGATCACTCATTCCAAATCATCTAACTTCCTGACCGGTCACCCATCCCTCTCACTACTCCAGCCCGAGCACGCTTAACTTTCGGGTTCTATTCTCCTTCGTTTTCAAGTCTGCACTTGTTGTTTTCCTGACAATAGTAAGATGCCAATCCTATTAACCCTCAGGAGTTTAGCTTGAGCACGAAGTCACACATTTCACTGTTTGAGTTTGAAACTATTATTCTAAAAAACAGTAATTATTTAGTAACACTAATATTTCTTGAATAAGTTTGACCATAGTTTGACCACAGTTTGACCACAATTTGACCATAGTTTGACCAGATTTGACCAAAATTCAAAAAATTGAAATAATTATTTAGTAACACTAATATTCTTGAATAATTATGTAGTAACATTAATACTTTTTGAATAAGTAGTTTGACCAGATTTAACAATTTATTTTTAAAAAAACTGAAATTTGACCATATCTTTTTTTCCTTTTGGCATTTGAGGATTCTAAAAATTTCAAAAAAGCCATAGGCGGTCTCCATCGGATGCGGATTTTCGTGCTGAATTTTTTGATATATTATACGTTTTTTCCGACATCGTATGCAAAAGTTATAGCCGTTTTACATTTTCTTTACACTTTTTGCAAAACATGTCCAAATTTAAGTTTTCAAATTTTCCTAACTAGTAGATGTAGTAATATAACTACCTCTCGAAGGATTTTATTTTTTGAAGTTTTTATCATTTTCTTTTGATTTTTTCAGAACTGAAATGGCGACACATGTGGGGTAGAGTTTGAAAATTGCCCTATAGTGCCGGCTTGTGTCACAAACCGGTACTATAGGTCAGACCCCTTTAGTACCGGTTCGTGGCACAAACCGGTACTAAAGGTTAGCCCTTTAGTACCGGTTTGTGCCACGAACCGGTACTAAAGGTGATCGTGGGGCCCCAGCCTGAACCGGTTCGTGGCACGAACCAGTACTAAAGGTTCAACACGAACCGGCATTAATGCATAGTCGTTCGAACCGGCACTAATGGTACCATTAGTGCCGGCTCAAATTCAAACCAGCACTAATGTGCTTCACGTTTGACCCTTTTTCTACTAGTGAGAAAAGTGATTTTTCAGTGGTCCCAATGAGAACTATCTCCAGTTAGCACCTCTTCGGTGGGATAGTTTTTTTTGGTGGGTTCGGTGCAACTTGCTCCAATTTAAACCCTCATGCTTGGATACTTTAGGGAAATTTGAGCCCCAACTAGCTCAAACTAACTCTAACCCATGGATCCAAATAGGGCCTATGGCCAGTCTCGACGCGGAGCAGTCGCGTGCACCGGGAAGCGGCGCTCTCTCGGCCGTCGCGCCACTTCAAAGCCGGCGCCAGTGAGAGGTCGCCTCCGCTCTGGCCGGGCATTAATGCGCCACTGACGCTCCAGGGCGACGCTGACCGTCTCACGCGGGAAGCGCGCGCTGGCAAGGGAGTATAGGTTTTGAACCGTTTCAGGTGTAGTACTGGTAGTTTGCAAAACTACTCAATTATTGCACTCAGTTTCCTAAGAAATTGTGGTAAAAACGTTACTCCACAGCCCGCTTCCCTTCTCCTTCCTCTTCCACCGCCCGCGCACGTCTGCGGGAAGCGACCGGTCAACCCTTATATAGGAGTGCTAGCACAAAAAGATGCATGCATGACCACTAAAATTTCCATATTAAAGCGTCGCTCCGGCAGGAGTATGGCGTATGTTGTTACCTTTGGCCAGCCCATGGCTACCGGGCGACGACGACCAGAGAAGAGGCGGCGGGAGGGGAATGAATGCAGCTACTATTTGGGTTCGCCTTCCGGCTTAAATAAATGCGCAGCATCACGTGTACCCGCGGGTGCACAAATT
Source organism: Triticum dicoccoides (assembly GCF_002162155.2). Lineage (NCBI taxonomy): Eukaryota > Viridiplantae > Streptophyta > Magnoliopsida > Poales > Poaceae > Triticum > Triticum dicoccoides. The sequence continues at coordinate 697,488,503 of NC_041388.1, read as the reverse complement.
GTAACATACATGTCTGCTTAAGTGGGCGTCACGTAACTGGTGTGTGTGTGAGAGAGATTCTGAGAGATAGAGTGCGTGTGTGCGACTCTACTCTTCGGACATGTACTCAACCTTTTGCATCGGGATATAAGTATAATGGTATTTACCAAGCTTCAAAATATCGGATATCGGGTTCATATCGGTTTGGCTTTGACATATCGGATGTCGGATATCGGGTGATATATCGGACGATATGTAGATATATCGAAGAAAACATGTCTAGTTTTTTTCATTCTTCTTGTTCAAAACATGTATTTTTTAGTAAAACAAAATGTATGATGTCAATGCTTCAACATAACACATTTAGGTTCCTAGTTTATTAACTCGTTGATTAAGAAACTATAAAGGAAAGATTCACAAAATTCTTAACCTATGATTAAAAAATACGATATGGATGCATTTGTACGAAACATTGCACATGACTTTGATAATATATGCTGAAGTTGTAAGTGCATAATATTATTTCACTATTATTTAATAAAGAATTATTGTTATCTACGTATCGTGCTATATCGGTGGACATATCGGGCTAGATATCGGCCATATCGGTTGACATTTCGGTCCATATCGGGTGATATGTTTGAAAACAAAATGATATGTTATGTATATATCGGTAGAGCCCCAAAAGTGATATATCGGCCTTTATATCGGTCATATCGGCCTTGATTTAAAAGCTTGGTATTTACTTTAGCTAGTGATTTACGTGGCCATGTTCGTGGTTGTGTCAAAAAAATGTCATTTCCTGCTCGTGATTTGCGTTATATAATTACAAGCAAGATCCTCCTACATTGCACGGAACATCAATAAGCATTTTTTTTACAAAACACCTGCTGTGGTTGACCCATGCAGGAGTAATCCCATGTGTAAAAACTAATGATATCTCGAGAATTTTATCGGAAAACTGGTATCTCGAGAATGTCATCGAAAAAATGAAAGATGAGAGATAAGGCGAGGAGGAGTGGAGCGTGGTGGTGACTGGTGGTCGGAATGGGCGGAGGCATGGGGATGGACGGCGCCGGCAGGCGGCAGCGGCCAGAATGCATGCTAGATTGTTCCAGAGACTTATTCCTTTTTAATTGATGAGCAATGTGGTTGTGGGAGATAATGATGTGGAGAGAGGTGCTGGTATCTTTTGTAAAATTATCATAGTTTGCTTTCTATCCTCAGATATAGATCATATGGTCTGTATTACAAGATGGCTGGCACACCATCACCGCCAACTCGTTTTTTTATAAGGGTACAGATGATAAGTTTGCTGACTACTAAAGTAAAGTGGAATTTGTCCATGTTATGCAAGTAAATAAAGGTGATTGTTTATCATATTGGTAAGGTTTGATGAAGGGTGGTAGGAAGAAATGCTCCGCCTAGAGCATGTGTCACTAGTAGAAAAAGGGTCAAACGTGAAGCACATTAGTGCCGGTTTGAATTTGAGCCGGCATTAATGTGTGCATTAGTGCCGGTTCCAACGGCTAGCTGGCCGCTCTCATTAGTACCGGTTCGTGGCGAACCTTTAGCACCGGTTCGTGCCACGAACCGGTACTAAAGTGAGTGGTGGCAGGATGTTGTCAGTCTGGGGCCCCTCCAGCACCTTTAGTACCGGGTCGTATCACGAACCGGTACTAAAGGTCATCCTACATAGACCCTTCATCCACCCGAGCTCGCTCTGTTCTTCCCCTTTCCCCTCTCCTCTCTGTTCTTTTCCCTCTTCCTCTCAAGCTCATCACACATTTTGCCCAAAATTTGTCAAGATTTGAAGGCCCTCATCCATTCAAATGATCACAAAGGTTAGCAACTTTGTCCTTTCATCTCTCATTGCTAGATTAGCTCGTGCAATGCTTGATATAGTGATTGATTTTTGAGTTTAGTAATTTGGGAGGAATTATATACATGTGCTAGTATTTGATATATATGCAATTTGAGGTCAAAAATAACACTTAGTTTGCATATGTAGGTGTGGTTTACTTAGTACCTTCTAAATCTCCATCGTAACCACCGTCGATCGCTCACAACGTCCCGTCGCCGGCACCACCTTGTGGTCAGCCTCTTGTTCATGAAGTTTTATATGAAAAATTGATGTTTGTGTGATTTGGATATATAGTTACTCATATAATTGTCTTACCCATACGTTGTTTGTTATACATAGTGCCATGGTTTTAATATCCGTCCCCGTCGGCCCTCGTCCGGGTTATGATTCGGATGTGGTATATTCTCTTTTAAAACTATTCATTGCATTTCGTGTTTATGACAAATTATGCCCATCAAGTTGACATAGATATTTGTATGTAGGAGGTAGTTGAACCGGAAATTCCAACCGACCCTATTGTCGAGAGGTTAAATTTAGTTGAAAGAGAAAACGAGGATTTAAAGGAAAAATTGAAAAGAATTGAGGGGGAGAAAATGGAATTGGAGTTGCATGCTGCCGATGTCGTCGATGATCACAAGATTAAGATGGAGAAAATGCGCTAGAAGATTAGAAAGATTAGAAAATATGCCATTCATAGTGAGGCTTGGTATCATTATGCTGTTGGATCAATTGTTACCTTAGTTGCGATCTTGATCGCATTTGTTGTTGCATTTAAATTCTTAGCTAGAGAGTTATTTGTTTGTTGCATTTAAGTGTTGTATGATCTTTATGTATGAACTTTATGTATTGTATTAATTTGGTGTTTTCGGTGCTGTGTATTGAAGATAAGCTGGCAATGGATGTACGATGACTGATGCTCTCCCGAGTTCATTAATGGTGTGCGTACTTTTCTGCTTGCGGCTGAGGCAAACAAGCGGGCGGATGGTTTTATGCCTTGTCCATGTGCTGGCTGTAAGAATGGTCACAATTACTCTACGTCAAGAACCATTCACGTCCACCTGTTTGAGTCCGGTTTCATGCCCCACTATAATGTTGGGACCAAGCATGGAGAAAGAGGGGTTATGATGGAAGACAATGAAGAAGAAGAGGACGACGACAGCTATCCTGGCCATGGGTTCCCTGAATATGATGATACAACAATGAGGGAAGAAGCTGAGCCGGTAATGCGGGAAGAAGCTGAGCCGGCAATGCGGGAAGAAGCTGAAGAAGAGGCATCGGATGAGCCTGTTGATGATCTAGGTCGGGCCATTGCAGATGCAAACAGAAACTGCGCAAGTGATTTGGAGAAGAAGAAGTTGCGGCGCATGTTAGAGGATCACAAAAAATTGTTGTACCCGAATTGCATAGGTGACAAGAAAAAGCTGGGCACCACACTGGAATTGCTACAATGGAAGGCAGAGAATGGTGTATCTGAAAAGGGATTTGGAAAGTTGCTGGTAATGATAAAGAATATGCTTCCAAAGGACAACGAATTGCCCAAGAGTACGTACGAAGCAAAGAAGGTTGTCTGCCCTCTAGGGTTAGAGGTGCAGAAGATACATGCATGCCCTAATGATTGCATCCTCTACCACGGTGAGTAGGAGGATTTGAACGCTTGCCCAGTATGCGGTGCATTGCGCTATAAGATCAGCCGCGATGACCCTGGTGATGTCGAGGGAGAGCGCCCCAGGAAGAAGATTCCTGCCAAGGTGATGTGGTATGCTCCTATAATACCATGGTTGAAACGTTTATTCGAAAACAAAGAGCATGCCAAGGCGATGCAATGGCACAGAGAAGACCGTAAGAAAGACAGAAAGTTGAGAGTACCCACTGACGGGTCGCAGTGGAGAAAAATCGAAAGAAAGTACGGGAAGGAGTTTGCAGATGATGCAAGGAACGTATGGTTTGCTCTAAGCGCAGATGGCATTAATCCTTTTGGGGAGCAGAGCAGCAACCATAGCACCTGGCCTGTGACTCTATGTTTGTATAACCTTCCTCCTTGGTTGTGCATGAAGTGGAAGTTCATTATGATGCTAGTGCTCATCCATGGCCCTAAGCAACCCGGCAACGACATTGATGTGTACCTAAGGCCATTAGTTGAAGAACTCTTACAACTGTGGAATGGAACAGGTGTATGTGCATGGGATGAGCACATGGAGGAAGAATTTGACCTAAAGGCGTTGCTTTTCGTGACCATCAATGATTGGCCTGCTCTGAGTAACCTTTCAGGACAGACAAACAAGGTATACCGCGCATGCACGCACTGTTTGGACGATACCGATAGTATATATTTGGCTAATTGTAAGAAGAATGTGTACCTGGGACATCGTCGATTTCTTCCGAGCAGGCATCCCGTAAGAAAGAAAGGCAATCATTTGAAAGGTGAGGCGGATCACCGGGCGAAGCCTCGCCACCGTACTGGTGCTGATGTACATGATATGGTCAAGGATTTGAAGGTTGTCTTTGGAAAGGGTCCTGGTGGACAACCTGTTCCGAATGACACCGACAGACGCGCACCCATGTGGAAGAAGAAATCTATATTTTGGGACCTGCCCTATTGGAAAGACCTAGAGGCCCGCTCCGCAATCGACGTGATGCACGTGACGAAGAATCTTTGTGTGACCCTGCTTGGCTTCTTGGGCATGTATGGGAAGACAAAAGATACACCTGAGGCACGGGAGGACCAGCAACGTATGCACGGAAAAGACGACATACATCAGGGTCATGCAAGCTATGCTCTTACCAAAGAAGAGAAGGAAATCTTCTTTGAATGCCTGCTCAGTATTAAGGTACCGTCTGGCTTCTCGTCGAATATAAATGGAATAATAAACATGGCAGAGAAAAAGTTCCAGAACCTAAAGTCTCATGACTGCCACGTGATTATGACGCAACTACTTCCGGTTGCATTGAGGGGGCTTCTACCAAAAACGTTCGATTAGCCATTGTGAAGCTATGTGCATTACTCAATGCAATCTCTCAGAAGGTAATCGATCCAGAAATCATACCAAGGTTAGAGAATGATTTGGTGCAATGTCTTGTCAGTTTTGAGTTGGTGTTCCCACCATCCTTCTTCAACATCATGACGCACGTCCTAGTTCACCTATGTGAAGAGATTAACATTTTGGGTCCTGTATTTCTACACAATATGTTCCCCTTTGAGAGGTTCATGGGAGTCTTAAAGAAATATGTTCATAACCGTGCTAGGCCAGAAGGAAGCATCTCCAAGGGCCATGAAAATGAGGAGGTCATTGAGTTTTGTATTGACTTTATTCCTGACCTTAAGCCGGTTGGTGTTCCTGAATCACGGCATAAGGGCAGACTGGATGGAAAAGGCACGCTAGGAGGGGAACAAATAATATGTATGGACGGACATTCTCTCACTGAAGCACACTACACAGTTCTATAGAATTCCGCCTTGGTGGCTCCGTATATGGATGAACACAAGAATTTGCTACGCTCCAAACACCTGGAGCGGTCTGATGACTGGATTACACGTGAACAAACCAGGAGTTTCGCCAGCTGGTTGCAAACACGTACCATGCATGACGCCTCTATTGAAGATGACCTGTACTTGCTGTCCCAGTTACCATCTTCGAATATAATGACTTTCAAAGGGTACGAGATAAATGGTAATACATTTTACACGACCGCCCAAGATAAGAAGAGCACCAACCAAAACAGTGGTGTCCGCTTTGATGCAGAAACCAAGACGGGAAAGGAAACATATTATGGTTATATACAGTACATATGGGAACTTGACTATCGACGTGGTTTGAAGGTCCCTTTGTTTCGGTGTAAATGGGTCAATATGACACGAGGCGGGGTAACGGAAGACCCGCAATACGGAATGACAATAGCGGATCTCAACAATCTTGCGTATGCAGACAAACCATTCGTCCTAGCCAATGATGTGGCACAGGTTTTCTATGTGAAGGACATGTCTACCAAGCTGAGAAAAAGAAAAGATAAGGAAGCGAATGCATCGTATGATGAGCCAAAGCGGCACATAGTTCTTTCTGGGAAGAGAAACATCATGGGAGTGGATGACAAGACAGACATGTCAGGAGATTATGAAAAGTTTGATGAAATTGCTCCATTCACAGTGAATATTGACCCAAGCATCCAGTTAAATGATGAAGATTTTCCATGGCTACGGCGCAAAGGGACACACGCGAAGAAAAAGTTTCACACCCAAAGATCTGGGATGTGATCGGCTTCACTATCATCACTTTCTTCTGTGTTTCACACCCAGGAGGGAATCTCTGTAATAGTTAGGGTAGCTAGTTATGTGTTTTGGCATTTGAAACGCGAAGAAATTTTATGTGCAAGCAAATTCTTTCATGCATTTATTGATTTTTTCAGCTAAATAACCTAAGCATTACCAAATTGAATATAATGATAAAACACACTAATATTAAACATAAGAAAAAAGAATCACTGAAAAATCTATTTTCAAAGTTAAGTTATTCACAAACTAGTGATCCACACAAATTTCAAATAATTCAAAATTTAAACTATTCAAATTTGTAAACTACCGGTACTAACAGAAAGTTTGTAATTTTTTGTACCTAAAGCAAAAATATTCACAAACAAACTCTAAATACAGCAAAAAACAACTCTAAAATAAATAAAGCAAAAATAAATAAAGCAAAAAAATAAGAAAAAAAGCCCAACTCAGCTACATCAGCCGTCTTCGCCGCCTCAGCAATCATAGAAGAGAGCCGCCTCAGCTATGGTGTGTAGCGGTACAAGTCGAGGTAGTACTGGAGGTACAGGCGGAGGCAAGCGATTTCAATATGGTCCAAGCCTCGTGCCTCTTCCACAAAGGCCTTACGACAAGTCCGAGGAGGAAAACATAGCCATGTCGAAGGCCGAGGTGGAAGCCCAATTTGCACCGAAACCGCCATCGCCGCCAAGGGAGAAACTGCCTGTGGAAAAGATTGACCACTTCATTCATATGGCTAGAGCACCAGCTCCCAAGCCTGTTGACACAGACTATGAGCGCCACATCAAGAAGTTAAATCGAGCACGTCTACAGAAAGAGGCGAGCTCGAGCTCGAGCAAATCAGCTGGCAAAAGGAGCGGTAAAACCATTCCCCAGCTGGGAGAACAGGTCGCGCAATCAATCCCCCCGCTTGTTGTGCCAATAACACATGAGAGTAGGCGCGCCCAATATTATTGTGGGAAAACCGTTAACGTTACCGGGGTGGGCGATGTGGTAATAACCGAGGAGCATATTGCACAGGCTGAAGCGATCGGGATCACTGTTGGAAAAGTCCTCGATATCGAGCCCATGTCTCCGACTAGAGAGGAGGAAATAAAACGGAAATATGTCTGGGGACAACCGTTGGTCGAGCCAGACGAGGTCAAGAACCTCCCAACGAGAATGTATGAATTGCATCGATGGTACATGGACATTACCAAGATTTCCAATCGAGAGTCCCTCATGGTGAATGTCAAGGAGGAGCATTACTACCATGAGAAAGCTATGCCGTTGAGTATTTAGAACTGTTTCAGCTATACAATCAAGATGCACTCGACAAATCTATCGTCAATTGCTATTGTCTATAAGTGATTTCTTTCTGTAATTTAAGTCTCAAGCTAGCTGTAGTGATCATTTTGATCAATCATTACCTGTAATTATCCTCACTATATTCTTTTTTGTGGTATTATGCAGGATGAAGATTTATGAAATGAAAAAAGGTGGACGCTATGGCATTGGGTTCATTGACCCAAATACCATTAATGAATACACATGGAAATTAGATCCATATCACGAAAAAAGTGTAGACGAAAGCATGCTACAGTTCTTCAAGCGCCTCAAATACAATGAAGATATACTACTTCCTTACAACTTCGAGTGAGTCGCACTGTCTTGTACTACAAATTCTTTTTTTGCCTACTAGCTAGCTACATGTTTTTGCTTACATATGTCCGCTTAATTAAGACATACAAACGTGTGTGCATGCAGATTTCACTGGATCTTGTTAATCATTAAAGTTGATGAAGGAACAGTTGAAGTACTAGACTCACTACTTAAGAAAGCAAGTGACTACACCATCGTGAAGGGGATAGTCAACAAGTAATTTCAATCATTATTAACTATATCTCGGCCTATTTAATTAGTTCGTCATTTCCTGATAACAACTATTTGATAACCCATTTATTCATTTTCTTTGTCGGCGGGCAGGGCTTGGGCGAAGTTCATCAGGGCCACTCCAGGCCCATGGAAACAAGATCTGAAATGGTATCGACCCCAGGTAAGTAATTAAGTAGTACTAGCTAGCTGCCATCTCTTTAATTATCATGCTTGATTAATTATTATCTGATCAAATTCCATTCTCGTAAAGGCCCTGAAGCAGGCACCGGGGAATAATCTGTGTGTATACTACGTTTGCGAGAACATTCGCATGATGGCATCCGAAAGGAGCAAATCTCAAAGACAGGAGTGGGTACGTTTGTCGGAACACTATTCACAATTTTTACACCATTATCGATATCTAGTCACACAACTAATACACATGCATATTGATCTCATTCTTAACAGTTCAAAGAGGTGCGGGAGAAGCTCCTAACAGAGGAGCGCATACAAGCAATTCAAGAGGAAATAGCGGGATTTTTGCTCGACCAGGTCATAGATCCCAAAGGAGAATACTATTACCCGCTACCGCCCCCATGAACCACTTCCAATTGTTATCTTGTGCTCCGAAGGCACCAATTAGGCTAATGCCACTGGCTCCGAAGGCACCATATAGGAGAAATTGTATATATATATATTATGATTGGTTCTACTAGAAATTCTATTTATATATATGCATAACGTGTACAATATGTAGTATCGTAAAATACCAGCAAACGAAAAAGAATTAAATGGAAAACAGAAAATTAAATGAAAAAGAAATCATAAACCCAACCCCCCCCCCAACCTTTTAATACCGGTTGGTGACACCAACCGGTACTAAAGGGCTCCCTGCCCCCGAAGCTGGTTCGTGCCACGTGGTTGCCCTTTAGCACCGGTTCATGCTGAACCGGTACTAAAGGGGGGGGCCTTTAGTGCCTACACTTTAGCGCCGGTTACGAAACCGGCACTAAAGGGCCTTACGAACCGGTGCTATTGCCCGGTTCTGCACTAGTGTGTGTGTGAGATGGAGTCTTAGTGTGTGTGTGGGGTGTGTGTGTGTGAGAGAGAGAGAGAGAGATGGAGTCTTAGTGTGTGTGGGGGGTGTGCGTGCGTGCGTGTGTGTGTGAGAGAGAGAGAGAGAGATGGAGTCTTAGTGTGTGTGGGGGTGCGTGTGTGTGTGTGTGCGTGTGTGTGTGTGTGTGTGTCGCGGGGTCCTTTGTGGCGGATGTAATTTAAGTGTGCATGGCTTCATCATAGAGAGGTGATGTGTATGGCAGAGGCCACCAACGATGGGGTGCGAGAGAGAAAATGCCCGTAGAGAGGGAAGAGAAGGTGTGTGCGCGTGAGAGGAGTCGACATGGAGAGAACGTGTTTGTTCGAGAGACACCGAGGAAGACTACTATATATCGATGGTGCATGTAGGCGGGAATTAAACAAAGGGATGGTCTTATTAGTTTCGGGGATATAGGGGAAGAGTGAGAGGCAAGGGGTAGCTAGAAGGAGATTGTTAAGTGTGAGTGTGTGTTTTACCCATCCAGGCGGAAGTTATGTGCACAAAAGAGGAGAACGATTCAATGTGGCGTTAGGATTGAGGGTAATTAACTACGTATGGATACATAGAGACCTTCAACGTGCATGTGTGAGAGGTATACATGTATACGTGGGATGTGTGTGTGTGTGCGCGCGCATGATCGAGATAAAAGAAAGAAGACATAAGTCATAAGATCAACGACATGGGAGAGACGGATTGGTATGACAATATGCATGCATGTGAGAATGCAGGGAAGAAGGCCTGAAATTTGAGCATGTGTTTTTGTCTTTAAGAGATAGTGGCATGGGCTGGAGCATGCATCTATGGCGAGCAGAGGGAGTGAGGCGCAACGATTGTGCAAAAGAGACCAACCTATAAATGCATATGTATGGAGAGACATATATAGTGTGGGTGATAGGAAGCAAGACTCCGTGCGAGAAAGAAATGTTGACGAAGAAACTACAGATAGATACAGAGATGGAGATGCTAGCTAGAGGGACATCTGCTAGTTTGGGTATTGGAGATGACCGTCAGGTGGTTCAAAGGGTGAGGTTATATATGTGTGTGAGAGGGCACTTGATTGCATGTAGAGAGAAACATATGTAGTGTGCGTGATAGGAATCAAGAATGAGGGCGAGAAAGAAGGTTGATGGAGAAACAGATAAATAGAAAGATAAAGATGCTAACTAGTGTGCGTTAGAGATAGGAGTCGCGTGGATCAGGAGGCTGGGTTATGTGTGTGGGTGTGAGAGAGATAGATAGAGGGTGCATGTGAGTCACATACAAACAGATATCACAGAAAAATGAGATCCAGAGAGACGGAGTTTTGTGTCTGCGAGAGAGAAAGATATTTCACAATGAGAGTGATAGCTAGAGAGACATATGAGGGAACGCAAGATATCTCTAGGGAGAGAGGGTGTGTGTGAGCGACATACAAGAGAACAACGGAGAAATATGAGACCCTGGGAGACAGAGTTTGTGTTCGTGTGTGAGAAAGAGATATTGAAGTGGAAGAGTCGTAGGTTCTCATATCTAAGGAGCGAAAGACATCTCTGTATGAGGGGTGTGCGAGTGGCACACATGGGAATAGTAGAGAGAAATGAGACCCTGGGAGACAAAGTTTTGTGTTTGTGTGAGAGAAAGAGATACCACATGGAGAATCATAGTTAGAGACACATAGCAGGGAGCGAGATATACTTAGAGAGAGATAGAGTGATGAAGGTCGAGGGAGAGAGTACTGTCAGTGTGTTACGAAGATAAAATATCATTGTCGACATACAGGTAGCACGAGAGATACCTGAGAGACGATGAACGCGTAAAGATCCAGAGAGATAGTCCTATATAAGCATGAGTGATAGCTATATGAGATGAATATCTGGATTAAAGGGGATTCAAATATTTAAACTGGAGATCACGACATCAATAATATCATAACGCAAATTGGTGTATCAAACATGCATATTCATTTGAATTTGGGCACACGTGTAATGTTATATAGTTTATCAATACTGGTGATCCATAGATTCTTCAATTACAAACAATGCATGGTTTATATGAAATTAATGTCTAAACGGGATTACACTATATGTTGCGTGTGCGAAACACATTATACATGTTTAAGAAGTAAAAAAACCCGCATGAAACACACATTAATTGGAGATAGTTAGCGAGGAATGCATACATTGGATTTCAACATAAAGTGGTTTCAAATATTTGAAAATCCAAATTGATGGATACAACCTTATGAATCTAAGATCATGTCATTTGTAAACCATATTTATGTATAAATGGTGTTGTGCTTTTGAAAATATATATAAAAAAATGATGTATATAGAATGTAATTCCAATTGAAAATGTACCCCGCCCAAAAAAATAGAATACAAACGGGATTCAAATTGAGTTGGCAGGGTAAACATGCACTCTGCAAAATTTGGACGAAACGGGGAAAGTCGCAGTAACCGCCCGAAACCAAAATCTGTGAGATGGAAATCACTACTGCCTATCCCTGCCACGCAAAGCCTATCTGCTGAATTTCTATAGGTTTCGATAGGGGTAGGTTTGTAATTTCACCCAAACGTGACGTAACCGCCTCTCACCCGGATTCATACATGGTGGGCGCCAAAACACAGTGTGTCCTCGGCCGAAATCGACTCCCTCCCCGATTCATATTCATACACGGTGGGCGCCAAAAACAAACTCTCGTCGGCAAATATTCGGTGTATGCGAGATTACCGTCCTATCCCCAACCGACTAATGTTGCTGTGATGTAGTACAAATTTGAAACGGGGGCTAAGTTTGTAAATTTCCTTGCATTTGAGACAAGCGTGCCCTGAATACATGGTTCCCCCTTCCTCTCTACCTCCCTTTTCCCCATTCGTACTCCGTAGGCGCCAAAACACCCTCTCCACCCCACCCTCCTCCGTCCGCCGCCGTCCGCCACCCCATCCACCGCCGTCCTCCTCCACCATGCCGGAGCTGATACCCCGACGCCACCGTCCATTACAAGAGTTCGACCTCTCTCATCCACGGCTTCGGAACGGGATCCTTGCATCCCGTCCTCTCGCTACATCCCCGTCGTCGTCCACCTTGTCGGTGCCGCTCCTACGACCGTCTCGTCCACCGTGCCCCACCGCCACCGTCTACCCTCCTAGATCTGCTTCCACGCCGCTGACAGACATCGCTACCACAGCACCGTCAAATTCTCAGTAGATGCGTACAGGGAGCTGCACCAGAGGCGGTACTCTTTAGTGTCTGCTCAACTTATTTATCGCAGCAAGAAAATAGATCGCCACTGCTTTACTCTAATTTCTTGTCTTGGTTGCGAAGTTGCCTTTGTCCGGTTTGCACCTTTAGATCCGCCATGGCACGCTCAACACTATACTCCCAATGCTTATGGTTTTCCCCTTTTATATTCTACACTAGTTAAATCACAGTAGACTAAATTTCAAAATTGGGTCAGTCGATTTTTCAGAGCTCGCCGGAGTTCGCCGGTGCGATCGAAGGGGCTCGGGTGGTTGTGGGGCCTCGCCGAATGAAGAAAACTCGATGCGGATGGGGGTTGGGGCGGGGGTGGGGTGGGGGTGGAGGAGGAACACAGGCGGTGGGGGCTGGTGGTCCGGTCGGCGGCCCGTGCGGTGTTCTGTATGGGAAGAATCAGACGACCAACCGGGTCCCAACAATTATAGCCCTTGTGCTCATCACTGTAGCCAAGGAAAAGACACTCAACCGACTAAGCAGTCAGTTTGGTGCATTCTCGAGGGGCAAGAAGGACATATCACACACATCCAAACATATGAAGGGTGGGGTATACAGAAGAACGACCAGTGAGACACTCCAAAGGAATACCACCCTGCATGGCAGTTGATGGCTAAATGTTGATGAGGTAGGTAGATGCAGAGACAGCCTCAGCCCAAAAGTGGGGTGGAAGGGAAGCGGCAATCATCAGCGCACGAGCCGTCTCAAGCAAATGATGATTCTTATGTTCAGCAACACCATTCTGAGCATGAGCACCAGGGCAAGAGAACTGGGCAAGAGTACCCTGTTCCGCAAGAAAACCACCCAATAGCTGGGAGATATACTCTCCAGCGGAGTCAGGACAAAAAGTATGAATAGGTTTGGAAAACTTGGTGTGAACCATGGCAACAAATCCTTTGTATATAGAGAGAACCTCTCTACGAGATTTCATGATGTAGAGCCAAGTGTAGCGAGAGAAATCATCAATAAACAAAACATAGTAGCGATGACCACCATTCGAATCAAAGGGAGCAGGACCCCAGACATACGAATGAACGAGGTCAAAGGGACGCTGAGATACCGACTCACTGATAGGATAAGGTAACTGGGTATGTTTGCCAAGTCTACAACCATTATAATGTAAAGAAACATCTCCAGATATAGACCCTAAGAGGCCCTAACGCACTAATGATGACAGGCGAGAGCCACAATTATGACCAAGGCGATGATGCCACTGCTGGAAGGACGCAGACGAGGATACAGAAAGAGCATGAGAACTGGCAGAAGTGGTGGCAGCGGAAGGAACACAAAGCCAGTCAACCTCCCAAAGGCCCTCTGACTCATGACGCCGGGGGCCAACACCAACCAAAACCTTGGTGCAACGATCCTGAATGGAGCAAGATTCGGTATCAAGAATGACACGACAACCAGAATCAATAAGTTGGGAAGCGGAAAAAAGATTCAAGGTAAGAAGAGGAACATAGGAAACACTAGGAACTGAAAAGGACAGAGTGGAAAGAATACCACGACTAGAAATAGGAAGAGATGTGCCATCGGCAGTAAAAAACATTAATAGGAGAAACAAGAGGGTGATATGTCTCCATCGTATCTACTTTTCCAAACACTTTTTCCCTTCTTTTGGACTCTAACTTGCATGATTTGAATGGAACTAACCCGGACTGACGCTGTTTTTAGCAGAATTGCCATGGTGTTATTATTGTGCAGAAATGAAAGTTCTCGGAATGACCTGAAAATCAACGGAGAATACTTTTGGAATATATAAAAAATATTGGCGAAAGAATCAAGGCCAGGGGGCACACCCTGTCCACGAGGGTGGGGGCGCGCCTACCCCCCTGGGCGCGCCCCCTACGTCGTGGGCCCCCTGGTGCTCCACCGACCTCAACTCCAACTCTATATATTCATGTTCGGAGAGAAAAAAACCAAAGAGAAGGATTCATCGCGTTTTATGATACAGATCCGCCGCCAAGCCCTAATCTCTCTCGGGAGGGCTGGTCTGGAGTCCGTTCGGGGCTCCGGAGAGGGGAATCCATCGCCATCGTCATCATCAACCTTCCTCCATCACCAATTTAATGATGCTCACTGCCATGCATGAGTAATTCCATCGTAGGCTTGTCGGACGGTGATGGGTTGGATGAGATTTACCATGTAATCGAGCTAGTTTTGTTAGGGTTTGATCCCTAATATCCATTATGTTCTGAGATTGATGTTGCTATGACTTTGTTATGCTTAATGCTTGTCACTAGGGCCCGAGTGCCATGATTTCAGATCTGAACCTATTATGTTTTCATGAATATATGTGATTTCTTGATCCTATCTTGCAAGTCTATAGTTACCTATTATGTGTTATGATCTGTTAACCCCGAAGTGACAAGAATCGGGATACTTACCGGTGATGACCGTAGTTTGAGGAGTTCATGTATTCACTAAGTGTGAATGCTTTGGTCCGGTACTCTATTAAAAGGAGGCCTTAATATCCCTTAGTTTCCGATAGGACTCCGCTGCCATGGGAGGGTAGGACAAAAGATGGCATGCAAGTTCTTTTCCATAAGCACGTATGACTATATTCGGAATACATGCCTACATTACATTGATGAACTGGAGCTAGTTCTGTTTCACCCTATGTTATAACCATTGCATGAAGAATCGCATCCGACATAATTATCCATCATTGATCCATTGCCTATGAGCTTTACACATATTGATCTTTGGTTAGTTACTTTTCCGCTGCCACTGTTACAATCACTACAAAACTGCTACCATTACTTTTGCCACCGTTACCACTACTATCATATTACTTTGCTACTAAATACTTTGTTGCAGATATTAAGTCCTCTAGGTGCGTTTCAATTGACAACTCAATTGTTAATACTTGAGAATATTCTTTGGCTCCTCTTGTGTCGAATCAATAAATTTGGGTTGAATACTCTACCCTCAAAAACTGTTGCAATCCCCTATACTTGTGGGTTATCAAGACTATTTTCTGGTGCCGTTGCCGGGGAGCATAGCTCTATTCTTTGAGTCACTTGGGATTTATATCTGCTGATCACTATGAAGAACTTGAAAGATAAAAGAACCAAGATTTTTCCCTCAACTATGAGGGGAGGTAAGGAACTGCCATCTAGCTCTACACTTGATTCACCTTCTGTTTTGAGTAAACTTGCAACATGCAACACCTACACCTGCTATTCATTCTGATATGTCGCATGCTATTGATGAATCTACTTCTATGCTTGATAATACTGTGCTACAAGGTGAATTTCTTGATGAACAACTTGCTAGGGCTAGAGAGAATGAAATTATTGAAACTGACAATATTGATGAAAGTGATGATGAAGATACTCCCCCTAGATATGAATTGCATGTTGTGCCTGAGGGTTATGTTATGGATGAAGAAACTGCTAGAGACTTTTTAGCTTGCAATGATAGATATGATCTTAAGAAATTATTAGCTAAGCTTAAAGAAAAATCTATGGATGCTAGAATGAAATATGACCCTGCTTTTGCTAATTCACCTATCTTTATTTCCGATAAGGATTATGATTTCTATGTCGACCCTGAATTAATTACTTTGGTTTAATCTAATCCTTTTTATGGATATGAATCTGATACTGTTGTGGCACATCTTACTAAATTAAATGGTATAGCCACCCTCTTCACTAATGGTGAGAAAACTCGGTATTACTTTATCCTTAAGTTGTTTCCATTCTCATTAAAGGGTGATTCTAAAACATGGTTTAATTCTCTTGATCCTGGTTGTGTGCGTAGTCCCCAGGATAGGAATTAGTACTTCTCTGCTAAGTATTTCCCCGGCTCATAAGAAACAAGCTGCCTTAAGTGAAATATATAATTTTGTGCAAATTGAAGAAGAGAGTCTCCCACAAGCTTGGGGGAGGCTTCTCCAATTACTTAATGCTTTGCCGGATCATCCTCTCAAGAAAAATGAAATACTTGATATCTTTTATAATGGACTAACCGATGCTTCCAGAGACCACCTGGATAGTTGTGCTGGTTGTGTTTTCAGGGAAAGAATTGTTGATCAAGCTGAATTGCTATTTAATAATATGTTGAGTAATGAAAATGATTGGACACTTCCAGAACCAACTCCTAAGCCAACTCCAAAGAAAAGGGGTATTCTATTTCTCAGTCCTAAAGATATGCAAGAGGCAAAGAAATCTATGAAAGAAAAAGGTATTAAAGCTGAAGATGTTAAGAATTTACCACCTATTGAAGAAATACATGGTATTGATAACCCGACATAGGTAGTAAAGGTAAATTCTCTCTATAGATTTGATGAAGGTGATATCCCTCGTTATAAGTCTGCTAGCCAATGCTTAGATGAGTTTGATAATTTTATTGTTAAACAAGAAAACTTCAATGCTTATGTTGGTAGACAATTGAAACGCAATGCTGATATGCTTGAACACTTGAGTGATTATATGCCAAGAGTTAAAGGTGAACTTAAACTTATTAGTAAAGATGCTTCTATGGTTACCACTAAAGTAGAACAAGTGCTTAAAGCTCACAGTGATTTGCTCCATGAATTAACTAATAAGAAAAATGATAATAATGTTAGAGTTATGACTAGAGGGGGTAAAATGACTCAAGAACCTTTGTATCATGAGGGCCACCCCAAGAGAATTGAGCAAGATTCTCAGAGAATTAATGTTGATGCACCTAGTTCTTCTAAGAAGAAGAAAAAGAAAATTGATAGGACTTTGCATGCTTCTAGTGAACCTGTTGTTGACATACCTGAGAATCACAATGATATTTCTATTTATAATGCCGAAACACAATCTGGTAATGAACATGAACCGAGTGATAATGTTAATGATGATGTTCATGTTGATGCTCAACCTAGCAATAACAATGATGTAGAGTTTGAACCTGTTGTTGATCTTGATAACCCACAATCAAAGAATCAATGTTATGATAAGAAAGACTTCATTGCTAGGAAGCATGGTAAAGAAAGAGAACCATGGGTTCAGAAACCCATGCCTTTTCCTTCTAAACCATCCAAGAAAAAGGATGATGAAGATTTTGAGCGCTTTGCTGAAATGATTAGACCTATATTTTTGTGTATGCGTTTGAATGATATGCTTAAAATGAATCCTTATGCTAAGTATATGAAAGATATTATTAGAAACAAAAGAAAGATATCGGAAGCTGAAATTTCCACCATGCTTGCTAATTACTCTTTTAGAGGTGGAATACCAAAGAAACTAGGAGATCCTGGAGTACCAACTATACCATGCTCCATTAAGAGAAATTATGTTAAAACTGCTTTATGTGATCCTGGAGCCGGTGTTAGTGTTATGCCTCTCTCTTTATATCGTAGACTTGATTTGAATAAGTTGACACCTACTGAAATATCTTTACAAATGGCCGATAAATCAACTGCTACCTGTCAGTATATGTGAGGATGTGCCTGTTGTGGTTGCAAACATTACTATTTTAACGGACTTTGTTATTCTTGATATTCCCGAAGACGATAGTATGTCTATTATTCTTGGTAGACCCTTTTTGAATACTCTAGGGGCTGTTATTGATTGCAACAAAGGCAATGTCACTTTTCAAGTTAATGGTAATGAGCATATCGTACACTTTCTGAGGAAACAACCTCAAGTCCACAATATTTATTCTATTGGAAAAATTTCAACTATTATTATTGGAGGTTTTGAATTTCCTCTTCCTAGTGTCAAGAAGAAATATGATATTCTTATTGTTGGGGATGTGCATATCCCCGTTGAGGTAACCTAGTGTTATTCGAAATTTCTCCGGTTTCATGCGATTCGGAATGAGTTTGTTAACAAGACTTGATCAACCTTGTTAGTGGATTCCTTTTGATGAGCATGAGATGGATGAAGTTAGAAAGCACAACTCTCTGTACACTCTCTTTACTTTCTTTTATTTAGATTAAATAAAGTAAAAATAGTATTTTCTGTCTGTTTTCTGAATTATCCTTGCAATAAAAAATACCTCGAAAATAAAAGTTCTCCAAATGTCCTGAAATTTTAATATGATTTTTTCTAGAATATTTAAGAATTATTGGCACTGAGAACACACCAAGGGGACCCACCATGTGCCCACGACGGTGGAGGGCGCGCCCTACCCCCTGGGCGCCCCCTGCCTCGTGGACCCCACATGGGCCCCCTTCACTTATTCTTGCACCCACACACTTCGTCTTCCTCCAGAAAAAATCATCCACCAGCTCAAACCCGAGTTCTAGATCATCTTGCTGCCATTTTCGATCTCCTTGCTCTAAGCTCCATTCACAAAACTGCTTTGGGGGATTGTTCTTCGGTATGTGACTCCTCCAATGTTCCAATTAGTTTTTGTTCTAGTGCTTTATTTATTGCAAATTTTTGCTGCTTAGGTGACCATGTTCTTGATCTTGCATGTCAAATTTATGTGGTCAAAAGTAGTTTTAATGCATGATATAGCCTCTAGGCACTTGTGGGAGTAGTTTCTATCAATCTTATTGAGTTTGGTTCACTTTTATTTTGAGTTACTAAAAGTTTCAGAAATTTTTCAGAGGAAAAAATATGTTTCGGAAAATGTACCAAGGTGGTTCCTCAAGGAAGCAAGCACCCAGGCCCGCGATACGTGAGTCGGACTATGAACTACCAAGAGAAGCTCAAAAGTGTGGCCTTGTGAATGGCCGTCAGAAGATTTTATGGTTCAAGCAGGAATTAAGGAGGAATTTGACGCGTATGTGTGTAATGTTGAACTTGAGGGCTTCGTGTGAGATAAGTGCCCCCAATATTATCACTTTACTGATTCCTTTGTGAGAAGGTTTAAATTTACATCATCACGCAATTCTCACACTGTCATATTTGATCTCTATGATAAGTCTTATACCATGGACTCAGAAGATTTTAATACTGCTTGTAAACTCCCGCAGTGCGGTAGTGTTAGTGAACTTCGCAAATCTGAATTTAAAGAATTTCTTGCTAGTATCAATATGGGGGAATCTAGATAAATAACACAAGCTACCATAGGGAGCATTCATTTTCCTGACATACATTATTTTGCTCTCTTCGTGGGTAGATGCATTAACGGTAAATATGAGGCTTGCCACATGTGTGTTCCAGATCTTAGTGTCCTCAAGAGTGCGGTATCGGCTGATAAACAATACAACTTGGGGGCTATTGTTGCACGTAGGTTGCATCTTAATAGTTTAACTGGAGACTTGTTTGGTGGAATTTATGCAACTCGTGTAGCTAATTTTCTTGAGATACCCATACATGAGAACGATATTGAATTGCCTCCTGCTTATCTAGATTATAATGCTATGGTTCGTCATGAGTTTGTTGAGAGGAACGATCAGTTCCTCTAGTACCGACTAATCTTTGACAGACGACGCACCGTCCATGTTGCTCTCCCTGCTCCTACTTTCTTTGACTTTCAGACAAAAGGGATATATGTTATAACCAGGGAGGAGGCGAACGAGTATGAGAGGAGGATGGAGGCAGCTCGCCTCCAGGCTGCAACTCTTCAGGCAGTAGCTGTTGCATCTCAGTACGACCCCAGCTTCAACTTCAGATATCCACCGGGCCAGCCATAGACCAACTTAGGCCAAAAGCCTAAGCTTGGGGGAGTATGTATGTCTCACTGGCATTACATTCATGTTCACACACTCATGCCAGTTGTCGGTGCTCATACTTTTTCATTGTATTATCCATGGTAGTTTATTTTCTTTTTAAGCTTTCTTCTTGTGTGTTTGAAAAACCTTAATAAAAAACAAAAAAAATTAGTTTTAGCTTTTAGCTAGTTTACTTTCCATGCTTGTAGTAGTAATAATTAAAAGAAAACCCAAAAATATTTCTCATTTTTCTTTTGTTTGTTGGGAGCTTTCTCGTGTAAATAGTTTTATTTCTTTCCTTTGGGGGTCGAGAGGAGAAGACCATAATGAAAATGTTGAGTGGCTCTCATATGCATTATTGTTGATCTAACAAAGATCCCGTATTACCTTGTCTTTTCCCTTGAATAGAATTCTTGTAGATTTCAGCTTAGTCCAATGCACGTGCACTATTTTTATTACCCACACTATTAGGTTGTCCAAGTGAAAGGCAATAATGACGATATATGATGGACTGATTGAGATGAGAGAAGCTGGTACGAAGTGGACCTCTCTTGTTTTTGTAAATATGATTAGTTCATCGTTCCTGATTCAGCCTATTATGAATGAAACATGTTTGCAATGACAATTAAAGGCTATAGTTGCTCATGCCATGCTTAAGTAGCTAGGAGTTTATAATGGTTTACCTTGCGTGCCAACATGCTATTAAAATGGTTGCAATGTGGTATGATAGGGTGGTATCCTCCTTTGAACGATTCGAGTGGCTTGACTTGGCACATGTTCACGCATGTAGTTGAAATAAATCAACATAGCCTCCACGATATTTATGTTCATGGTGAATTATATCCTACTCATTCTTGCATTCAGTGTTTATTAATTTTAATGCATGTTCATGACTGTTGTCGCTCTCTACCTGGTCGCTTCCCAGTCTCTTTCTAGCCTTCACTTGTACTAAGCGGGAATACTGCTTGTGCATCCAATTTCATAAACCCCAAAATTATCCCATATGAGTCCACCATACCTTCCTATATGTGGTATCTACCTGCCGTTCCAAGTAAATTTGTATGTGCCAAACTCTAAACCTTCAAATGAAATTCTGTTTTGTATGCTCGAATAGCTCATGCATTAACTAGGGTTGTCTATATCTTCCATGTTAGGCGAGTTATTCTCAAGAGGAGTGGACTCCGCTCCTCACTCACAAGAAAATGGCTGGTAACCGGGATGCCCAGTCCCATGCTCAAATCGAATAAAAATAATTGCAAACAAAAGTCCCCCAGGATTGTTGTTAGCTAGAGGCACCCATTGTTTCAGAAAAGCCATGGATTGATGTTTGTTGGTGGTAGGGGGAGTATAATCTTTACTATTCTGCTTGGGAACCGCCTATAGTGTGTGTAGCATGGAAGATATCGAGATCGTTTGGTTGTTATGTTGACAATGAAAGTATACTTCTCAAAATATTATTCATCTCTATTTCAAAAGCGAGCTCTGGCACCTCTACGAATCCTTTCTTCCCTCTGCGAAGGGCCTATCTATTTACCTTTATGTTGAGTCATCATCCTCTTATTAAAAAGCACCAGTTGGAGAGCACCGCTGTCATTTGCATGCATTATTATTAGTTTACATTGAGTATGACTGTGACTGGATCTCTTTTACCATGAATTACAATTTCCAGACAGCCCTTGATCTTCAGAGGTGCTCTCTATTTATGTTTTGCGGTCTCAGAAAGGGCTAGCGAGATACCATCTTGTTATATCATATTATGATTGTTTTGAGGAAGTGTTGTCATCCGAGATTTATTATTATTGCTCGCTAGTTTATTATGCCATTGATATGAGTAAACATGAGACCTAAATGTTATTGTGAATATGGTTAGTTCATAATCTTTGCTGAAAACTTGAATGCTGGCTCTACATATTTACAACAACAAGAGCAAACAGAGTTTGTAAAATTTGTCTTTATCACTTTCAGTTTACCAACTGAAATGCTTGAGGACAACCAAAGGTTTAAGCTTGGGGGAGTTGATACGTCTCCATCGTATCTACTTTTCCAAACACTTTTTCCCTTGTTTTGGACTCTAACTTGCATGACTTGAATGGAACTAACCCGGACTGGCGCTGTTTAGCAAAATTGCCATGGTGTTATTTTTGTGAAAAAATTAAAGTTCTCGGAATGACCTGAAAATCAATGGAGAATATTTTTGGAATATATAAAAAATATTGGCGAAAGAATCAAGGCCAGCGGTCCCACAACATGTCCACGAGGGTGGGGCGCGCCTACCCCACCTGGGCGCACCCCCATGCCTCGTGGGCCCCCTGGTGCTCCACCGACCTCAACTCCAATTCTATATATTCATGTTCGGGGAGAAAAAAATCAGAGAGAAGGATTCATCACGTTTTACGATACAGAGCCACCTCCAAGCCCTAATCTCTCTCGGGAGGGCTGATCTGGAGTTCGTTCGGGGCTCCGGAGAGGGGAATCTGTCGCCATCGTCATCATCAACCTTCCTCCATCACCAATTTCGTGATGCTCACCACCGTGCGTGAGTAATTCCATCGTAGGCTTGCTGGACGGTGATGGGTTGGATGAGATTTACCATGTAATCGAGTTAGTTTTGTTAGGGTTTGATCCCTAGTATCCACTATGTTCTGAGATTGATGTTGCTATGACTTTCTTATGCTTAATGCTTGTCACTAGGGCCCGAGTGCCATGATTTCAGATCTGAACCTATTATGTTTTCATGAATATATGTGAGTTCTTGATCCTATCTTGCAAGTCTATAGTCACCTATTATATGTTATGATCCGTTAACCCCGAAGTGACAATAATCAGGATACTTACCGGTGATGACCGTAGTTTGAGGAGTTCATGTATTCACAAAGTGTTAATGCTTTGTTATGGTACTCTATTAAAAGGAGGCCTTAATATCCCTTAGTTTTCGATAGGACCCCGCTGCCATGGGAGGGTAGGACAAAAGATGTCATGCAAGTTCTTTTCCATAAGCACGTATGACTATATTCGGAATACATTCCTACATTACATTGATGAACTGGAGCTAGTTCTATGTCACCCTATGTTATAACCATTGCATGAGGAATCGCATCCGACATAATTATCCATCACTGATCCATTGCCTACGAGCTTTACACATATTGATCTTTACTTAGTTACTTTTTCGCTGCCACTGTTACAACCACTACAAAACTGCTACCGTTACTTTTGCCACCGTTACCACTACTATCATATTAGTTTGCTACTAAATACTTCGCTACAGATATTAAGTCTTTCAGGTGCGTTTGAATTGACAACTCAACTGTTAATACTAGAGAGTATTCTTTGGCTAGCTCCCCTTGTGTCAAATCAATTAATTTATGTTGAATACTCTACCGCTCGAAAACTGTTGCGATCCCCTATACTGGTGGGTTATCAAAGGGCGAAGAGAAGACAATGCTGAAGAGTCAGAGGACATATGAAAGGAAGCTCCAGAGTCCCGAACCCATGAAGATGTACCTGACAGTGTAGATGCTGGCAGTGATGAGGTGGTGAAAGCAGTCACAGCAGCAGCAGAACCCGTCGATGAAGAACCATAGGAAGCCAGAAGGCGCTTGAGCCGCGCGCACGATGTCCTAGTCAGTGAGTGACTGAGTCGAGGAAGATCTAGGAGTCCCACTAGAAGAGGAGCACTGCTGGTCATGCTTCTTCTCATGGCAATCAGACTCTGGGTGACCTGACCGAGAGCAGTAACCACAGAAGGTGTCACGACGCGATAGACCCTTCTCAACATAGAGAGGGTGACCAGCCCCCCTGAAGGTGTGGGTAGGAGCGGTGGAGCAGCCAACACAGATGGAATCGCAAGCAACCCAGCAGTGTGAAGGCGGGTCTCCTCAGCACGAAGCTCGGCAAGCACCTCCGAGACAGGCACACGACCACGAGCAAGCAAGTGAGCACGTCGAGGCTCGAACTCAGAGCGGAGATGAGATAAGAACTCATGGACCCTCTGAAACTCCAAATCAGGCCGTGTAGTCTGACAGCAATGGCAAGTTCCACAAACAATTGTCCGAAGAGAGTCAAGCTGGCACCAGATGGCAGAGCACTGTGAATAGAACTCATCAATAGAGGAATCACCTTGCTGGAGTGCGTGCTCCCGGTGCAACACAGATACGTAGAGAGCATCACCAGAGGGACCACATCGCTGCAACGGTGCTGAGTCCCATGAATTCCAAAGCAAAGTGAGGGAGGACACTCGCAGTGAGAATGGCAGCAGCTCGAGCATCATCATTGCACCACTGAGTGTAAGCAGACAGATCATCTCGGTATACAGAAAGAGCATCTGAATAAGTTGATACCTGCTGATCATAAGCATCAACTGCAGCATCATCGAGAGCCTTGGCTGCATGCCGATGAGCCTGGGAAGCCTCAGCAGGAAGAATCAGCGGCACCGACGGGGTAGGAGCCACGGGAGCAACAGGGCACGGCGGATAGGGGACGTCGCTAGAGAGAACACCCCACATAAGAAGATCGCGCATATGGATACGCATGAAACCCACAAACTCAGCATAGTTGGTGCCATCGAAGATCACAGAGCATCGGGGAACAGCGACATAGCCCGAAGAAGACATGAGAAGCTCTTTTTTGAGGAAGTCAACTGACGCAGAACTCTCAATCTGGATCGAGCAACGGCTCGGTTGAGGCCAGGAATCAAGCGGGAACCAGCATGGGCGACCGCTGCCGGAACCAGCCGGCCGGGCAGGCAGCAGGTAGCGGCCGGACGGGAAAGAGGTGGCGACAGCTAGACAGAGATGGAGTGGTAGCAGCCAAACGAGAAAGGAGCGGGAGAAGTTGGCGCGAGAGGAGATCGGCAGCTGGAGCAGCGGATCCAGTCGGGGATGGAGCGGGAACGGCCAGGATGAGAGGAGGCCGGTGGCAGTGCCCTTGGGGAGGCGGATCCAGTCGAGGGCGAGCACGACTAGCAACGAGTAGAGACGGGCAGGGACAACCGGAATGGAATCGGGGACGGCCGGAGACGAGGGAAATCAGGAATGGAGCACACACGGAGTTGAATCATGCGGGAGAGAGGCTAACCTAACATCTGATACCATGTTGGATAATGAGCAACTTGTATTCACTGAGGGCCAAAGGCCATTACATGTACATGTGTGGTAAAGTGCAATAAACCCCTTATACAATGGGGATAAACCAAAAAGGGGCTATACACATCTAACAGTAATCAGGTCTAGATTTGACTACCCTTTCCTAGATAACACAGTTTGAGTAAGGCATACTAAAATTAGAGTCAGTATAAGTACAATAACGGGAGCTGCATGAGGTGGTAGTCTGAAATGAATCATCTAGTGGGATTCATCCACAGCAAACATCCATCCTACCCATTCTGCAAAAGGAGTCTATGAGAGTCCAATGACAGTTTGTATGATGACATAAAGAATAATTCAATTGAATGACTGGGACAAGGGACACCTTGCTTCAAATAGATTGTCGGCTAAAAGAGACATATTCTTTCAATGGGGTATATGCACAACCATGGGGTGGAATTTATCCATAGCATCAACCATCATGCACAAGGGTGGCAGCTACCGCAGTTGAACCGCGGGATGGCTGATGCTATGGACAAGTTCAACCAGAGGACTGGGTCCCTGCTTCTGCGTGCCTTACTCCGCGGTTGACCAAGGAAACGGTACGCGGCCGTCCAAAGTGCGCTCTGACATCGGAGCATGCTGGCTCGACCGTCGGTCGAACAGGTGTTGCGCGGGCACTAGGAAGGGCGTCCCGGAGGGCGAGCACGCGCTCCATGGCGGAGGGGCCATCGCGGAGCGGGAGGGCGAACCAAATTCGTCCTGCTGCGCCACTTCTTTGCAGCCGCCGGCAGCCTTAGTAGATGCGCGCAAGGCAGCCGCCGCCCTCTTCCATTGTGCCGTGGAACTCCCTCGCGTCAGATTGTTTAGGGTCTGTCAAAGGGATGTCTTGTCGTTCATTGGTCCAAGTGATGAAAGGGAAATAAGAATGGCCGGGCCGGGCTGGTAGCAAGAATCGTTTATATTGTAAGTCGCGCCCTAATCAACAAGGCAGCCTCTGTGCTATGTTTCCTCTTGGTCTTCTTGCTCCGGTTCGGCACCGTCTTGCCTATTGCTCCTAGCTTCTCCATGGATATACTCTTGAAACCTGATAACACATAGCACATCCGTTTGAAGTACTAGCTATGTCTCATAAGTGGAAAATTGTGAATCATTAAGGAGCGAGTTCACCTCATGTTCAATGCTACATGCACTGACTTTAGTCATATGTCAAAGGACAAAGGACGGGCGTGGCGCCTGGAGACGTTGCCACTGGCTTGGTCGTCGAGGACGACCAATGGATTTCTCCTGGTCGAGATCTCACACCACCAAGGCCAGCCAATGACTAGAGATTCGATCCGATGGGGAAAGTACTAAAGGAGGAGGGTTGGTACCTAGATTTAAATCTAGGCACCAGAGGCCGGCGACGCGATACCCCAAGGAGTGAAATCCTTCCATCGACGCCTCGACTCCCTAGCGTCTGAGCAACTATACCAGCACAGCGACAGCGGCTACCTTAGTTGAATGACAGGATGGATGATGCTATGGACAAGTTCAACCACAGGATTGGCTCTGCTACCTCTTGAGCATGCGTTGGTTTTCCCTTGAAGAGGAAAGGGTGATGCAGCAAAGTACTGTAAGTATTTCCCTCAGTTTTTGAGAACCAAGGTATCAATCCAGTAGGAGACTACACGCAAGTCGCCTAGTACCTGCACAAACAAATAAGAACCTTGCAACCAATGCGATAAAGGGGTTGTCAATCCCTTCACGGCCACTTGCAGAAGTGAGATCTGATAAAGATAATAAGATAAATATTTTTGGTATTTTTTGTTTTATAGATTGGAAAGTAAAGATTGCAAATAAACGGCGACGGAAATGGCTAGTTGATGGGAATTTAATATGATGTAAAGTAGACTCGGGGGCCATAGGTTTCACTAGTGGCTTCTCTCAAGATAGCAAGTATTACGATGGGTAAACAAATTACTGTCGAGCAATTGATAAAAAAGCGCATAGTTATGATGATATCTAAGGCAATGATCATGAATCTAGGCATCATGTCTGTGACAAGTAGACCGAAACGATTCTGCATCTATTACTAATACTCCACACATCGACCGCTATCCAGCATGCATCTAGAGTATTAAGTTCATAAGAACGGAGTAACGCTTTAGGCAAGATGACATGATGTAGAGGGATAAATTCAAGCAATATGATATAAACCCCATCTTTTTATCCTCGATGGCAACAATACAATACGTGCCTCGCTGCCCCTGCTGTCACTGGGAAAGGACACCACAAGATTGAACCCAAAGCTAAGCACTTATCCCATTGCAAGAAAGATCAATCTAGTAGGCCAAACTAAACCGGTAATACGAAGATACTTGCAAAGATGTCAAATCATGCATATAAGAATTCAGAGAAGAATCAAATAATATTCATAGATAATCAAGTCAAAAACCCACAATTCATCGGATCTCGGCAAACACACCGCAAAAAGAGTTACACCGAATAGATCTCCAAGAAGATCGAGGAGAACTTTGTATTGAGATCCAGAGAGAGAGAAGAAGCCATCTAGCTAATAACTATGGACCCGAAGGTCTGTGGTAAACTACTCACACATCATCAGAGAGGCTATGGTGTTGATGTAGAAGCCCTCCGTGATCGAATCCCCGTCCGACAGATCGACGGAAAAGGCCCCAAGATGGGATCTCACGGGTACAGAAGGTTGCGGCGGTGGAAAAGGTGTTTTGTTGCTCTCCCTGAAGGTTTTAGGGTATAAGAGTATATATAGGCGAAAGAAATAGGTCGGTGGAGCTGCGAGGGGCCCACGAGGGTGGGGGCGCGCCCACCCCCTGGGGCGCACCCTCCTGCCTCGTGGCTCCCTCGATGCTTCCTTGACATCCACTCCAAGTCTCCTGGATCACGTTTGTTCCAAAAAAGATCCTCGCGAAGGTTTCATTCCGTTTGATATTCCTTTTCTGCGAAACACTGAAATAGGCAAAAAAAACAGCAATTTGCACTAGGCTTTCGGTTAATAGGTTAGTCCCAAAAATAATATAAAAAGGTATATTAAATACCATTAAACATCCAAAACAGATAATATAATAGCATGGAACAATAAAAAATTATAGATACATTGGAGACATATCAAGCATCCCCAAGCTTAATTCATGCTCGTCCTCGAGTAGGTAAATGATAAAAACAGAATTTTTGATGTGGAATGCTCCATAACATAATTTTCAATGTAATTCTCTTTATTGTGGCATGAATATTCAGATTCAAAAGATTCAAGATAAAAGTTCAATATTGACATAAAAATAATAATACTTCAAGCATACTAACTAAGCAATTATGTCTTCTCAAAATAACATGGCCAAAGAAATTTATCCCTACAAAATCATATAGTCTGGCTATGCTCTATCTTCATCACACAAAATATTTAAATCATGCACAACCCCGATGACAAGTCAAGCAATTATTTCATATTTTGATGTTCTCAAACCTTTTCAATCTTCACACAATACATGAGCGTGAGCCATGGATATAGCACTATATGTGGACTATAATGGTGGTTGTG
Source organism: Triticum dicoccoides (assembly GCF_002162155.2). Classification (NCBI taxonomy): domain Eukaryota; kingdom Viridiplantae; phylum Streptophyta; class Magnoliopsida; order Poales; family Poaceae; genus Triticum; species Triticum dicoccoides. The sequence goes on along the minus strand of NC_041388.1, from coordinate 697,459,993 downwards.
GAGAAGACAAAATGGAGAAGATAGGCTCACATCAACTAGGTGTATCAACGCGCTATGGAGATGTCCATCAATAGATATTAATGTGAGTGAGTAGGGATTGTCATGCAATGGATGCACTAGAGCTATAAATGTATGAAATCTCAACAAAAAAAACTAAGTGGGTGTGCATCCAACTTGCTTGCTCACGAAGACCTAGGGCATTTTGAGGAAGCCCATCATTGGAATATACAAGCCAAGTTCTATAATGAAAAATTCCCACCAGTATATGAAAGTGACAACATAAGAGACTCTCTATCATGAAGATCAAGGTCCTATTTTGAAGCACAAGTGTGGAAAAGGGATAGTAGCATTGCCCCTTCTCTCTTTTTCTCTCATCATGTTTTTTTATTTGGGCCTTTTCTCTTTTTTTATGGCCTCTTTTTCTTTTTTTCGTCTGGAGTCTCATCCCGACTTGTGGGGGAATCATAGTCTCCATCATTTTTTCCTCACTAGGACAATGCTATAATAGATGATCATCACACTTTTATTTACTTACAACTCAAGAATTACAACTCGATACTTAGAACAAAATATGACTCTACGTGAATGCCTCCGGCGGTGTACCGGGATGTGCAATGAATCAAGAGTGACATGTATGGAAAATTATGAATGGTGGCTTTGCCACAAATACGATGTCAACTACATGATCATGCAAAGCAATATGACGGTGATGAATCATGTCATAATAAACGAAACGGTGGAAAGTTGCATGACAATATATCTCGGAATGGCTATGGAAATGCCATAATAGGTAGGTATGGTGGCTGTTTTGAGTAAGGTAAATGGTGGTTTTATGGTACCGGCGGAAGTTGCGCGGTACTAGAGAGACTAGCAATGGTAGAAGGGTGAGAGTGTGTATAATCCATGGACTCAACATTAGTCATAAAGAACTCACATACTTATTGCAAAAATCTATCATTTATCGAAACGAAGTATTACGCACATGCTTAGGGGGATATATTGGTAGGAAAAAACCATCGCTCGTCCCCGACCGCCACTCATAAGGAAGACAATCAAGAACATAAATCATGCTCCAACGTCATCACATAACGGTTCACCATACGTGCTGCTACGGAAATCACAAATTTTAACACAAGTATCTCTCAGATTCACAACTACTCAACTAGTATGACTCTAATATCACCATCTTCATATCTCAAAACAATCATAAATAATCAAACTTCTCATAGTATTCAATGCACTTTTATGAAAGTTTTTTATCATACCCATCTTGAATGCCTATCATATTATGACTAATTTCATAACCAAAGCAAATTACCATGATGTTCTAAAATACTCTCAAAATAATATAAGTGAAGCATGAGAGATCAATAATTTCTACAAAATAAAACCACCACCGTGCTTAAAAAAAATATAAGTGAAGAACTAGAGCAAAATTATCTAGCTCAAAAGATATAAGTGAAGCACATAGAGTATTCTAATAAATTCCGATTCATGTGTGTCTCTCCCAAAAGGTGTGTACAGAAAGGATGATTGTGGTAAACTAAAAAGCAAAGACTCAAATCATACAAGACGCTCCAAGCAAAACACATATCATGTGGTGAATAAAAATATAGCCTCAAGTAAAGTTACCGATAGACGAAGATGAAAGAGGGGATGCCTTTCGGGGCATCCGCAAGCTTGGGCTTTTGGTTGTCCTTGGATTTTACCTTGGGGTTCCTTGGGAATCCCCAAGCTTAGGCTCTTGCCACTCCTTGTTCCAAAATCCATCAAATCTTTACCCAGAAACTTGAAAACTTCACAACACAAAACTCAACAGAAAATCTCATGAGCTCCGTTAGTATAAGAAAACAAATCACCAGTTAAGGTACTGTAATGAACCCATTCTTTATTTATATTGGTGTTAAACCTAATGTATTCCAAATTTATCTATGGTTCATATCCCCTGATACTAGCCACAGATTCATCAAAATAAGCAAACAACACACGGAAAACAGAATCTGTCAAAAACAGAACAGTCTGTAGTAATCTGTAGGTTTCGATACTTCTGTAACTCAAAAAAACCTAAAACATTAGGACGACCTAAATAATTTGTATACTGATCTACTGCAGTTGGAATTGGTATTTTATCGCTCTCTGGGTAAAAATGAAAATTATTCTCGTGAGCATATACTTTCTGTTTTTTTCAGCAAGATCAAACAACAATCATCCAAGATGATCCTAAAGGCTTTACTTGGCACAAACACTAATTAAAACATAAAAACACAATCATAACATAGGATAGATGATTTATTTATTACTAAACAGGAACAAAAAGTAAGGAACAAAAATAAAATTGGGTTGCCTCCCAACAAGCGCTATCGTTTAACGCCCCTAGCTAGGCATAAAAACAAGAATAGATCTTGGTATTTTCATCTTTGGTAGGCAATTCTTCAATTGAACACTTATAAACCTTAGGAATTTCCTTCTTTTTATTAATGATCAAACTCCTAGACAAGAAATTAAGAAATTCATTTGTAGCAAAAGGTTCCTTAATGATAGTGAAAAAGTTGGGATGAACACTTATTGATTTGAGATCCGTATTTTCCTTACTAGAAGATTCACCCTTATTTTTAGGAACATACATAAACTTGGCAACTTTCGTAGTAGGAGGGTTTGAAGTGTTTCTTACGGCTGAATAGGCAGACCCTAAGTTGGTAATAATATCCTCAAGTTTATCAATTCTAGTAGAATCTTGATCTATCTTTTCATTAACTATGGGTTCTTTCCCTCGAAATTTTTTCAGAGTAACTCCTACCTTAGATCTGTATTGAGTAATTTGATAGTGGATTTTTTTAATCCAAATTCTCGATCAACTCTACTGTGGCAACTTTATTTTCGATAATTTCAAGCATTTGCATCACGTGTTCCAAAGTTAAAATAGTTCCATTAACCAAAAGAGGTGGTGGGCCAAACATATCTAACATAGCATTATAAGAATCAAAGGTGTGGCTACCCAAGAAATTTCCTCCGGTAATGGTATCAAGAATATATCTGTTCCAAGGAGTGATGCCTATATAAAAATTGCGAAGAAGAATGGAAGTAGATTGCTTTTTAGTGGATCTATTCTAAGCATTGCAAATTCTATGCCAAGCATCTTTTAGATTTTCTCCCTCCCTTTGTTTAAAATTAAGAACTTCATGATTGGGAGTTTTGATGTTTCATGCCATCTGCCAATGATAGGTGTTGTTGATTGCTACAGCCATTTTCATGACGAGTTTTGATGTTTCATGCCTATGGGAATAAGAGTTGGAGGATGTGACTACTACCGGTGCTGGAAACCATCTGCCAAAGCTGCATCTATGACACAAAATGCTACATCCGGCATTGTTTTTTGCTGGAACCATAGAGATTCTCCGTCGACGCACAAACAGGCGGCGAAAACGGTGATCTTTTTTTGTTGGAACCAGCATGATTTTTTGCTACGCCGGCAGACATTTTTTCTGCCACCGACAACTGAGATGAGGTGGGCGGGTGCGGCGGCCGGCGACCATCGGCATTCCCAGCTTTCACCGTTTGCAATGCCATCGTCTCCATCATCGTTGCAGCATCTATTGTCTGCCCTTGTAGCATCCACAACCTGTCGTTGAACCATCGTCTGGGGCGCAGCTCACAACACCCGTCAAGCAGCTTGCGTTGCGCTGCCGCCGGGAATCAGCAGAGCTCCCGCGCGCGGCCCTTACAACAGCGCCTGCTACAGGCCTACACCAAGGTGAGAAGAAAAGGTCGTGGGCAATATAATCGAGGTGGGGTGAAAGATGTAGTGTAGCAATGGAGGAAGACCCAGCGTCGCGAGATTCACGTGTGGTAGAAGACCTGGACTCTAGCGATATGAGAAGTGGATTAAAGAATAGTTAACAGATCTAATGGTTCGTGGGCAAAGCATCCGACGGCTCAGGTCCGACCGGCCGAAAGTAGCGCCAGTCCACCGGCGCCTAGCAGCCGCCTTTGGCAAATGTCAAATATTAGCTAGTGTTTGGTTGATTATCAATTTTACTTGCCAACCTCAGAAAAAGTTGTGAAATCTTGGTAACTTTTGATATTGCCAATTGTTGGCTTGCCAAGTATTGGCAATGCCAAATGTTGGCATCAAACCAATCATGCTCTTTACACTACCAGAAACCGTAATATTTCTGTGAGTCGACTAATTTTTCTGTCGGGCCCGCGACTAGCCCACAGGAAAAACAATTAGGCTGTCGGTCGACTCCTGGACGCCAGGGATATGTCTAATATTCCTGTGGGCTGAGTAAGTACCGACAGGAATATAATTTTCGGCCCACCCGCGAAACACTAGGCCGCGAAGAATTCAGCCGCGCGCATCTGGAAACTACGCCCCGCCATGGAGCCCTCTTTTCGCGCCTGTCATCGCGCACGCCCAAATCCAATCCCCCCAGATCTCCTTATCCTTTCCTTCTGCGCCGCCCAATCCCTCTGCTTTTGAGGCCTCCGACCACCATCCCTCCATGGCTCCCCGCCTTCCAAGGTCACACGAGCGCCTCAACCTGCACTCTATGATGTGGATCTGTACCCGCCGGCCACCACCATCCATGGCTCCTCCGCTACTGGGACACGGCGTCGTCCCATCTCCGTTCTGGATATCACCATGCGACACCAACGCTTGTCCTCCTCCTCCACCATGGCCCTGCTCAGACCACGCCGCCATCGATGCCACCGTTGAGAATCTACCCCAACTCGAGCAGTTCACCGGCGTCATGGAGGTACGTGACCTAAATCTCAAAACTCTGTTGTTTCCTGTTTCTGGCATCTCCGGATCCCCAAATCTGGTGCAGCTCTAGGAATCCCCAAATCCGGCCTCAGATCCGATCTATAGAGCTGTAGTTTAGATGCATAATAATCACCAAAACTGGTGCAGCTCCTTGGATCCCAAATCTCGATCTGAATTTCAGTTATTTCTTTGAGAAATTTGCAACCATTTATTTCTGCCTTATTTCTTAAATTAGTTTGGAGGCAACAACACGTAGCCACATGATTTAAAAATTTACTAAGACTAGGTGGGATACTTGGGGTGTACTCGGGGAGTTTCAATTAGTACTTTGGATACAACTGTACCTATCCAAAATGCATGTAATATTGTTTCAGACTAAATGATAATTTTCTTTCTATTTCAGTGAGTTTTTTTCATTAACTTACTGCACAATAGCATAATAATTCAATCTCTATTTTTTCTGTCCATACATTTTGATTTTACTTGCTTTAAATATGTTGACATTCAGGAAGCGCTAAGCAGCTGCATTGCAAATATGAGGAACATCATCCGTGCAAGAAGTTCAGATTCACTCGACGGCAAGAAATAGTGTCATATTTTTCTTCCAAATAGTATGTACCATTCCCCACATTGATACTTATGATCACCCATTTGATATCTCCTTTTCCTAGTTACAGTTCATCCAGGTCAGGAGTAGGATTTAAGGTTCATGATCCAACTATAAGAGACGTGTAAAATCCTTTGCCCTTGACATGGTATGGTACATTCTGCTATTTCCCTACCTGTCTCCAAATTCATGTATTGATTAATTTTGATTCAAGTTTTCTATCTTGCAAGATCATGCTATCTTCAATATGCTCAAGAACATCCGAAATGCACCTAGACATTATATTTCAGAGTATTGACAATGAAACTGTACCAGGAAAGGATTATTACCAGCAGCTTTGCTCAAGATATGAATGCTCTGTTATAACAATGAACAAGCCAGGGATACGTTCAGGGGCTCCTATCATGGGCCATACTATATGTCATCTTAATTTAGTTACTCCTTTTACTACTTGCTTCTTGGAATTTCCTATTCTCTTGTTATCCTCCCTCCGTTCCGAATTACTTGTCGTAGAAATGGATGTATCTAGATATTTTTTCCATTTCTACGACAAGTAATTCTGAACGGAGGGAGTAGTACTTAACAGTTCTAGTGTATTCCTCATATTTAAGCTCACCGTGTTCTTCCTTCTCCCTTAAGTTGTATTTGGTTTTTCTTTCTTATATTAAAGATTGAACAATTGTAGTGCAAGCACACAATTGGATGTTCCTGCTGGAGAAGGTGCGCAATCTTGCTGAGTGTAATTTTACATTGCTGGAACTAGATGATTGTAGCTCTTAGTTGTAGAAGGTGGATGCAAGTGTCTGGGTGCGATGACCCATAGATATTGCATTGCTCTGAAAATTATCAGTACATTGCATAGATGAATGGATGTCACTCCTTACATTATTGTTCTGAACTTCTGTACTAACTTACTGACGCATCAAGTAACAACTATCCTCTGTTTGTGGTCACCCCTTTGCCTAGTAACTTATTTCCTTATGATTTTTTGATTGTCTTACTATCCAGTACAGTAACAGTTTGCTCCCTAACTTGTTTGTCCATACCTTATCATTTTAGTCTCTTTCATTATGTTAGGTTTTTGGGAAGAATTAAACGAACATCAGCAGTGCAACATAGAGGCTGAAGCAGGTGGTTGAGGTATCACTCAATTTCAAGAAATTGAATAAGATTCTTCCAAGTGAAATGGCACTATTCCCTTTCATATTTTGTTCTATGCACATGAACCTAGAAATTAAATATTGATCAACACCTGATGGAGGACTTGCTTTTCTAGTTCGCAATTCATTCTTATTAGGAACAAAATTCAAGATCACGTATCTGTGAGATATGCAAGAGCCTCTAATCAAGGTATTTTTACTTTTGCCTTCACCATCATCCCCAAAGTTTTATCAGGAATAATTGTTAGTCAAGTTTTCTCTTGTATATTTGAAATATATCATGCTATATCCAGTGTGCCCAAGAGCATGAGATCAACATTATTGAGCCAGTAGTTGCTATGTTGGTTTAGTCTAAACACAACCTCTTTGTATTTCTTTGGGGTCTTTTATTGTCTCACCATGATGTGCAGGTCTCATGCTGTTACATTATGGAATAATTGCATAACGACGGCTTTTTTAGTCTTATGGAGATGATGATGTCTCTACCCATTTTTCTTGAACATTTGAAATGGATAGACTTAAGAGTATTGACATTGGTAGTGTGATTTCTTGCAAGAAGTCTCTAATGTGCTCAGGAAGTTAGCTGATAATTATGTCAAACTAATCCAGAAGCATGTTCTCAGGTTGTCATTTAAATGGATTTTGTCAGCTGCATGATTTGTATCAAATCTGCGATATGATGCTAGAACAAATTACTTCATTATTAGTCTATGAGCTGTAAAAGTGGGTAACTTTGCTGAGACAAAAACAAGTTGGGTATATATGCCAATGTTATTGCGAGAAACCGAGATACCAAATAGATTATGCTCATTATATCTGATACATATTGTTCCTGTTTCTTGTTTCCTTTTTGTAGCAAACTGTTGACACTTGCACATTTTTACAAGTTCTATTAAATGTCCACTGCAGGGTAACCTTGAAGGGAAGATTGCAACTTAAGCTGCAACTAAAGATTATAGAAAATGAGGTCTCTCTTGTGTATATTTAGTTGATGCACTTGTGTGTTTTTAGATGTTGCACCTCTGTTTCCATTGACCTTCGATTCATGTACGTAAATTCTATGGAACTGTATCCGAAGACATGTGAATTTGTATCTCTGGTTGATGGAAACAATTGATAGTGATGTTTCTATGTTATAAATATTCTGAGTTATGGAATAGTTATGTATAAAACCATTGATATTTTTTTTGTTTTTTTGGTTTCTTCTTTTTCTGACGGTTATGTATGACAGGGATATACTATTTCCCTGGTTTGCCAAATCTGACGCCTATATAACCCTGTAGGGCCAAACCCGTCAGGGAAATGAGAAAACCCGACAGGAATATAGTTCCTGTCGGTTGGCCGACAGGCATAGTTTATTTTCCCTGTCAAGCTATCCCTGACGGCTAACCCTGACGGGGGGCCGACAGGAAATACTTTTCCTGTCGGTACATCCTATTTTCCTGTCGGTTCGGGGCTCACAGAAAAATATCAGTTTCTGGTAGTGTTATGTTCTTCATGAGAACTCTACCCTTCAATACAACTTCTTCACTCCGGCAGTCATAGCACATGAGATGGTCGGATCCGGCTTCGAACACTATCTCATCATCAAGCACACCGATCAGACGAAAATATCGTTGCTCGTAGAACGTGGCAGCAGAGTCAATGAAATAACGCCGGTCCCATCGTGGTGGTTCATCGCTGTGGCCGAGATCGCTGCACATCCACATCTCCAACGATGTGTAGCGGATTCCTTGGTGAGGCACACATAGGCACAATTCTCCGTGCAGCTCGGCCAAGCTGGATGCTACGTAGTCTAGCCTTGGGCCACAAGGAGGTGGTGACGCCGTGACGTGAAGGACTCATACTCAAAGTTACAGCGAATGAAACTGGAGCGTTGTTGGCAAGAACCGACTCTTTGACTGTCCAGAGCAAGGAGCCCTTGTAGAAGGTCGTTGTTCGTCCTGCCATGATAGGTTATGGCGGTGGCACCACCGTCTCACGCCACTGTTTGTCCTTTTCGATAGTGAGCACCTCCATCCAGAGAGCATAGTAGAAATCATCCCCGTCGGACGCGGACTCCAAGAATCGGTAGAAGAATCAAGCAACCTTATAGGCGTTGGAGCAAGGGGCATGGCAGAGGCCGAACACCTGATAGCCTTGGAAGCAGAGTGGGAGTCGATGTGGCTCGACAACGTGCAGGCTTGGAGGAAGTGAGACGGCGCGCCGTGTCACCGGGTTGCGCACGCGGACCAAGGCATCAGATGGCACCAGCACCAGGCCGTCACAGTGCGCGAGATCGTGTGCCTCTCTCTTGCCGGGGAAGAACTAGGACGAGTGGCTGGCCGGCTCTCGTGATTCCATCAGTACAGGCCGGCGATGATCACATCTTTGGACCCAGACCGCCGCTGTTTTTTCTGATCATAGGCGCAATGAGCACGGACATGGTTTAGAGACGGAGGTATGCGTGGTGGACGGAATCATCATTGCTGATGGTGTCACGCCATGCCTTGCAAACACACATGAAACGTAGCAGGGACCTCAAGGGGATACGGGGCAGGATGTGCAACACGATGACCTCGTGTGGCATGTACGGTGCCATCATCACGTTGGTGTCTAGGTGAGCGTGGTGGTGATCTCTTGTGACGGTGATGAGCACACACGTACGGCTGCTTGAATCCTTGTGGTAGACGTGTAATTAGTAAATCGGATTTGCTATTTCACATCTAGATATGAAATAGCTACCTCACATCTAAATCCAGAGCCATTGGATGTTGTCATGTCTTTGAGATTCACTAGTACAAATGCCCGTGCGTTGCAACGGGAGAAGGCATGGTTCATATGAATCTATTGGATCAAGGACCATGTTGTTGGATGACGGTCACTGGTGTTAAAAAAACATGGATCATTTGATGGTGATATGAGTTATGATTTCAAGTAAATTGATCTATCTGAACAACTAACTTTTGATTGTTAATTCATTCTTTAGATTAATTGTTCATTTTTAAAATTTAAAAATAAAGCATGAAAAAGCAGCAATATGAATAAATATGAATAATAATTGCAGCAAGCAAATTAACCACAAAACAATCGAGAGGATTAATAGTTGCAGCAAGCATGATCTGTTCATTTTATCAAATTTTTTGTAGCTCACCTAAGAACAATAGAGATGTAGTATATATCCATATGTACATCCGTATTTTTGCATATATTTTGTAAACTTACTTAAAGGTTTGTTTTCAACTTGTGCAAGAAATTTACCTCTAGTGTTATTTGTACTGCCTTGATGGTTGATAAATAGATCAGAAATTTTCTCGCAAAAAAAATTATGTATAATTTTGGCTCCATGTTGAGAGCCAAAAGTCCTTACACAACATGAAAGATGAACCATGTATAAATTGCCTCCACACTATTTGTAGAAACATATGCCAACAAACTTACAACGGGTGATTCTAGCTCTTTGTAGTGAAACACAACCATAAATTCATAAATATAGTATTCTTTAGACTTTTACCGAAATGAATATTCCAACATAGCAGCTCAATGGTATATTCGCACATGTGCACCCGCAGGGGGTGAAGTTGTCATACATTGATGATATTAAACTAAATTGTAAGAGCATCTCCAG
>NC_041388.1:697431388-697449591 GCF_002162155.2 Triticum dicoccoides | reverse complement strand
CAATACAATCGACGCTGGGGGCGGTTGGGCGTCCAGTCGTCGTCCCCAGGCGCCGAGATTGGCCCAGTTTTCGGCCCACTTTCGGCGAATAAAGGCCCCATATGGGCGAGAATCGGCCCATATTCGGCGTGGTTCGTCGTGGCTCGGCGTTCAATCATGAACATAAATATTTTTTATCACATAGTTCATCACAAAAAATCAAATAGTTCAACAAAATAGTTCAACAAATAAAAACTCATGCATATTTCATCACACGTCGAGCCCGGCGTCGCCCTTGAGCCTCCATAGGTGCTCCACCAGATCCTGCTGCAGTTGATGATGCACCTGTGGGTCTCGGATCTCCTGACGCATACTGAGGTAGGCAGTCCAGGTTGTCGGTAGCTGGTGATCAGCTTCGGCTAGAGGACCCTGCCTATAGTATGGTTCAGTGTCAAACACTGAACCTTCCTACTCGCTCTCGATGATCATGTTGTGCAAGATGACACAGCAAGTCATGATCTCCCACATTTGATCTTTCGATCAGGTCTGAGCAGGATAGCGGACAACAGCAAATCGAGATTGGAGCACACCAAAAGCCCGCTCGACATCCTTCCTAGAAGCCTCCTGCACCTTGGCAAAGTAGGACTTCTTGCCTCCTGGCACAGCGTTTGAGATAGTCTTCACAAATGTACACCATCTCGGATAGATGCCATCAGCTAGGTAGTACCCCTTGTTGTAGTGCCGCCCATTGACCTCGAAGTTCATCGGAGGAGAATTACCTTCAACAAGCTTGGCAAAGATAGGGAAGCACTGCAACACGTTGGTGTCATTGTGAGTTCCTGGCATACCAAAGAAGGAGTGCCAAATCCAGAGGTCCTGTGTGGCCACCGCCTCAAGTACCACACTGCAACCACCTTTGGCGCCTTTGTACATCCCCTGCCAAACAAATGGGTTGTTCTTCCATTTCCAATGCATGCAGTTGATACTTCCAAGCATCCCAGGAAACCCTCTTGCTGCATTCTGTGCTAGGATCCGAGCAGTGTCTTCCGCATTGGGTGTTTGCAAGTATTGCGGTCCAAACACTGCCACGACTGCCCGACAAAACTTGTAGAAACACTCAATAATGATGGACTCGGCCATGCGCCCATAGTCGTCGAGCAAATCACCGGGAGCTCTGTATGCAAGCATCCTCATCGCTGTCGTGCACTTCTGGATCGAGGTGAATCCAAGTTTGCCGGTGCAATCCTTCTTGCACTTGAAGTAGCTGTCGAACTCCCGGATGGAATTCACAATCCTGAGGAAAAGCTTTCGGCTCATCCAATAACGGCGCCGAAATGTTTTGTTGTCATGCAGTGGAGCGTCGGCGAAGTAGTCGGAGTAGAGCATGTAGTAGCCTTCGAGACGATGCCGGTTCTTTGCTTTCATCCGTCCCGGCGCCGGGCCACCTCGCCACGGCTTTTCATTGCTCGCCAGCAGGGCGGCAAGGACCATGAAATGTTTCTCTTCCTGGATGTCGGCCTCAGCTTCCTCCTCCAGCAGCGTGGTAAGCGCTTCCTCGTCGTCCGAGTCCATCGCCGAGGTAGGCAAATCGCCGAACACCTTGCGCCCGGTGGGCGTGTACCCGCCGCTAAACTGCCCCTCCGCGGCCGGAAATGTCGTGAAAAATGCCCAGCTGCTGGTGGAGGGGCTGCCTCGGCGAACCTCTGCTCTTTTCCCGGCGGGGATTGGCTATCTAGCGGTGAAGGGCGGTGGGCGGCGCCGGGATACAGCTGGTGGCGGCCGAGCGCGCGGGGGGTGGGAGGCGAGTTGGGAAAGAAAAAGTTGACTTTTCGTCTGACGGTGTGGGCCAGCCGTACTTTTCCCTTGCGCCGGAGCCCCCGAGTGTCCCCGGTGCGCCGGGTTCGGCCTGCGATCGCCGGACCCAAAAACGGGCCGAACCGGCGAATTTCGGCGTCCTGGGGGCGCGACTGGGACATTTTTTCGACGGCGGCGTCGAAAAAATAGTCTGGAGGAGCCTGTTGGGGACGCGGCTGAAGATGCTCTAATCCAACCTATCAGTCCTGCTGATCTTTATATCATTAGCACTCAAGGGCCGCGTCTTAATCGGCTGGGTCTTGGGACTTATTTCCTAGGACATTGTGTCTCTCGTGGACTCCACCATGGCAATCTGCCAACATCCAGGCCGTTATCTCTTTTTTTTGTACTAGTAAAAATGCCCGTGCGTTGCACCGGGAGAAAAAAATCATCACACCCCGAAGCATAGCCTACTACATGAGTAATTGTTTGATTTATGACCCACATCAACTATTGTGGCCAGCTTGCTTAGAAAATAAAAAAAAACTACTGTGACCAGCTTGTTAACCAAGAACCGAAAATATGAATAGTTAATTCCTAAATTTGGGACATTTTTCTCATGGATCTGTAACAATCTTCTCAAAATCTAGAACAATTTTATCCTAAACCTAAAAATTTCTCCATTTCATATGTTGTTGCCAAAAGAAACATAATTTAAGCAATGCCATATACTTCTAAAAGGCTAAAACATCAGCTACATGTGAACAGAAACACAGAGGCAAACTCTTTAGGATTACTATAATCATAGTAATCAGCGACCACTCTTGGCATATATTCTTTTGAAGTGTCCATGTTAAAATGATATGGCACACCATTTATATACAAACTGCTTGTGCGATTCCGAAGTCTGAATGCTTGTATGGCATCTTGGTGCCAAGAAAAAGAGATGACCACTTTTTCTTCTGTTGCTTGATGTATTGTTCGTTTAGATGTAAATTCCAACTTTTGACTAATGGCGCTGAGAATTGCTTGAACTGATTGCTGACCAAAATGTGATAGTGGCTCGATGACAAAAGGGTAGTGCCATACGGTGCACATTCTTGTGGATCCCTGTATATCTCCCATGAATATTTCTTTGCTTGACTGATTGTTGATATCCATGGCTGTGCCAAAAAAGGAAAATTTTAAATTAAGAAATGTGAAAATCATATACTCTACTGTGATATATATGTGCCAAAGAAGCACAAATCTTTTGCTGATCAGGCATGACAACTTTGTACTCCGTAAGTTTGACAGAGAAAGGAGTTTATTACTGTTTTATCTGTGACCATGAATACTGTGAGCGAAATGCGACACTAAAATAAGCAGATAATATTTGTTTTCCGTTCTAGTGAGCATAGAGCAGGAGTGGATCTTACTAAAATAGCATGAGCGATTTATGCTATGGCAGAAAGTAGCTAAAAGAAATACTACTAACGGAAGAATAAAAAATCCAGGAAATGGAGAGATTATACCTGCAAGTGCAGGAAAAAGTGGCAAATTCAAAGAATGTACTTTCATTTAGCCAACAGATAAAATGTTTCTGTTCTCGTGAGCAAACGGCTAGAATGAACCTCATTAAAATAGCATGAGTGATTTATCCAAGGGCAAATAGTAGCTAAAAGAAATACTACTGACGGAAAATCAGAAAATAACGAAATAGAGATATTATACTTGTGAGTGCACGAAAGATTATTCCAAAGGAAATACTTTCTTTTAGCCAATCGCTCAATGCAAAAGATTAGTGCAATGGGTAAAAAGTACACACCTTGACAGAATATCTTGTTCTTGTAAATCATGTGCTCTACAAATTTCTGAAATCTGCTACTGTAATTGTACAAAAATCTTGCCACTGAAATCTGCCAGACTGTCCACATAAGTTCTTCACTTCGGTCGTAATCCAATTGATAAAAATAAGAAACTCTGCTAGTTGCATATCTTTTAAAGCAAGAAATTAATTAATAATTACACCTCTCTGTAGTCGGTAATTTCATCCGATTGGGTTTCTACACCAGTGTCTACTCATTCACAATATACAGACAAATTTAGATGGCAGAACATTGTAGATCAGAAGAAAATTTTCAGGGTAAAATCCATGTCAACAAAAAGAACAGACATAGAGCCATCATGAGATTTGGAGCCACAAAAGTAGTAAGGAAAAGGAAGAAATATGAAAAAGAGAATGACATTTTTACTCGTTTAGTACTCACCGATCCCTGCTAAAGAGAAAGACATGAGACTGGACGGAGAAGTCAACTGAAAAAATTGACGTCAAAAAGAGAGGAGTATATCTTCTAAACTCAAATTATAGCTACAGTAAAACAATGCTCTACTTTCTCTAGCAATGGCAAAATTCAGAGATGTACATATTGAGGAGGTGTTCATGTTGGGCAGACGCGAGGCACTGGATGTCGAGGGGTACAGGGGTGTACAGCACCAGCGGTGCTGGGGGTTTGGCCACTGCTGATGAAAGTATGCCGTCTCTACTCTCAAGCACCACCAGATGGTGGTAAAACTTCAGTAGCAGAAGACACCCGACCGACAACATCTAAAGAAAAACAAATCGTTAATTCCCTCTAGTTTATTTTCCACAGGAAAACAAAAGCAATAGCATTGTAAAATAAAAGGAATTGTCAAAATTAGTAGCTTCATATGAGAAATCAAATGGGAAGACAAACGGCAGTACTCGGTAATCAAGTGGCCAGGATACACACACAGATCAGATATATTTCAGTATTCTGATCGCGGTTCATGATTTCCTCTCCGAGCAATTGATACTCACGCTCACTCCAATACTACTGGCAATTCCGTGAATCAAATATATGCCTTCTTTCATATCAATGATCTCTGGAACCTTGACCATCTAAGGGAAGATAATTTTCTTTCATCAAAGTTATAAACAGACCCAATTTGAATGTACCTCATCAAATGAGAGGTGCATAGATGTTTAACAGCCTCAAGGTATGAAGAATCATAGAATTAAGAAGACTGCTATGTATACTATGTATTAATGTCTCATGTCTTCAGAAATCTGTATCTACTTTTCAGTAGGAAAATTAGCTACTTCCAGACTTATGTGCTCGACTTGATAACTTATAAACACTCTCGGCCATTAACCTATTTCACGGACTTCAGCACAATACTTGTATAAAATTTATAGAAATTCTGTTCAAAAAATGTTAAGCTAAGTCGGCAATGCATATATTACCCACATCTTATTCTTCGACCAAAAGAAGGTAACAAACTCCTATAATTATAGATGAAAAATATGTTATGAGCACCATAAAGATAAAAATTATCAAATGACAAGGGAAGCGTAGTTTTGCACAAGTTATCATTCATGCACCTGAAAGATCCACACAAAATAGAGCTAATAAAGGATTGAGTCAGTAATATCACCATCATCTCAAGCTTCTTCCACTATCTTCGTCCTTCCCACCTCCTCGCGTGCAAACCCACTGCCCCGCCCAAATCCATCTCATGTCTTCATCGACCTCACAACCAAAGTACCAATCATCAAAAATCGAATCACCACTCTAGCTGGATGCTATAAATCCCGTTTTCCATTTCAATTGAGCTCTACAATGCTGAAATTTCTAAATCCACATGCTTTCCTTTTTCTGCATTTCCACTGTCTTCGTGAAAGTGAAACTGACTTTGTGAAACCAGACATGTCCTCCACAAATCCAAGGAAGCTCTAAGTATGTTGGTGACCTGTTTATCATTCAGCTTCTTAGAGTACCTTTGCCCTTCAACAATGTTGCATGCCTGCAGTCAGTTTGTAGAATACACTAAACATCCGATGTCTAATTAAAATATGAGCATCCGATGTCTAATTTTTAGTAAACAGCGAGCATGGATACAGTGCCTCCGTAGGCAAATATACATGCTGTGAATCACTTCTAGACTGCAGGCGCCAAGTAGTACTGCAGATTGTAGTAGTATCTTTGTATGAAGTACTGAACAACCGACATTCTGTTCCTCTCTCATCAACACGAAATCTAACAACCAACAAAATAATAGACGAAAAACGAAATTAGAAAGAGAATAATAATCATGAATTGATACTAAAAGGACTCTGGTATGACATTCATAACAAAAATGTGAACAGGAGCAGACATAGATCTTTGCAATGTTACAGAAATGAAATGCATGAGACCCAGAAGAATGTTCTACACAAATTATTCATCTAACAGATTCCTGTCACACAAACATCAATGAGACAATGAAGAAGAACAAGCCAAAAATCAATAGGAAAATCTTTCTAATATTCCACAACACTGATTAGTCACTCCAGAACATAGTGATAAATCTGAATAAACCAAACAACACCCAAATCAAAGCATGAGATGCAAGGGAGATAAATGTCACCCATCCTAGCAGGTCACCACATCGTGAAGCTTGATGAACTCAGAGGATATCTTATACTGGAAAAGATTAAAAATTGGTAGAATAATACAAGTCTATTATGCTGCCAACACAAGACCTGATACATGCTACTTCTACTACATACTAAGCAGCTAAAATTCCAATAGATGATAGTGGTTGAATTGAACGAACACTGCTTATACAGCAGAGTAAATAGATGAGCTCACAGTCAGAGTGTCAGACTTCTCCTCCGTATAACAAAATCAGGCCATGAGCACACATATCCAACATAAGTTGTTTGTAGTACACGCTGAGATAACTATTCATGTGTATGCCACTGCAAAGCTAATTGATAACTGAAGAAATAGCAGAATCGCAGACGGAGCCGAGGGATAGAAACAATAACTGAAACAGGGGATTCCATCGGGTGTTTAGCATTCAAGGGGATAGAAACAATACCTCTCCTGTAGCCGCTGCAGACGACATTGGACCACTCGACGGATGTTCTTGTTCCTCCGGCGAACTCGGCGGTGACATTGGACGCTTCATGAAATTTTCAACATAATTTGATGGAGACTATGGTCCAAGGACGCACCTGATGGAGATTCAGGCCCAGGACGCTTCCATCTTATAGCAATCAAGTCAAATCCCGGTCGGGCATTACATTAATCTGTGTTGGACAAGGACATGTTCAGCACTCTTCAATCCTAATCAGACACGGGAGTATGACGCTGTCGGGGAAATTGGAGCCGTCAGCAGGCGGCGGCGGCGGCACCCCGGCGCTCATGGAGACGCCGCGCAGCAGCCGCAGCACGTGCCACTCGTCGTTGGACAGGAGTGGTCGCCGCGCGCTGCGGGTGTCGCTCTCCAGCACCAGCTTCAAGGTCCCGTGGCCATCCCCCCTATGCAGCCCGGCCGCGAGCATGGGCAGCTCGATGAGGAACGCCGGTGGCGCCCGCATGTCCTCATAGATGGCCAGGCTCAGCCGGCCGCGGGGGTGCCCGAAGAGCGTGACCGCCGCCGCGTGGTCCGCAAGGATGGCCCTGTTGCCGAGGAAATGCGGGTGAGCGGCCGGGGCGCTTACCATCTTGCGGAGGACGCGGTCGTCGTGCGAGTACGGGTGCGCGAGGGCGAGCACCACCGCGCCACCGCCAGCGCCCGAGGCGAGCGCGCGCTTTAGAAGGAGGTGGAGGATGAAGGCGGCGCTGTGCATAGCGTACTCACCCTGCCTCCTTGACTTCCGGTCCTTTCCTGCTCCACTTTGGCAGAAGCCGTCTCCGCCGTACACGCCCCGGCGAGCGTCGTCCATCCTCCCCGCGCGAGGCACGACAGCCGGACAACCACCGCCACTGCCTCGCCTCGCCGCGCTGTCTCCGCCGCACACGCCCCGTATAACGTCCTTCATCCTCCCGCACGAGGCACGGCGGCCGCCGGCGCACGACGGAATGGGCGTAGCCGCCGACGCAGAGTGGATAAGAGGGAAGGGGAGGACTGCGGACTGAATTGAAATGCCTATAGGGATTGTTTTGTAAAAGTAAAACGTTTTCTCTGGGTGCCACTAAAACAGGGACTGCGGGTTGATTTCTTATAAACCGAGGGGTTTATTAGTACGTAAAGATATACATCCGTTATCTCACCTCCTAGGTGGTAGTCATCCAGCAACTAGCTTCTGTGTATGTGCAAAATTTTACACGTATATTAACTGGTATTGTTGGATGTAAGCTACCACTTAACAATTATATTTATGTGCTTTACATGCAAGAATCACAATGCAATTGCTAATTAGGCTTAGAACTTGATGTTTGAGCCTACCCTTCATTTTCATGCTAGATTCGCCACTGGATGTAAGGGGTCGAGGCGGGACTATTTCTTAAAATGGTGAGACACTTTTCAAACATAAACTTGTTGTAGCTCAATTGGCCGCATCCTTATAGACTGAATAGGACGATGGGAGTTCCATCCCTCGTACTTGCAATTATGTTTGCGTTGGGCCGGGACGATGGGAGCTGTGTATGTGCAAATTTTACACGTATATTAACTGGTATTGTTGGATGTAAGGGGTCGAGGCGGGACTATTTCTTAAAATGGCGAAACGCTTTTCAAACATAAACTTGTTGTAGCTCAATTGGCTGCAGCCTTATAGACTGAACAGGACGGTGGGAATTCCATCCCTCGTACTTGCAATTATGTTTGCGTTGGGCAGGGACGATGGGTGGTGGTACTTGGACCGGCCCAGCAACACTTCGTTCGCTCGCTCCCAGGCCAACCACCACGCGACTACAACGTTCGAGCACGGCTAACCACCACGCCAACTAGGTACCGGCGACTAAATACAGGACAAACATTTTAATAGCAGAGTTATATCATTTACTGGTTTCTAAAAAAAGGTATATCATTTACTGTAGCGCCTTGATTTTTGAATTATTTCAAAACATTTTTAGCAAATGTGTTTTTCAATGTAAACAAAAAATTTAAAGTTCACATATTCAAAAAAACGTTCGTGTATTAAAATAAAAGGCACAAATACGAAAAAGTTAATGTATTCAAAAAAGTTCAAAAATACAAAAAGTCATTCAAAATTAAAAAGTACACTAATTTGGGAAACAGTTCATGAATTTGAAAAGGAGTTCATCGTTTTTTTAAAAATGTTCATGAAATTTTTCGGAAAAACAATATCGGTGGTCGAATTTGAAAAAAATCATGAAAAAAGTTCATCAAATTTGAAAAAATTTCAGCGAGTTACCAAAAAATTTATCGATTTTGAAAAAAGTTCATCAAATTTGAAAAAAAGTTCATCAACTTGAAAAAAGTTCATCGAGTTACAAAAAAGTTCATCGACTTTGAAAAAAGTTCATCAAATATAAAAACAGTTCATCAACTTCGAAAAAAGTTCATCGAGTTACAAAAAAATTCATCGACTTTAAAAAAAGTTCATCAAATATGAAAAATAGTTCATCAATTTCGAAAAAAGTGCATCAAGTTTGAGAAAAGTTCATCAAATTTGAAAAAAGTTCATCAAAAATGAAAAAGTTCGTCAAGTTAACAAAAAATTCATCAATTTTGAAAAAAGTTCATCAAATTTGGAAAAAAGTTCATCAACTTCAAAAAAAGTTCATCGAGTTACAGAAAAGTTCATCGACTTTGAAAAAAGTTCATCAAATATGAAAAACAGTTCATCAACTTCGAAAAAAGTTCATCGAGTTACAAAAAAGTTCATCGACTTGGAAAACAGTTCATCAAATATGAAAAATAGTTCATCAATTTCGAAAAAAAGTGCATCAAGTTTGAGAAAAGTTCATCAAATTTGAAAAAAGTTCACTAAATTCGAAAAAAGTTCATCAAATATTATAAAATACGTTCACCCATTTTTAAAAACAAAAAAATTAAAAAGTTCACCACTTTTGAAAAATAGTTCATGAATTTTAAAAAATATTCACGCATTTAGTTAAATGAAAAAAGAACCAAACAAAAACTGTTCCAAGAAAAATAAATAATAAAAAGAAGAAGAAGAAAATGAAGAGAACTGTTGCTAAAAAAGGAAAAGGAAAGAACAAATGAAGGATAAAGCATTTACGGAACACATATGGTAGTGGTGGCCAGTTGGTTCACCTTATCGTAAGTTAAATCTGGCGACCATGGTTCGACTCACGCCACAGCTTAATTTTTGCGTTTTAACAAAAAAAAAGTAAAACGGGCCGGCCCAGCGAGGCGGAGGGGTGTGCGCCCGTTTGCGGAACCTGAAGAAACGGGCGCAGCGGGCGCTTCGATCCGGCAAATCCTAAACGGCGCCCGTTATAGGCTTAACGGTACAGGGCGCACACCCCTCCTCCGCGATGGGCCAAGCCCATTTTCATCCTTTTTCCTTTTGTAAACCGGTGCAAAAAAGGAGAGCTGAGATGGATTCGAAACCACGCCGAGGGCTTGACCGAAACTCGAGCTAACCACCCTGCCAACTTGCCTTTTGCATGCACTTATAGCTTCTGCCCTCTTTTATTCTCTTATAATTTTTTTATTTTTCCTTTCTCTTTCTCTTTCTTTGCTTTTTATTTCTTCTTTCTTCTTTTTCTTTATTCTTTATTCGTTTTCTTTCTTCCTTTATTTTCCCTTTTTCTATTTATAATTCGATATAAAATGTTCACCGGTTTTATGAATGTTTTTTCAAATTCAATGAACTATTTTTGGAAATGTGAACTTTTTTTCAAATTCGATGAACTTTTTTTGTTGATGAATGTTTTTTCTAATTCAGTGAACATTTTTTTTTCAAATTTGATGAATTTTTTTTGAATTCGATGAAATTTCTTTGAAGTCGATGAACTATTTTCAAATTCGGTGGACTTTTTCCAATTCCGATGAACTTTTTTTCAAATTTGATGAACTTTGTTTAAATTTGTGAACCTTCTTCAAAACCGATGAACAGTTTTTCAAAACCGGTGAACTGTTTTTCAAACTTGATGAATTCTTTTTCAAAATTGATGAACTTTTTTTAAATAGATACTTTTAAAAAAACCGTGAACTAATTTTGAGGCTTGTGAAACTTTAATTCATGATTGTTTTTCAAATTCGATGAATTTTTTAAACTTTGATGAACTTATTTTTCAGTTCTTTTGAACTATGTTGTATTTCTGAACTTTTTCCAAAATTTCATGAACTTTTTGAAATCCATGAACTTTTTAAATTTTCATGAACTTTCAAATCCGTGAACTTTTTTCATTTTTCGTGAAAAATTTTTATTACATGAAATTTTTTTAAAACAAATTCGTGGGACTTCTTTTTATTGTTCGTCCGCTCTTGTTTTTTTTTTGGAACAGCGCGGTTTCAGTTGTTTCTTAATGCTTTCGCGGTATTTTCTGTCAGTAGAAATTTGTAGCTAAAGTGGGTAGCCCGAGCGTGCGGCAGTTTAGCCGCGCGAGTTCGAATTCTCGCTATAGAAACTTTTTTCAGTTTAGTGTTTTTTACGCTGGCGCTGCGTGATACTGGGCCGGCCCACGTGGGAGCTGCAGTGGGCACCGAGTGAGTTCAGCCGCGCTGAAGGCGCCCTATAGGGGCTCCCCTTCGATCCCTCGTGCTTGCACGTATTATTGCGTTGGGCCGGCTAAGATAAGATGGGCCACAATGCACGCAATCGCTGAAAAATTATAAAGACACGGATAGATATTAGTACCACGTCGGGTATGGATTTTTTTTTGGCAAAATGAACGGACGACGACAGACGAAAACGGACGAAATTACGGTGGTAAGAAGCAATAGCCCTTTTATTAATAGGTATAGATATAGACTAGCAAAAGGGCCCGTGCGTTGCAACGGGAAGAAAAAAATCATAATATTCAACGGCTGTGACCACATTTTGCGACATCACCGTGATATACTATCACTCTCAATTTCATGAAATTATGAACAATTTTCAAAATCATGAACCTTTTTTAAAACTTGTGCATATATTTGAAATCGTGGACATTTTTTAAATTCATGATTTTTTTTTCAAATTTTTGAACATTTTTTGAATTCATGAACAGTTTATACTATTTGCAAACATTTTTAAAAAATGGTGAACATCTTTTTATAGATTTTACTTGAATCGGCGCACATTTCTAGAACCGACGAACATTTTTGGCCCAATTGGTGGACGACTTTTTTAAATTTACGAACATTTTTTTGATTTAATGAACATTTTTTTAAATGCATGATTATTTTTTGAATCCGCGAACATTTTACAATGAATAAACTATTTTGTAAGTCATGAACAGTTTTTTCATTTGTAGGATATTTTTACATTCATGAACATTTTTTTAGTTGGCAAATTTTTGTTCAATTTCATGAACATTTTTGAATACACAAACTTTTTAAAGAATCATGAACATTTTTTGATTTCCCAAACATTTGGTTTCAAAAATGTGAACATTTTTTGAGTAAGAAAATATTTTGTACAAAATCGCGAACATTTTTTGAAGGAAAAATTGCACAAAAATAATGAGAAGCTAAAAAATTCATGCGACATGAAATATCAGTACTAAATGGGGTTGATTGCCTTTTATTAGCTTATTAACTCCAGCGGAATGCATTGCAGAATTTCTTTATTAGAGAACACAAGTAATATAGATTAGAGGGAGTAGCATAATTTGGACTTAGGCTTTGATCTGTTGACCTTTTACCCTTATTTCCAAGCATAGATCACACCGTATATATGAAGTATATACCAAAATTATAATAGACATCTTGGCGAGGAAGAACAACACAGTTTCATAGATATCGACATAATTCAGGGAGGCTCACATAGGTATATTGGCACATATGTACAACTAAATCCTCTGCGAAACCTGAGGAGATCAAAGAAATGAACGTGGAGGCTGAACATACAGTCTGCTATATATAATTCATGGATAGAACATTACTACAACATAGCATAAGTATGCAATGCGGGAGCTAAATCTTCAATTTTACTACACCGCGTGTCTGCATAAACAACCAATTTCTGCTAAAAGTGTTGCTGAGTTAGCATAATGGAATATGTAAGCATCAACACCAAGAAGACGAAGTTTTACAGTAATGTAAAGTTCTCTACAATCCTAATTTTAAAGATTATCCAACAAACAACTACAAGAAAATTATGGAAGTCACCGGCCACCCTTCAATCACCAATTGTGAACAGGCAAACAATTCTTCAGCTCACATGCATAGGCTTGATCTAGAGGACACATGAACTTTGATGGTGAGGAGATCCTAGTACACATGAGTATGTCTGATGATGAGGAGGCAGGTCATGGTGAGCAGAGCATGAACTGCAGGGTGCAGTGCTGCTGCATGGTGTCCTACATCAGGGCAAGGAGTGAGGAGATTAGCACAGCTCCAATGAATTAGAAAACTGAAAATAGTCATGTACTCAGGTTTAGTCAGTAAGGAAATGGCAAGTTAAAAGCATACTGTGTCTGATTGTCTTTCAACAATGTTACGGCACTGATCCTTGTATCTTTCTTTAGCAACATTGAAATACTCTTGAACCTTTAGGAATTCAGACTTGTGTAAATAAGCAGGCCAATTATAGGAGAAAAACATATAATGAATATGGAACCGGAGAAACAATATATCTAAATCTCATACTAAAACATGGAAATATGACGTAACTTGCAAAACTTATTTTTTTTCTGATTCTCCCAAAATTAGGAGCGTTAACAACACATACCTGAATAACAGATCGAATAAGGACAACAGACCATAGAGAAGCAGATGAGAAACAAATTGAATTTACTGGCCTTAATACGTGCATGGAGCTTCTTAAAAATCAGAGTGCCCCAATGCTCCGCTTTCTGGATCTCCTACAACAATCAATAGAGACTTTTGCTTCTGTTAGATTGTACTCACTACAACTATGAAGACCACCGTGACACCAATATTATCACATTAGCCAAAGTTTCAAGATTAGAACAAAAAAATTACATTCGTTATTCAAGGCACAAATTATTAGTTTTCGGACTCTCCTTGGATTGAGAACTATATCTGTGGTCCATAGATCATGTGGATGGGATAAGATAGGCATGACACACAATGAAGTAATTCTCAGTTAAATATTCAAGTAAATTTTAGGTAAAAAAGGACACTTAATCTTCATATATAAATTAGGAGGAAATAGCATGATGATGTATGCAGAATTACAGTCATACGTTCTCACTTACCAAAATAAGCAATGCAACTCAGAGTCCAGTAATCAATCAACGGACGAACTGGGTCAATTTGCATGAAAGCATGATTAATAATATTAAATCCTCCTAGCCCAGGATCAGAACTAATGGCACCACAAAAGATGATTAATAAATTAATCAAACATGGCATCTCCAAAACATCCGGCTTTTGACCACAACTGTTGCAACTCCATCCGGTAGCCCACACATAGATACTGCATTGCAACTACATTACCCCTAATGATTCTAATTAAGGTGGCCACCAACCATCCAGAGATCGAAGTAACACTGCGGCATGTCCAAATCCAAATGACATAAGTAACATTGCGGCATAAAGAAATCATTACGTCTATGTAAAAAGAATGAGAAAAACACATAAAAAGTTATTGTGGAGTAAATATGACATACAAATATCACACTTCAATTTGACATTGTCTATGTATTCTCAATTATTACTCAGAGCATTTAAGGAGTCATCACCAAGCATCCCCTGCCAAGACGAGAACACATAGAGAGCATGCAAAATAACACAAAGTATGTACTGTACTTTCAGTAATACAAATGCCAGTACCATTACTTCACCCTGCCACTAAAAGTTACCCCATATGTGACCACTTCCAGCAAGTAGATGGCTCATATTCAGCTATACATTGGCAAACTGGAGCAAAGCTACAATGACTATGGTTCGCAGGCCAAAAGAAGACTCACCGACAGGATGCCAGAAGTGGTAGATTATTAAGAATAATAAACATAAGAATAATTAGAGATGCGTATTGAACCCTGCATGTTTAATTCAATCGTGCATCATGTTTTCTGTTAACCCTGCTACATCCGTTGTCAAAGTTTCAACTTCATTCAGTCATCAGGAAAATAGTTTAAACTCTGAAAGAGGTCAAAAACTACCACCGTTTCCACCAAAACATTATGATATGTTAGACATTATATCCCATAACAAAGTGACAAACTGAATAATTTCCCATAAAATGTGAGCCTGAAAACTATCAGAGTAGCAGGGTTGTGGTTTTTGACATTCAACTCCCCTTAAACATTCTGCGGCTTCTGTATTGCTAACTGTACGTGCTTTGTTTCTACTATATCAGTACTCTTACGTATTCCAAGTATCTCATAAAAAACATGAATCTGTAGCATATGACATCAACAGCAAATTAAGAGTACAACAAAAATATACCCCACACACAGCAAGCAAGCGGCATCATGCAGAGCAAGCCGTTCAGATTGGAGGGGCGCATATGGCTGGCTATGTTGTCCTGTTCGTCCAGATTGGACCTGGCACATGCCAGGCAGTGAAGCGGGAGGAAGCATACGGCGCGAAAAGGGAAGGTCGGGGAGTGGCGCGCAGGTGGAGGAGATGAGCCCCTGGGGTGGGAAGCGACACTGGGGTAGCAGCGATGTTAGCCATGGGAGGCGGGCGAACTGGTCTGTCGGTTGGTGGAGTGCGCCAGGAAGTTGTGGCCGGTGGCGAAACCGGCGGGTTTGGGGGAACCAACGCCGAGGTCGAAGCAACGGGGAGGAGTCCCGGCAGCACCGTGGTAGCAGGGGAGGGGGAGCCAGCAACAGCGCGGCGTCGTGTGTCGTTGGCGGTGGAAGGCCGCGGGGTGGGGCACTTGGGGTAGGGGTAGCGCCCCGGCGGAGTTGGCCGCAAGGAGGGGGTCGGCGGCGCGCGGCAGGGGCCGACGGCGGCGGCGGCGGGTTTGACGCCCCCGATTCAATCGTACACTAATCATACACGCAAACGTGTACGATCAAGATCAGGGACTCACGGGAAGATATCACAACACAACTCTACAAATAAAATAAGTCATACAAGCATCATAATACAAGCCAGGGGCCTCGAGGGCTCGAATACAAGTGCTCGATCATAGACGAGTGAGCGGAAGCAACAATATCTGAGTACAGACATAAGTTAAACAAGTTTGCCTTAAGAAGGCTAGCACAAACTGGGATACAGATCGAAAGAGGCGCAGGCCTCCTGCCTGGGATCCTCCTAAACTACTCCAGGTCGTCGTCAGCGGGCAGCACGTAGTAGTAGGCACCTCCGGTGTAGTAGGGGTCGTCGTCGACGGTGGCGTCTGGCTCCTGGACTCCAGCATCTGGTTGCGACAACCAGAAAGAAAGGAAGGGGGGAAAAGGGGGGAGAAAGCAACCGTGAGTACTCATCCAAAGTACTCGCAAGCAAGGAACTACACTACATATGCATGGGTATATGTGTAAGGAGGCCATATCGGTGAACTGAACTGCAGAATGCCAGAATAAAAGGGGGATAGCTAGTCCTATCGAAGACTACGCTTCTGGCAGCCTCCGTCTTGCAGCATGTAGAAGAGAGTAGATCGAAGTCCTCCAAGTAGCATCTCCAAGTAGCATATCCAGGTAGCATCTCCAAGCGCATCTCCAATCGCATCGCATAGCCTAATCCTACCCGGCGATCCTCTCCTCGTCGCCCTGCGGAAAAGCGATCACCGGGTTGTCTGTGGAACTTGGAAGGGTGTGTTTTATTAAGTATCCGGTTCTAGTTGTCATAAGGTCAAGGTACAACTCCAAGTCGTCCTGTTACCGAAGATCACGGCTATTCGAATAGATTAACTTCCCTGCAGGGGTGCACCACATAACCCAACACGCTCGATCCCATTTGGCCGGACACACTTTCCTGGGTCATGCCCGGCCTCGGAAGATCAACACGTCGCAGCCCCACCTAGGCACAACAGAGAGGCCAGCACACCGGTCTAAACCTGAGCGCACAGGGGTCTGGGCCCATCGCCCATAGCACACCTGCACGTTGCGAGGGCGGCCGAAAGCAGACCTAGCCTAGTGGCGTTCCAGTCCAATTCGGCGCGCGCCGCTCCGTCGCTGACGTCTGAAGTGCTTCGGCTGATACCACGGCGTCGGGATACCCATAACTACTCCCACGTAGATGGTTAGTGCGTATAGGCTCGCAGCCGACTCAGATCAAATACCAAGATCTCGTTAAGCGTGTTAAGTATCCGCGAACGCCGAACAGGGCCAGGCCCACCTGTCTCCTAGGTGGTCTCAACCTGCCCTGTCGCTCCGCCACAAAGTAACAGTCGAGGGCCGTCGGGAACCCAGGCCCACCTCTACCGGGATGGAGCCACCTGTCCTTTCAGCCCCCTCGTCAGAATCACTTGCGGGTACTCAACGAGCTGACCCGACTTTAGTCACCACCTGTATAGTATGTATGTATGTATAGTATATACCCGTGATCACCTCCCAAGTGATCACGGCCCGATAGTATAGCAAGGCAGACTGACAAGAATGTAGGGCCAATGATGATAAACTAGCATCCTATACTAAGCATTTAGGATTGCAGGTAAGGTATCAACAGACGTAGCGACAATGTCAGGCTATGCATCAGAATAGGATTAACGAAAGCAGTAACATGCTACACTACTCTAATGCAAGCAGTATAGAGGAGAATAGGCGATATCTGGTGATCAAGGGGGGGGGGCATGCCTGGTTGCTCTGGCAAGAGAGAGGGTCGTCAACTCCGTAGTCGAACTGGTCAGCAGCAGCGTCGGTCTCGTAGTCTACCGGAGAGAAGAGGGGGAAGAAATAATGAATACAGAGCAAACAAAGCACCACAAAATATATCAAGGCAATACGCGGTGTTCGGTGTGCCCTAACACGGTAGTAGGTGATACCGGTGAAGGGGGGAAAACATCCGGGAAAGTATTCCCGGGGTTCCGTGTTTTCGGGCAGAGGAACGGAGGGGGAAAGTTGCGAGTTTGATATGTTAGGGGTGTGTGGTGGACGAACGGGCTGCGTATCCGGAATCGTCTCGTCGTTCTGAGCAACTTTCGTGTTGAAAATATTTTAATCCGAGTTACGGATTAAAAGATATGATTTTCTAAAGATTTTATGAATTTTCTGGAATTTATTTAATTATTTAACTTTAACATTATCCAGAATAGTGTATGCTGACGTCAGCATGACGTCAGCAGTCAACGTTGACCGTTGACCTGGTCAACCTACTGTGTGGGTCCAGTGGGACCCACCTGTCATTCACTGTTTAGTTAACTATCAGTAGTTCACTAGGTTAATTAGTCATTAGGTTAATTATACATAATTAGTTAATTTAATCATAGTTAATTAAATTAATTAATTAATTTTAATATTAATATTATTATTATATATATTTTTTTTATCTCCTTTTTTTTATCAGAAACGTTTTGTGGGGGCTAGGCCCCACACGTCATTGGCCCAGGGGGGCCTTGCGGGCGCCACCCGTTAATGGGCGAACTCGGGCGGCCGCCGCAAGCGCGCGCGCCAGCGCCTGCGAGGCGGCTGGGCGCCGGCTGCAGGCGAGAGGGGAGGCGG
>NC_041388.1:697427996-697430139 GCF_002162155.2 Triticum dicoccoides | reverse complement strand
GCGTTCAAGCCCGATCCCGATTGGATCGGGGAGAGGGAGAGTGGGGGCGCGAGTGGGGGGGAGTGGGGGTGTCGGTGCCTAGGGTTAGGAGTGGAGGGGGTTATGGGGGAGTGGGGACGGGCCGGCCTAGTCGGCCTGGTGGCCAGCTGGTTGGGCCAAGGCCTAGTTGGCCTGGGGGGGGGGGTTCTTTTCCTTTTTTTTTGTTAGTTTTCTTTTCTGTTTTTGTGTTTTCTTTTCTTTTAAGTTTATTTTTTACTTAATATTAAAATGATCCCTAAATTAGTAATACCATGAAACCCACTGCCACAAAAGGTTTTATCCCAAGACAGTTTAGTTTAGTATTTTATTTATTTATAAAAGCATTTAAATATCGGTTTTGCTACTGTTTTATTCATTTTAGATTATTTAAACATTTTATAAAGGTGTGGTTTCTCCACCATAATTACCTATGCATTATTCGCCTCCACCCAAACATTTAGTTTTTAATATTTGAAAACTTTTATTGTTTGCTCGATTTTGAATTTGAAATTCGAACTAGGTTCCGAACTAACGCGAGTTTATCCACAGTATCCGAGGTGACGTGGCATCATTAGCGGGGATTACTGTAGCTTAATTACCCAGGCGTCACAATTCTCCTCCACTACAAGAAATCTCGTCCCGAGATTTTAGAGGGGAGTAAGGGGGGAAGGTTTGGTAACGAATATAGCGGGTCTTCTCATCCTGGCTTGCTCTCCTCGAAGAGGTCAATCCAATATATTGATGCCTTCATACTTCTGCTTCAGGTCAAAATGATGAAGTCGTCATCCTTTCTTCGGGATCTTCATCGTACTTACGAAAAGGATAAGGGGGAAGACTTGGGAAGGGCGGGCCTTACTAGGTTGACTACCTGGTACATAACTCAGGGAATGGGGTAGGAAGTAACCCTCGAATTGAACTTAAGAAAATATCGAGAGTAAAGTAAGAAGGTACCATGAGAAGTTTCAAACGGTTAGGCCATTGTTCGATGTCTGAAACAACATGCGAAAGGGGTCCAGAGCAATGAGATTGAGTATTGCGTCTGTTGCCAAAATAGATCACTTGGGACGGTGGCCAGTGAATTACATAGGAGGCCACACGCGAGGAACAACCTTGGGAAGAGGGGGGTGCAAGAGAGTCAGGTTTCGATCCTGTGGAACTGTGGGTTATGGGCCCAGCATGTGGTTTTTTTTAATAGTAGCAGTGACATCTGTCACGGTCATGATAGCAAGGCATGTCAGAGAGTACCAAGTCAGTTATGTCGGCATCAACGTTGGTACCAAGGGCGAGGGACGAAGAGAACCACTTTCCTGCTCGTTGAACGAGGCGGACCAATAGGCAAGGTTCTCGTCCATCGGTGGTTACCGAAATGCTATCGAGAAATGCAACAGGGTCTTACTGACACGGTTGTACACCAAGGTGTTTACATAAGCAGAAGAACATTACTGCTTAGATCATATGGATCACAAGGAAGGTTAAACAACCAATGGAAAGTAAAATATGATTATCATATTAAACATATCAATGGAAAGGAAAATGTGTCTAAACACATATTTCAGGGATATATCCTTCCCAAGGACAAGCAGAGCATGATATCCATGGCAGGATATAATGTAGACAACTCTTTAGGTAAGGGGGGGGGAGGAATCTCATGATATTACCCATACAACGGTGTTAGGATAAATGATAAACAAAATTTAGCATCGTGCTTCAAATGTTCCTGTTGAAAATCGGAGTACCATTGACATGCTTCGAGGTAGCATTGACATGGTCTTCAGGTGAAGATCAAACTTTGGAAACATGAAGGATCCATCAGGAGTAACTTGTAGAATAAGTCTTACAATTTCCCCATGGATGAACGGATAACCTTGCTGAAAAGGAATCTATAATGATAGGTCCTCCAGCCGGGGGGGGGGGGTGCTAGGCATGACATCATGTTACCGGGTCATCAAAGGATCAACATCATAACTCTTGGAAAATGTCCCAACCATCATATCCGACCAAGATTCAGATCCGATTGGTGTCATGATACCTCAGACTCAGGATGTCCGAGAAGAAAAGGCGCAACACAAATCGTTGAAATGGCATTGCAAGCTTCTCGGGAAATGAACTATGGGAGCGGGTTCCT
>NC_041388.1:697422142-697427090 GCF_002162155.2 Triticum dicoccoides | reverse complement strand
GAGGGTGAGAAGTATCACCATACCAAGAATTCTTAAGAGGGGGAGTAATCCTCACGACCTTCTTGACATAAAAGATGGTAATACTCCATGGTAAAGAAGAACAAATGCTAGGTAGCAAGGAACTCGAGGTATAACACAGAACACAAAGAAGTTTTTGTTGGAGGGAACGCAATAAAGAGGTCGATGACAACACAAATCATCGAGGGCAAGGATGGTATTTCTCATCATTAATTCAATTGATATCCTGGAAGAGCATCAGAATGTAGATGGTGATCATGACACATTTGTCGAGAGATTCCACGAAGATGTAATCGATCCGCGATCACATCAAGTCAAAAGAATAATGAAGCAAGAGGTTATTGGAACCATAGGCACGACACAAACTTGAAATCAAGATTGTTGTTCAAGGCGAACTGATATGACGAGGAAGATCGACGTAAGCTTAGCTCATTGTCAAAAGTTGTGCTCCGGGATTAAGGACCAGGTAGCACAGTTAAATTTTAGCATGGTAATGATATGGCCGATCAGGCTAGGAATGACATGATTGGGTACAAACTCGTAAGTAAAGAATATTAGTAAGAGTTGTTGAACCGTAATGCGGACTCGGTTCAGTTATCGGTGTCTTTGAGTGTTTAATAACTCAGAGCCCATGAAAAATTGTAATCAGTGGGAACGTAGCACTTGATGAAGAACTCATAAGAAGTTATGCAGTTCCATGATAATCTCGAGATACCAGGGGGTAATACTCGACGACAGATCAAAATAGAGGTTGGACTAGGGTATTGCTCTGCAGAAGACAAGTGCTTAAACTGGCACGAGAATTGGTATTTAAAGGAGAACATGGTCGGAACCACGATTGAAAAAGGCCAGATCCCAGATATAAGATGAACTTATACCAAGGGAATAATTAATTTTAAAAGAAGCTTCGATGAGAAGATCTACATCGTGTCTATGGGCATGAACACAAAGTTCAAGGTCGACTCCCACTTCTTCAATGTATAATCTTCCATTCACTTCTCGCTTTGATAAAGGCATTAGTGTTGAAAGTTTTACCTGGTGAAATACCAGATGAGTATGACTCGTGAAATCTTCCGAGTTCACACATATTAAGGAAGGCATAGGTTCAACCCATCCGGGCATCTTACGAACATATACCACAAACTTCGGGGTAATTAATACAAGCTCGAAAGTAGAGCATTGTTGGTCAAGCAGAGGATACAATGTACCAAAGGCATTATGTATCAGGGGAAAGAGCTCACAAGGTGATTAATTATGAAGGACATAAAATCCAACAAAGGAACCGATGGTCCACAACGGAGCTGGTGTGGGTATGGATACTCTATCAAAGGAAGAAGGAATGCAAGTGCACCGGATTATAGAAACAACTGACTAACTCAATTGTCAAATGCAAAGGAATTATGGTTCCCAAATCAAGGGATCAGAAGCAATGCTCTGATTAGGGGTGGATAAGTTGAATAGCCTTAGGGTACAATCAAAGACAATTCGATTGGTCGAGAACCAATTCCAGTTAAAAGAATGGCAGCTCAGCCGGAAAAGTAATTTATAAGGATCAATGATGATTGCGTGTATTCGCAAACATATTGAGTCAATAGACCCAAAATGATAATGACAAGGAATGTCAATAAGACTACGAGACTTATGGGATTAACCATAATGCGAGCAAGCAAGAATTTCAAGAGCCAAAGGCTCCAAAGGATTTTCAGAAGATCGAATAATATTTTGAAGACTTTTGTGAAACTCATGAACAACTGGGGATGAGCGGATACTCGATAATTGCAATAATTAACCGTAGGGGTATTCAGGTGACAAAGAACAGCAAGGCAGTAAGCTCAAAGGATTATCGAAACAACGACGAGTTTTCAGGTTATCTTGTAATAACAAGACCAACTGGGGATGAATGTAAGAATAACAACTGCAAGTAGTTATCCATAAGGGTTTGCGGTGGAAGGGGAATTGCAAACGCGATGAACACAAGTTCTCGGGTTAACAGCGGAGAGTATCTTCAGGGTCTTCTGGTGCAGCAGACGATCATCAGTAACAAGGGGCTCTCCGGGTGAAAGTGATAACGAGATCCTATTGTTAGATTTAGTAAACTTCATTTAACCCGAATAGAGGAGAGATCAGCGTCCCAGAGTAAAGGTCGAGGAGTAAAAGATCCTAGTACCACCCAATGGCGACGTGGGCCCATGGGCCGCACAGCCATGTTAGTAAAAGTTTTGTAAAGTCTAGACTCGACTTCGGCCAAGGAGTTGGAAGGGGGATTCCTACAGGCAGTCGGCTCTGATACCAACTTGTGACGCCCCCGATTCAATCGTACACTAATCATACACGCAAACGTGTACGATCAAGATCAGGGACTCACGGGAAGATATCACAACACAACTCTACAAATAAAATAAGTCATACAAGCATCATAATACAAGCCAGGGGCCTCGAGGGCTCGAATACAAGTGCTCGATCATAGACGAGTGAGCGGAAGCAACAATATCTGAGTACAGACATAAGTTAAACAAGTTTGCCTTAAGAAGGCTAGCACAAACTGGGATACAGATCGAAAGAGGCGCAGGCCTCCTGCCTGGGATCCTCCTAAACTACTCCAGGTCGTCGTCAGCGGGCAGCACGTAGTAGTAGGCACCTCTGGTGTAGTAGGGGTCGTCGTCGACGGTGGCGTCTGGCTCCTGGACTCCAGCATCTGGTTGCGACAACCAGAAAGAAAGGAAGGGGGGAAAAGGGGGGAGAAAGCAACCGTGAGTACTCATCCAAAGTACTCGCAAGCAAGGAACTACACTACATATGCATGGGTATATGTGTAAGGAGGCCATATCGGTGGACTGAACTGCAGAATGCCAGAATAAAAGGGGGATAGCTAGTCCTATCGAAGACTACGCTTCTGGCAGCCTCCGTCTTGCAGCATGTAGAAGAGAGTAGATCGAAGTCCTCCAAGTAGCATCTCCAAGTAGCATATCCAGGTAGCATCTCCAAGCTCATCTCCAGTCGCATCGCATAGCCTAATCCTACCCGGCGATCCTCTCCTCGTCGCCCTGCGGAAAAGCGATCACCGGGTTGTCTGTGGAACTTGGAAGGGTGTGTTTTATTAAGTATCCAGTTCTAGTTGTCATAAGGTCAAGGTACAACTCCAAGTCGTCCTGTTACCGAAGATCACGGCTATTCGAATAGATTAACTTCCCTGCAGGGGTGCACCACATAACCCAACACGCTCGATCCCATTTGGCCGGACACACTTTCCTGGGTCATGCCCGGCCTCGGAAGATCAACACGTCGCAGCCCCACCTAGGCACAACAGAGAGGCCAGCACGCCGGTCTAAACCTAAGCGCACAGGGGTCTGGGCCCATCGCCCATAGCACACCTGCACGTTGCGAGGGCGGCCGAAAGCAGACCTAGCCTAGTGGCGTTCCAGTCCAATTCGGCGCGCGCCGCTCCGTCGCTGACGTCTGAAGTGCTTCGGCTGATACCACGACGTCGGGATACCCATAACTACTCCCACGTAGATGGTTAGTGCGTATAGGCTCGCAGCCGACTCAGATCAAATACCAAGATCTCGTTAAGCATGTTAAGTATCCGCGAACGCCGAACAGGGCCAGGCCCACCTGTCTCCTAGGTGGTCTCAACCTGCCCTGTCGCTCCGCCACAAAGTAACAGTCGAGGGCCGTCGGGAACCCAGGCCCACCTCTACCGGGATGGAGCCACCTGTCCTTTCAGCCCCCTCGTCAGAATCACTTGCGGGTACTCAACGAGCTGACCCGACTTTAGTCACCACCTGTATAGTATGTATGTATGTATGTATAGTATATACCCGTGATCACCTCCCAAGTGATCACGGCCCGATAGTATAGCAAGGCAGACTGACAAGAATGTAGGGCCAATGATGATAAACTAGCATCCTATACTA
Source organism: Triticum dicoccoides (assembly GCF_002162155.2). Taxonomy (NCBI): domain Eukaryota; kingdom Viridiplantae; phylum Streptophyta; class Magnoliopsida; order Poales; family Poaceae; genus Triticum; species Triticum dicoccoides. Next base: position 697,423,158 of record NC_041388.1, on the reverse strand, counting down.
AGCATTTAGGATTGCAGGTAAGGTATCAACAGACGTAGCGACAATGTCAGGCTATGCATTAGAATAGGATTAACGAAAGCAGTAACATGCTACACTACTCTAATGCAAGCAGTATAGAGGAGAATAGGCGATATCTGGTGATCAAGGGGGGGGGGCTTGCCTGGTTGCTCTGGCAAGAGAGAGGGTCGTCAACTCCGTAGTCGAACTGGTCAGCAGCAGCGTCGGTCTCGTAGTCTACCGGAGAGAAGAAGGGGAAGAAATAATGAATACAGAGCAAACAAAGCACCACAAAATATATCAAGGCAATACGCGGTGTTCGGTGTGCCCTAACGCGGTAGTAGGTGATACCGGTGAAGGGGGGAAACATCCGGGAAAGTATTCCCGGGGTTCCGTGTTTTCGGGCAGAGGAACGGAGGGGGAAAGTTGCGAGTTTGATATGTTAGGGGTGTGTGGTGGACGAACGGGCTGCGTATCCGGAATCGTCTCGTCGTTCTGAGCAACTTTCGTGTTGAAAATATTTTAATCTGAGTTACGGATTAAAAGATATGATTTTCTAAAGATTTTATGAATTTTCTGGAATTTATTTAATTATTTAACTCTAACATTATCCAGAATAGTGTATGCTGACGTCAGCATGACGTCAGCAGTCAACGTTGACCGTTGACCTGGTCAACCTACTGTGTGGGTCCAGTGGGACCCACCTGTCATTCACTGTTTAGTTAACTATCAGTAGTTCACTAGGTTAATTAGTCATTAGGTTAATTATACATAATTAGTTAATTTAATCATAGTTAATTAAATTAATTAATTAATTTTAATATTAATATTATTATTATATATATATTTTTTATCTCCTTTTTTTTATCAGAAACGTTTTGTGGGGGCTAGGCCCCACACGTCATTGGCCCAGGGGGGCCTTGCGGGCGCTCGGTGCAGGCCGCGGGCGCCACCCGTTAATGGGCGAACTCGGGCGGCCGCCGCAAGCGCGCGCGCCAGCGCCTGCGAGGCGGCTGGGC
>NC_041388.1:697405477-697420881 GCF_002162155.2 Triticum dicoccoides | reverse complement strand
TTTGTTAGTTTTCTTTTCTGTTTTTGTGTTTTCTTTTCTTTTAAGTTTACTTTTTACTTAATATTAAAATGATCCCTAAATTAGTAATACCATGAAACCCACTGCCACAAAAGGTTTTATCCCAAGACAGTTTAGTTTAGTATTTTATTTATTTATAAAAGCATTTAAATATCGGTTTTGCTACTGTTTTATTCATTTTAGATTATTTAAACATTTTATAAAGGTGTGGTTTCTCCACCATAATTACCTATGCATTATTCGCCTCCACCCAAACATTTAGTTTTTAATATTTGAAAACTTTTATTGTTTGCTCGATTTTGAATTTGAAATTCAAACTAGGTTCCGAACTAACGCGAGTTTATCCACAGTATCCGAGGTGACGTGGCATCATTAGCGGGGATTACTGTAGCTTAATTACCCGGGCGTCACAGCGGGGGTGGAGGAGCGCTGGAGGTGGAGATGGGATTGGGAGGTTGGGTTGTGGGTTGTGCGGGTACGTTTTTTTCTCTCTCGCTCGTACCGGTTCGGGACTTCTCGTCAGGACTGCGGCTTGAATATCTAAAAACACAAGGGCTTTTCTGCAAAACTGCCGTGACGTACGGCCAGAAGCACTCCGTGCTTTATTAGTAGGGAAAGAGGAAAGATATAGATATAGACTAGGAAAATTGCCCGTGCGTTGCAACGGGGACATAAACTTTAGTTGCTCTACAGCAATCTAGAAGGGATTACATTGATGTGTAATATGTTCTTTGTTCTACAACCATACCTAGATGTGATTATAGTTCAGTTAGAAATCTGAGATTATTTTCCTCTAAAAATGAACATTAGCCCTCAGAACATCAACACCATCCGTGTATTGTACGTAATCGAGGAGTAGTGTGTATTGTAGGTAGAAAGATGAGTTGTTGTTTAGGTAGTGTAAAAAAATAGTTAACATAAACCATGACTTCGTTAACCAGGAAGCCACATTAAGTAAACAAAACCCCTCATTTATCTGGCAGGCTAGATTGCGGAATAGTACCTCAAGAGAACTGGGAAATAATGCAAAAAAAAAAACTGATAATACTGTTCTACGTAATTTAGAAACGCTGAAGCATTTTCATATGATGATTTCATCAACCTTTTATACCACATTGTATACATGAACGTAGTTTTGAGATCAAACACCTTGTAAGCACAATTTCGGAGGAGACACGTTGTGTTATAAACTTATAATTCAGGTGGCACTCATTTTTCTTTCCAGAATATTTAAGTTGAGACCTGTCTCGAGCAGTTACAGCATAATCAAGCAGAGTTCAGGCACAATCTATTCCATTAAACAAATAACCTTTTTTCTAAGTAAAATTCCATGATCACATCTTAGACCTATCTTGAACAGAGTTAAGGCATAATCTATTCCATTAACATTTTCCTATTCTGCTCAATACAATTTCATGATCACAACTGCATAAACTACTTATTATCAACAACACAAAACTGCTGGAGATTAGAGCAATCATGGAAGAAGAAAAGCGATGGAAATATATTACTCCCTCCGTTCCTTGATATAAGGTGTATAGATTTTTGAAAAAAATTCCGAAATATAAGGTGTATTGCGCTGCATCACTCGTTTGGATATTTTTTTGAGGGATTTGTTTACATTTCCTTATATCACGCAAGCTCCTCTATTTTCTCATGTCAATTAGTCATGTGTAATGTCGCCCAAAACTTGTGAAATTTTCCCTCCATGTGTGTTCTTTAATTTTCGTGCCAAAAACTATACACCCTATATTTAGGAATGGAGGGAGTGATTTGCAAAATAAACAAAGCAGGATCAAAAGAGACACCACACCAGGTTATTCACACTTACGTAGCAATTGCTTCTGCCGCTAACATCTTTAGTCACAACCATAGCACCAGAATGCACTTCATTTATTATTATCACAAAAAGGACGTATACACCAACCACTCTATACATTTTTTTCCACAAAGAACCACTATATACATGTTCCTCCAAATGTTTACATCCTCCAGCACTTTCTTCCCTCATCCTGATGCATGCCACCCTCTCCAGCACTTGTCTCCTCAGCCCTCGGTACTCTGCTCCTACATAGCAGTTGTACAGAAGCAAGGTATTCACTCGGGAAAAAAATATATTTCAACCAAGTAGATGCAGATGAATATGATCGAGTGGAAGAATCAAGAACTTATATTTATACCATGAGGTCTATGAAAAATAATAAACTCGCTGAGGAGAAGAAACATGATGTCATTGCGTTGCTTTCGAACCACCGGGACAAAGTGGACAACATCATGACCGTGTCATTGACAATAGCCACACTACAGCATCATGCGCCGCTCTGCATAGAGCCCTAGACCATAATCCTCCCCGGATATGGCGAGAGGTGATTATGAACAGAGCCTCCGGGCCTTCGTGGTGGGGACATCAACAGACAATATTATGAATTTGTTTAGGTTCTGTGCTACTGACTGTCATGAACGTAATGAACAACTTGATGGAGAAAAGGATTAGCCTACCTGAGAAGCATGATGGTGGCAGCTATGTTAAGAGATTACGGAATTGTCAACACTTCAATGATTTCAAAGCTTGCAGTTTGTTCTGTGGAGACGATTCAAATTTTTAATTCCTCGAATGTCCTTTTTGTCTATAGGATGCCCTCATGGTCTCGTATATCTCTCTGTGTGAAAAGATAACACTTTAAAGGCGAGTCTCATGAATGCAAGATAAAACCGCGTTGGTTATGTTCAAACTTTTCGTGTCACAATTGTGCTTTATTTCCTGCAAACCGACACCTTACTATACATGATAATATCTAAAATAACAGGCAGCTGTATGATCTTATTCTACTACTGCCTAACTTTATGATACATGATAATTGAGCGGATGTGACTTCTCTAATATGCATGTGCTATACATAAGAAAATCAAGATAAAAAATCTTTGGTATGGGATGAAATCGAGATGCATAGAAAATCACTTATAATGGGTGCTTGCGTGTGGTCTAAGTAGTACAGAGCGAGAAGATAATTGGGAGCCTATGTCCATTGATGCCTACCTGCTTGCATACATGTGTACTGCCTTGTTAGATTACTATATATGCACCACGTCGACAGAGCTTGTTGGCATGTGCTGCATAGATGACGATATGCAAGAAGGTAATGGATCTGAAAATAATGCAAATAATAAGAATCAAGAATGTCTAGTGTGGATTAGTCTTGAACTCTCGATGGGCATCAACCAAGTAATGCACCACATGGCATACTGTCGTAGCAAATATCCAAGTTCTGTAGGCCGGTGGGACAACCTGATTTGTGCGAGGAACTGAAGATGGACCAAACAAACAACAAGTATAAGAAGGTATTAAGGCAAGGGAGTGACATGGAGTTCAGTTGAGATCTGTACCATTGTGGTAGTGGTGGCTGGTGGTAAAAAGAGGAGATGCTATGGATGATAGGCAGTAGCACCAAGATCTGAATCAACCCAGCTAGAATTTTCAGTGTGTAGTTGTGTGCAAACCTTGACAAATGATGTCCAGCTAGGCTTTGTTTGGCTGCACCTGTGCAGAGTTGTGGGCAATCTGCCTAGTCATTCTTCCCCTCCTCGTCCATGTACTCTCCTTCCGGCTCTTTCCTCGACACAAAGAGGGTGAATCTCATACAAATAACCAATGCAGCCAATGGTACAGTGATTACGCGTAGTTTGAAGAGGCTGTTACTGGCGTCCTCAACGATCCCCTTGACCCCCCGCCACCGTCGTTGCTCAGCAGCGCCGAGCCCAGCCGGTCGATCCGAGGCCTCTGGCCAGGAACAACGTGTGCTCATGCGAGATGTGCTACCCTTGCCGGCAACCGCACGCTGCCGCCTCAACAGGAGCACGCCGCCCTACCTGCCTCCCTCACCCTGCGCCCCTTCTCCTTCTCATTTCTTCCTCTCTCCCTCACGCCCTGTCTCTCTCTTTCTCTGGATGAGTAGGGCATCAGCCGCCGCCATCTAGCAAGCTGCCGCACCAGCCACCAGATCCGTCGATGCCGCGCCTGAATCCGTCAGTTTTCGCGCCGCCGCTGCGGCTCTTACCACCCGCCGGCCCGTTCCGGCGAACTCCAGCGCCGCCTGCCCGTTTCGACGGAGTTGGCCGGGTGATGAAGAGCGGTGCGGCAAAGGAGGAGGAGAGAGAGGAGTTGGGGGAAGGTGTGGCGTCGGCGTTGAGTGTTCCCGGTGGTGGAAAGCCGCAGGGTGGTGGCGGCGCACGGCGGAGGAGCGGTGGCCGGCGGGGGCGTCACGCGGCGGAGGGCTGGCAGGGGCGGCGCGTGGCGGAGGGGCGGTGGCCGGCGGGGGCGGCGCGTGGCGTGGCGTGGAAGGGTGTGGCGGCGCCTGGAGGTGGAGATGCGGGAGATAAGGTCGTCGTGCTTTTTTTTTCTTTTCCCTCGGCCTGTACCGGTTCGGGTTGACTTACATGAGGAGTGCGGGTCGAATTACATAAAAATGCAAGGACTTTTCTGTAAAATATCCAATGACGTACCACCAGAAGCACTCGCTGGTTTATTAGTAAGGTAAAGATAAAGATAAAGATATAGATATAGACTAGCAAAAGGGCCCGTGCGTTGCAACGGGAGAAAAAAATTCATAATTTCAAATGGTCATGATCACATTTCGTTGCATCACCGAGATACAATATCTCTCTCAATTTCTCGAAATCATGAACATTTTAAAATTATGAACAATTTGTTAAACTCATGCACATATTTGAAATCGCAAACAACATACTATTACAAATTTCTGAACATTTTCTACAATCAAGAACATTTTTTCAATTTATGAATATTTTTTGCTATTTAGAAACATTTTTTAGATATTGTGAACATTTTTAAGCAATTTTCCTGAACTGGCAAACATTCTATAATCGATGAAAATATTTAGAAATTGGGTGGAATAGTTATTGAATTTGATGAACTTTTTTTGATTTAGCGAACATTTTTGGAAATGCCCGTGCCTTGCAACGGAAAAAAACTATCAAGTTATACATGTGTGGTAGATATAAAAAAGTATGAATCAAATTCACAAAGTATATACAAATCATGTCATGATGCGATAAGACACTTTTAAAATGTAATTTCAAAAAAGAACAATACGATGCTCATCAAGACTTGATTTTTTAAGGCGTCACAACAAAATATTTTGTGGCTGAGCAAACTACATTGACGGACCCTGCCTGAGCTATACTGATAAATAAAGTGTCTCGTCTGGACTTAGCGTAGCGGTGTTTACCATAACCACTATTGTGATATGAAAATAAGCATAACTGTGTATGGAAGCAAAATAGACATTTAGTCATTTTAATATAGCTTACAAAAACAAACCCTTAGAAAGTTATGTCAATTTTGTTGGGTTCAGCGTTGTACAAAACACGGAAACCCTTTTTTACCCAACGCGAAGGACTAAATAAAATCATAAAACGAGCTATATAGATCTCCTAATAAAACCTTTATGGAACCTACAATTAGTTTTGTTCATTATTTACGGATGTGTTTTAATTTTTGTGAACATTTTCTAAAAGCTGATGGACATGATTTTTAAATTCCTGAATATGCTTTGAATATTGGCTCATTTAAAAAAATCATGAACATTTTTTATTTCATGAAATCATTAGAAATCGTGATTTGTTTATAATTTGTGAGCAATTTTTTAAGTCATGAACATTTTTTTATTTTAAAATATTTTTTAAATTCACAAACAATTTACCATTTTCCTACTTTTTTTCAGAACTCGCAATTGTTTGATATTTTGGAAATCCGAAATTAATTTTGAGATAAAAAACCAAAACAGAAAAAAAAATAAAAAGAAATAAAAAATAGGGAGCGCCATCAATCCGAAATTTATTTTTAGGGAAAAAACAAAATAGAAATAAAAAAAGATATAGAAAACAGGGGGCGCCACGACCCGCACATGGGCTGGCCCATTACTGCGCTTGGTAAAAAGAAAGAGAAAAAACGTGAGAACCAGGGATCAAACCCTGGTCTCCTGTGTGGAGCATCGTTGCCTCAGCCATCGCGCTGCTCATGCATTGGTGCTATTATATCGTATCCACCTTTAATAACAGAACCCTGGAGCGATATTAGAAATTAAAAACGAATCGTTTTTGCCACTTACGGGTGGCATTGGTGGGTAATTATTGCCAACTTCAAGGGCACTTTTAATGACGGACGACCAGAAGCGATGCGTGCTTTATTATATTATATTATAATTATATTATTATATAGTATATAGGGATAGGGATAGGGATAGGGATAGGGAAAGATATAGATGCGTACAACTTTTCCGTCCCGCTTCGTGCGCGCTTGCGTCACTGGTGCCGTTGCCTGTTTCGCGGCCCGTTCTTTCAAGTGGATTTTGCATAGCAGGCCGTTGTTTGTTGGGCTGTCGGGCCGTTTTTTGTCTCTGTGAGAGCAGTTTTGAGGATTAGAAGGCGGCGATTCAGCTTTCTCCTCTTCATATCCTTCTCTTTCCCGAGGCATTCATTTCACCCCGTTCCCCATTCTCCTCTTTCGTCAGTTGCTCCTGGGGGCGACGGTGACTTCTGGAGAGCGATAAGAAGAGGGAGACACATTGGAGTGAGTTGCATCTGTTGTTCTCCCTTTTCCTCTCTTCTTCTGCGTGTATGTGGTTTGCTCACAGATTTAGTATCTAGTTTATGGTTTGTTATTGTATGTTAATCGATCTAGGGTTTGTGCTTCCAATGCCTCCAAATGTGTGCAAGGTTCCTCAGAGGTTTTTCAGCATCGAAGAGTTGTTTCTTTTTGTTTGTGTGTCCATCGATTTTAGGTTTTTGTCCGCATAGAATCCCCCTGATTGTTAGAAGCACGAGGCCCCTTTTTCTGTTTGTGTTTTTGATGTATCTAGTGGTGGGGGAGTGGTTCTGTTGGTGAGGTGGGCGATTTTGGAGTAGATAAAGATTGAGAAAGATTCAGTGTGTCACTGCTCATTTGTATAGAGAATAGCCTCTTTTTGGTAGGTGGGGGTGTTTTCTTCAGCGTTAGGGTTTGATCAATGGGGCAGATTGTACATCCTCTTATAGATTCATAGATGATTCAGAAAGATTTAGTGCCCTGTGGTGTGTGGTTTGATATATGGTGCATATTTCATATGCTCTGCTAGATTCACAGTAGATACAGATTCAGAAAGATAAAGATTCAGAAAGATTCAGTTTTGTGATTCAGATTTTATATGCTCTACTAGATTTACATGTTTTTATTGTCTTTTGTGAGCATGTGGACCACTTGTTGCAGGCTGAAATCAACTTTTCTAAGAGTTGTGAAGCAACTCTTTTTAAATGCAAACAACTGAATATAAATAGAGAAACAACTCATAGATGAATCAATGTAGACCATGTGTTTTGTTCAGCTTGATTTTTCTGGATTAGTGTTTTTTGCTAGACTCAGTGGCAGATTGTACATTGTTTAGGTTTTTGTAGTATGCAGTTGATATTTGTATTAGTGTTCTTGGACAGAGCTAGTTCCAATTTATATCAATCAAGGTTTTCATTCTTTTTTCCAGTCGTCTATACACCATGTTTTTGTGACATCTATTTTTTTATGTCAGGTGGCGGCGATCGTTGGGAGGGAGGAGTGGAGCTATCAAGTATGTGTCCTTTTCCATGATTTATGTGTTTTTTCTGTTCTTCCCATGAGATTAGCAAAATGTGAGCTGTGTTTTGTTTGTGTGTTTTTTTCATGAGTTTAAGATTTTTTGTGTGTCCAATACACCGAAATGTGGTGGGTAGTTGATTTTTGTTTTTTGATTGAGCATTTGTTGCTAGATTAAGCAATGGTTGGTCAGTTTATTTGATTTATGTGTATAGATTAAAATAATGTGCAGCAGTGGTATTAAATTACTGTGTTAGGGTGCACCACTGAATGACAGTAAAGAATATGCCTGCACCATTCATTTTTCACGACAAAACACATGCAACTAGCATTTATCTTCAACTTCATGTACCATTCAACAACATGTATCAACAACTTAAAACATTGATATTACAATCATTGAATGTTTTTTTCATAATAGAATGTTCAATGTTTTTTTCTTGGCATCAAGCCGTGAGTGAGTAATACATTTGATGATGTTTAAACTATGTGTGTACAATTAGAATATGTAAGAGAGAAAGTGCATTTTTCTGCTAAAGGATGATCACTCGTATGATCTTTTTGAAGATGGGGAGTATGCAACATGGTGGTAGACAGACTCATTTTTGTGCATTTTGCTTTTTTATTTTTTCACAATGGTGCCCTGATTCAATTTTTTGTCGTTTCCTGAAAAGCAGTCCAACTTATCTAGCATTCTATCTAATGCGGTTATAAGTATCAGTGTGAGAACCATCAGTTACTGGTTTTGATGTAGTTTATATATATTGGTTGTATCAGGATGTCTTTTAACATCCCCAAACGCCAGGAGGAAGCATCTTCTTTCTATGTTGTTTTTTCTGTCTGAAATTTATTTATTGAAGGCCCTATCTAATTTATTTAATTTTTTAGTTTTTTGCTATGCACCAAGGATGGTGTGCCCAGTTTGCTTTGCTCATTGCGATCTGGACAACGGTCAGAGCTTTAGTATGTATTTTCGCAATGTGGACGAAACCTTTGCGGTAATTTTTTGCATGCCTCTTTTTTCTACATGATTTTTTTCTTTTTTCTTGTGCTCATGTTCATATGCACTTTCCTTTTTTTTCAGAGACTTCCATGCCATGACATGGAGCAGTTCCCAGAGAAGTTCACTGGTGGGTTCCTGAACTTCAGAGCTCATGGCCGCCGATACAAAGTCGATGTTTTAATCGGGCGCACAACACCACATGTATCAGCGGTAATGACTTGAGGAAGTTTATCAAGGACTTCAAGATTGGCCATGGGGAGCTCATTCTTTTCCCGATGACTAGACGAATTGTTAAGGCGTTTGTTTGCTATCTTGGTGGAGGTTTTTTGTCGAAGGTGAAGATGAAAGCGGAGAGGGTGTAGTGTTCAACCATCATGAGGAAGGAGAGCAAAGGGATGCTGCCCATGTAGATGAGGGGGCAACAATTCCCAGAATGTGAAGGAAGCCCCTCCGGGCATCATCTACAGCAGAGATGCCAATTTGGTTGAGCAGGAAGCAGATCGGCTTGGGATGTTCATCGCCATTGACTAGGGATATATTGGTTCCCGATTTGTTCATCGTTTGACAAACACAAACATCACCAACAAGTTGATGGTACGTTTTTCTAACGTCCTCTTTTTTGTACAGTAGTAGCAAAACTAAGTTGATGGTATGCATGTTGAATATGAATATGTTGATAGTAACATCTACTGGATTTTTGTATAAAGCGATATAGGTGTTTTTATGTCATTAATTGTACTATCACCAGCAACAGTTTCATTTTTCTTTTTTTATCTCTTTTCTTTTTAGTTTACATGTGTTGCTTTTTGTTATTATGTTTTGTCTAATAGTATGTTAATTTTTTTCTTGTTTGTCATTTGTTCTATTTTGCACAGAAAATTCCAAATGAAGTCTATTGGTTGGGTTCATTGGCATTTGCTTGGGAGAAAGACCGCTCTCAAGGGTTGGATACAAGGCATACCATGATGGACGGATGGTCAACAAGGATTGGGGTGTCTTTGCAGCAACAACCAACTTGCAAGCTAGAAGTGCTGCCTTGTTCACATTCCAGATGAGTAATGTCAGCGTGCTTGATGCCATCTGTTTGTCGACATCGTATGCTTGGAAGTTTAGTTGGTGGCCACCCTGGGAGTTGGTAGAGTATTTGGCCGATTTCTATCACTAGCCTGCGTGCCATCTATGTTTTCAATCTAGTTATATGAAACTTTCATGGATATGTGTTTTATGTTCTCTGAACTATTTTTTGTTGTCTAGGATGTTTTCATTATAACTTTTGTGTGTCTATGCGACCCAATGGCCGTTATTGGGGCTGTATTAATATTAAATCAGTCTTTCATCCCTTTTTAATATATATTTTTGTTATATGTTTGTTTTGTTAGCCACATTTTGTATGCAATGACAAGAAGATTAAGGAGTATATGTTTTTTGTTCAGTTTATATGTTCTGGTAGTGAGAAAGAAGGGCATATGCATTTAGCTGTTTTTTAAAGTTTTAAACCATTCAAATTTTTCAAAAAACAAATCATCTACAATAGTTTTAAAAACGCCGTAGTCGAAGAAACATGATCTAATCACTATTAGAAAAGGGGGCTTTCGTTCGGGCCTGGCCAGCCCATTAGTCCCGGTTCTTCCACGAACAGGGACCAAATGATGCATTCGTCCTGGTTCGTAAGCCCAGTGGTCCGGCTGGAGCCTCGTGGGCATTGGTCCCGGTTCGTATGGACCCATTTGTCTCGGTTCTAGGCACGAACCGGGACCAATGGGCCTCGCTCCTGGCCCACAAACATTGGTCCCGGTTCTTGGCTCGAACCGGGACAGAAGGCTGGGCTTTAGTCCCGGTTCCAGCCAAGAACCGGGACAAATGAGTTTCCTATATATACCCCATCGCCGGCGAGCAGAGCACTCCACAGTGCTCTGTTTTTTGCTGGCCGGTGAGGAAGGGCATTTGGGTGCTCTAGCTCACCTCTTATGCATGTGAGGTGTTCGATGAAATGCCCGAGCCACACTAGTTAAGCTTTCTCCTCCCGAAGCTCGACCTCCGAGCTCCATTTTTTCCGCGATTAGTCTAGGTTTAGCGGTCCATCACGCCCCGTCCTCGTCTTCACCGCCGTCGATCGCCCGCGCCGATCTCGTCGCCGGCACCACCATGGTGAGCCTCTTGTTCTTATCTTCTTTTTGAAAAAAAATCTTACTTTAGATAGATACTTGTCTAATTTTCTTACTTTTGACACACATAATTATATATAATGCACGCAGATGAACCGGCAATGGATGTACGGTGACAGACACACCTCCGAGTACATTAAGGGCGTGCGTAAATTTCTCGAAGTGGCTGAGGCAAACAACAGAATGGTTTTATGTGTTGTCCATGCCCTAATTGTGGGAATATGAGGTCTTACTCTGACAATAAAATCCTTCACACCCACCTGCTTTATAAGGGTTTCATGCCACACTATAATGTTTGGACGAAGCACGGAGAAATAGGGGTTATGATGGAAGACAACAAAGAAGAAGAGGACGATGACAACTATGTGCCCCCTAAATACAGTGATGCTGCAGCGGGGGAAGCTAAAGATCAAGAGGAACTAGACGATGTGCCCGATGATGATCTCCGCCGGGTCATTGTTGATGCAAGGGAAAAGTGCGGAAGTGAAAAGGAGAAGCTGAAGTTCGATCGCATGTTAGAGGATCACAAAAAAGGGTTGTACCCTAATTGCAAAGATGGCAACACAAAACTCGGTACAGTACTGGAATTGCTGCAGTTGAAGGCAGAGAATGCTGTGCCTGACAAAGGATTTGAGAAGCTACTGAAAATATTGAAGAAGAAGCTTCCAAAGGATAAGGAATTGCCCGACAGTACGTACGCAGCAAAGAAGGTCGTATGCCCTCTAGGATTGGTGGTGGAGAAGATACATGCATGCTCTAATGACTGCATCCTCTACCGCGGTGCATTGCGGTATAAGATCAGACGAGATGACCCTCGTGATGTTGAGGGCGAGCCCCGCAGGAAGAGGGTTCCTGCGAAGGTGATGTGGTATCCTCCTATAATACCACGGTTGAAACGACTTTTCAGAAACAAAGAGCATGCCAAGTTGATGCGATGGCATAGTGAGGACCGTAAGAAAGACGGGAAGTTGAGAGCACCCGTTGATGGGTCGCAGTGGAGAAAAGTCGAGAGAAAGTACTGGGCTCAGTTTGCAAGTGACCCAAGGAACGTATGGTTTGGTTTAAGCGCGGATGGCATTAATCCTTTCGGGGAGCGGAGCAGCAATCACAGCACCTGGCCCGTGACTCTATGTATGTATAACCTTCCTCCTTGGATGTGCATGAAGCGGAAGTTCATTATGATGCCAATTCTCATCCAAGGCCCTAAGCAACCCGGCAACGACATTGATGTGTACCTAAGGCCATTAGTTGAAGAACTTTTACAGCTGTGGAATGGAAACGGTGTACGTGCGTGGGATGAGCACAAACAGGTGGAATTTAACCCGCATGCGTTGTTGTTTGTAACCATCAACGATTGGCCTGCTCTCAGTAACCTTTCAGGATAGACAAACAAGGGATACCACGCATGCACGCACTGTTTAGCTAACACCGAAAGTATATACCTGGACAGATGCAGGAAGAATATGTATCTGGGCCATCGTCAATTTCTCCCGACCAACCATCAATGTCGAAAGAAAGGCAAGCATTTCAAAGGCGAGGAAGATCACCAGAAGAAGCCCGCCATGCGTACCGGTGATCACGTACTTGATATGGTCTCTGATTTACACGTAATATTTGGAAAGGGTCCCGGCAGACTAGCTGTTCCGAATGACGCTGAGGGACGCGCACCCATGTGGAATAAGAAATCTATATTTTGGGAGCTACCCTACTGGAAAGAGCTAGATGTACACTCTTCAATCGACGTGATGCACGTGACGAAGAACCTTTGCGTGAACCTGTTAGGCTTCTTGGGCGTGTATGGGAAGACAAAATATACACCTGTGGCACGGGAGGACCTGCAACGTTTGCACGAAAAAGACGGCATGCCTCCAAAGAAGTATGAAGGTCCCGCCAGCTACACTCTTACCAAAGAAGAGAAGGAAATCTTCTTTGAATGCCTGCTCAGTATGAAGGTCCCGACTGGCTTCTCGTCGAATATAAAGGGAATAATAAATATTCCAGAGAAAAAGTTCCAGAACCTAAAATCTCATGACTATCACGTGATTATGACGCAACTGCTTTCGGTTGCATTGAGGGGGCTTCTACCGGAAAACGTCCAATTAGCCATTGTGAAGCTGTGTGCATTCCTCAATGCAATCTCTCAGAAGGTGATCGATCCAGAAATGATACCAAGGCTAAGGAGTGATGTGGCGCAATGTCTTGTCAGTTTCGAGCTGGTGTTCCCACCATCCTTCTTCAATATCATGACGCACGTCCTAGTTCATCTAGTCGACGAGATTGTCATTCTGGGCCTCATATTTCTACACAATATGTTCCCCTTTGAGAGGTTCATGGGAGTCCTAAAGAAATATGTTCGTAACCGTGCTAGGCCAGAAGGAAGCATCTCCATGGGCCATCAAACAGAGGATGTCATTGGGTTTTGTGTTGACTTCATTCCTGGCCTTAAGAAGATAGGTCTCACTAAATCGCGGTATGATGCGAGACTGACTGGAAAAGGCACACTAGGAGCGGACTCAATAATATGCAGGGACATGCATTCTTGGTCTCAAGCACACTACACAGTTCTACAGAGCTCTACCTTGGTGACCCCGTATGTCGATGAACACAAGAACAGTCTGCGCTCCAAACACCCAGAGTAGTGTGACGACTGGATTACATGTAAACACATCATGACTTTCACCAGTTGGTTGGAAACACGTCTCAGAGGTGACAACACTGTTTGTGATGAGCTGTACTCGTTGTCCAGGGGACCATCTTTGAATGTATTGACTTACAAAGGATACGAGATAAATGGGAATACATTTTACACGATCGCCCAAGATCAAAAGAGCACCAACCAAAACAGTGGTGTCCACTTTGATGCAGCAACCGAGAGGGGAAAGGACACATATTATGGTTACATAGTGGACATATGGGAACTTGACTACGAACATGATTTTAAAGTCCCTTCGTTTAAGTGCAAATGGGTCAATCTGTCAGGAGGCGGGGTACAGGTAGACCCACGGTACGGAATGACAATAGTGGATCTGAACAATCTTGGGTACACTAACGAACCGTTTGTCCTAGCCAATGATGTGGCACAGGTTATCTATGTGAAGGACATGTCTACCAAACCGAGAAAAAGGAAATATACGGAAGCGAATACATCATACGATGAGCCAAAGCGCCACATAGTTCTTTCCGGAAAAAGGGACATCGTGGGAGTGGAGGGCAAGACAGACATGTCCAAAGATTATGAAAAGTTTCATGAAATTCCACCCTTCAAAGTCAAGGCTGACACAAGCACCTGATAAACGATGAAGATTATCCATGGTTACGGCGCAATAAGCAAAGCACACAAGCGGAGAAAAAGTGAAGAGTTTCTCTCCACAACTATTATGATGATACTATGCCAACTTTCAACATTTTCCTAGTTCATTTGAAATGCATGTTGTAACAAACGAGTCTCCGTATGAATCCCTGATATGTCGAAACAGATTGTCCGTTTTGTTGAAATGCTTTGAATGTTTTTTTGAAATGCTTTGAATGTTGCATTTTATAAACCTCTAGTATTATTGAAACTAAAATTATATAGAATTTATGCAACTAAAATTATCACAATATTTTCTGTTCAAAACATTAAAAGCAAAAAGAATTTATGAAACTAAAATTATCAAAGTATTTTCTGCTTAAAACATTATAAGAAACCTATAGTATTATTGAAACTAAAATTACATATAAAATTGATGCAACTAAAATTATCAAAGTATTTTCTCTTCAAAATCATTAAAAGCAAAAAGAATTTTCATAAAGAACTTTTTTTGTTAGAAACTTTAATAGCAAAGTTACATAATAAGTAAGTAATTAGAAACAAAATAAAATAAATAAGTTTTTTGTTGTAAGTGGAAACAAAACAAAATAAATAAAGCAAAAAAGAAAACAAAAAACAGGGAAAAAATAAAAAATATGCCACCTACTGGGCCTCAACGGACTGAATACGACTAGAAACCCATCCATGGGCCAGGATTCAGGCCCGCAGAAGGCCTAGTAGGCCCATCAGGCATACCAGTGACAATTAGGCCTAGAAAGCCTGCAATGGAGAGGAGCTCGAGAGGGGTGCGACAGTGGGGCTTATAAACCACTGCGTGCCCCTCTCAGCTAGCGAGGTGGGACTAAACATTTGGGCACGGGCAGAACGAGGCCTTTGGTCCCGGTTGGTGGCACCAACCGGGACTAAAGGGGGGCATTGGAACCGGTTCGTGGCACCAACCGGTACGAATGCCCCCCTTTGGTACCGGTCGGTGTCACCAACCGGGACCAAAGGCCGTCGCTTCCCGCCTTTTGGGCTGCCGAAAACTGACCTTTGGTCCCGGTTCGTGGCACCAATCGGGACTAAAGGGGGGCATTGGTCCCGGTTGTTGTCACGAACAGGAACCAATGCTCTGAGTATATAAGCTGGGCTTGTGAAAATTTCACAATCAGTTGCCCTCCGCCGCCCCCATCGCCATCGCCCTCCGCCACCCCCAAGCCGCCCCCCGTCGCCGTCGTTGTCGCCCTCCGCCCCCGCCGCCGTCGCCGTCGCCCTCCGCCGCCCCCGCCGTCGCCCGCCACCCCTGCC
>NC_041388.1:697403558-697405280 GCF_002162155.2 Triticum dicoccoides | reverse complement strand
TCGTCGTCGCCCTCCGCCGCCGTCGCCCTCGCTGGCCGCCCCCGATGTGAGCCCCCCTTTTTTCATATATGTATTAATTTTTTATTTGGATTGTTAGTAGATATCAATTTTAGTTTAGTGCATTTTAGGTTAGTGTAGAGGAAAAAGATAAAATAAGGAAAAGGAAGAAAAGATGAAGAAGGAAAGAAGGAAGAAGAAGAAGAAAAAGAAGCAGGAGAGAAGAAGGAGGAGAAGAAGGAGAAGAAGAAGGAGAAGAAGAGGAGAGGAAGAAGAGGAAAAAAGAGGAGAAGAAGAAAGGAATAGAGGAGAAGAAGAAAAAATAGAATATATTCTATTTTTTCTTTTTTTGTTCTTTTTTTTCTTCAATCTTCTCCTCTATTAATCCTTTCTTCTTATCCTCTTTTTTTCTTCTTCCGGACACCGCGGAGGTGGTTAATTAGTAGTTGAACTAGTTAAACTAGTTTATTTATAGTAAATGCTCAATTAGTAGTTGAACTAGTTGATTTAATAAAACTACTTTATTTATAGTAAGTGCTTAACTAAATAGTAGTTGAACTAGTTGAGTTAATAAAACTACTTATTTTACTGTATATAGAAGTAGTTTATTTTTAGTAAGTACTACTTTAGTCTATTTATAGTAAGTTTTTAGTAGTTGAACTACTTGATTTAATAAAACCGGGTTATTTTACTATAGAAGTAGTTTATTTTTAGCAAGAAAATTAATAGAACTAGTTTATTTTTTAGTTAAAGCTAATATTCCCGCATCGACGTCGACGATGCCTATTCCGCATCCTCGTCGTCGACTCGGCGAAGGAGGCTGGCTTGATCAGAGGGGCCGTGTCCGAGACTGGGCTCCGCCGGGATGGTTTTGGGATGTGCTACCTTCCGGGGGGCGTAGGTTGGTGAGGAGCCAGCCCGTCGTTGACATGATCCTTGTTTGGTGGCGGTCGCATGGGCCAGTGACGGTGCCGAGGCTTCCGGACACCGCGGAGGTGGTACGTCACTATCAGCGAGGAGGACGAGCACGTCCGTCATTACATGGTTGTGTTGGAGGGCAGGTTCTTCAGGGATCTCACTGGAGCGATCCTGTGATCGTTCCTTCTCTTTGGGTATCCACCGCCCGTGCCGATACCCGTCGGGCGCTACGGTTCTAGTTGTACTAGTGATGTTATATGTATGATAGTATTCGAGGTGTATTAGTGATAATATTCGATGATGTACAGACGCAAGAGATGATGTAGTTTTTCTTATAATTGAATGCATCCTAATTTTAATACTATTTTATTTTGCGATTTGATTTTGCTTATTGAATGCTCAAATTGGAAAACTACTCCTACTTTGAATGCTAAAATTGGAGAGCACTATGCAAGGCGTATGCATATGATTAGTTGATAGCTTATAGGGTTTTTGTTTTCGCAGAAATCTAGGAGCCCCCTCCATCATCCCCGACGTCGTCCCCGTCACCGACCCCCTCCGATCTCGAGGTGAGACCAGCCAAATCCTTTTTTAAAAAGATAATTAAATGATATTTCGGGTTGACTTTAAGTCTGTCGAGTCTCCACCATATATGAGAGGACGAAGAAGCCCGACTGTTGTCGTGGGGATCGTTTCTCCTTCTTCTCCGGGTGCTAGACCTTTTTTATGCACTAGGGGAAGAAGGAGTAACGACCATCACCGACGGTCGCAAATGTCAGAGAGGGATCAGTGAGGGAGAGTTCCACC
>NC_041388.1:697377005-697403169 GCF_002162155.2 Triticum dicoccoides | reverse complement strand
GAAGAATCCTGACTGTTGTCGTGGGGGTCGCTTCTCCTTCGTTCCCGTGTGCTAGACATTTTGGTGTAATGCACTCGGGGATGAAGTGAGGAGCGACCATCACCGACGGTCGCAAATGTCAGAGAGGAATCAGTGAGGGAGAGTTCCACCATATATATATATGAGAGGACGAAGAATCCCGACTGTTGTCATGGGGGTCGCTTCTCCTTCGTTCCCGTGTGCTAGACATTTTGGTGTAATGCACTCGGGGACGAAGTGAGGAGCGACCATCACTGAGAGTCGAATATATACACCACATGAGCTGAGAGTTTTCAAGAAAAGACTCAACAGAATGATAGTCAACCCGTGATGAATAATAATGATCTAATTTAGTTTTTGTAGTACATATATTTAATTGTACAAGTTTAATCTTTGAATTATGAATGTATGAAATGTCGTCATCAGACGACGAAAGTCTCCCGGGGGAGTGTAGCTGGTGCCACGATGATCGAGGTCTGTGCGACAGGCCTCACCTGGACGATGATCGACACTTCAGCATTAAGCTCGAGGAGACCTTCGATGTTGAAACGGTACGCAACGACGACAAGTGACTTTTCATAATTAAGCATGACTACAACTATTTCAACGTGTAATTTTCATCTTTTACAATTCGAGTAGCTTATCCCATGCCATGCAAGGCGCTGTATCTTGGAGAGAATGGGTTTTGAAGACCATGCAAGTTTCGACACAAAGAAAATTCACGTAAGGACTCATCATGATGTGGATTTCGAAGTAAAGCTGTACAATTCCGAGAGCGTAACACATTTTGGTTGCAAAAAATGGGAAGTACTTTGCAAGATGTATGGTTTTGATAAGGGTATGCTTGTCACCATGGATCTTGGTGATCCTGAAATTGAGCAAGACAATATGGACATTTGGGTCCTTGTTGATACGCCTCCAATTCTACCGCTATTTGAGTTTCTCAAACATAGTTATTAGCTAATTTATATTCTTTATTTCAAAATAGTTGATAGCTTATTTCCATTAACAGCTTATTTTCATTCTTCAAAGAATGTGCGGGAGATGGTAGACAAAACCCACTACACCGATGGCTCCGAATTAACTTACAAGGAGAAAAATCATCTGGTCGGACTTTGTATTGATATTGAGAATTACAATATCTACAATCAAACTCCTCAACATCATAGTCAATACATGCCACTAGTGCATGTGTTGAACTACGGTAACTACCATGGAGATACCCTGGTAAGATTTTTTACCATTATGACATCCGTGCATCTTTTGCATACTTCTAAAATTAGTACATCATTGCTAACTATGAAGTTATTACTATAATTTTCAACACATAATCCTAGAGAATTGTGTGCCTCATTTGATGTATCAGAAAGGTAACCTTAATATTTTGAACATACAGCCAGGTCATCCTACGAATCTCAACTGTCCATACCAGATTTCTAAAAGGAATGGAGACATGCAAATCAAAGGATGGAAAAAATGTATGGACAGTCGTAAGGAGGTTCTTGGAAGAAAAAGGAAGCGAAGCGCAAGAATTGGAGACAGGATGATCTCCATTCTCCATAATGGAGAGTCAGGGTCTATATTGTTTTATGCTATTTTATCTTAAAGATGGTATTTAGGTCCTACCTAATACTGATGATCATGTGCTAAGAACAATTAGGTAGGGTTGGTTCGATGACTATGAGGATGATGATCATATGACTTGTTATTAATAACGAGTACAAGTTGTATGATGATGATTAGTAGACTTATTATTATATATGATGATGCATGATGCGAGCATGAAGAGTTATTATATATCAGCGGGTGAAATGAACATGGATTGGATTGAAGTGAAGGCAACATGCATGTGGTGCATGTCGAAAGTAGTACAATCCAAACTTGATCAAGTTAGGATTAGTATTACTTTCGACATGCACCACATGTTGCCTCACTTCAATCTAAGTCATGTTTAGGCATAGCAGTAGCAGTAGCACGGAGATAAGAGAGGACACATCTCTCTATTAGCTACCTATACCAACCTAAATTAACCCCCAAAACCCCTAAAGCACCTCCTTTCAAAAAAACCAACCCCTGAAATGCTAACGCGTGGAAGCTTATTGGTCCCGGTTGGTGCTACCAACCGGGACCAAAGGCCCTCGTGCCTGGGCTCGCCGGAGCGGCCACGTGGAGGCCCATGTGTCCCGGTTAGTATAAGAACCGGGACTAAAGGCCTAGGGCATTAGTAACGACCCTTTAGTCCCGGTTCCCCAACCGGGACAGATGGGTCTTATGAACCGGGACAAATGGCCCTTTTTCTACTAGTGAATGCATACACATTTTTTGTAATTTCAACAAAACATCATCAAACTTTTACAAGATCCATATATTAGTTAACTTCAACAGAATCATATAGAAGTAAAAAAATGCACAAATAAGAGCACAATAGAAGGTTTTGATTTTTCTCCTTTTGGTTCGGTGAACTTGGTCACATCTTGCAAAGCAAAGATTTTTTGTATGTGGTTCGGGGAGTCTTAGACTTCTTTTTTAGGTGGAGTTTGCATGCACCAAAAGAAGGTGATCCATCAATTTACTTACAATGAATGAGAAACACAAAAAGAGATCACATATTCCACACACCTTCAGCCTATAAATTGAGGAACTCACCAACACAATATGTCCAAGCTTATCTTAGTAGATCGAAGACGAAGGAGGACGCATCCATCACTTTTTGGTCTTTGTATGTTTGTTCATCCATTTCTTAAAAATGCAATATCAGGAAGAGTAGGGAGTATATGTATAAATTCAGTCATGTGATGTGGTGGTCAGAATAGGGTCAAAATAATAGGATTTTTAGTTTTTTTTGTGGTGGTTAGAACAAGGTCAGAACTGATATGCCACATAGGGAGTATATGTATTTTTTTGTGTTAGGTATGCGTTGTGGTGGCGCAAAACAAGGGGCATAATAATTGCATTTTAAGTTATTTTTTGTAAGTTTTAAAAATGCACAAATAAGAGCACAATCGAAGGTTTTTTTTAAGTCGCACCTGCAACTTTTGGTCTGGGGAACTTGGTCACACATCCATGCAAAGCAAAGATTTTTTTAATGAGTTTTGACTTCTTTTTTTAGGTGCACTTTGCATGCATAAAAGAAGTTGATCCATACACTTACTCCTATTGAACGAGAACCGCAAAAAGAGACCACATCTCCCGCACACTCTGCCCTATAAATTGAGCAACCCACCAGCAAAATTTGTCCAAGTTTAACTTAGTAGATTGGAGATGAAGGAGGTGGCACCATCTTTTTTCTCTTTGTAAGTTTGTTCATGCCATTTCTCTTATCTCTCTTCATATTAGTATGATCATGCCATTTTTGTTATGTCATTTCATGATGTTTTTATTTACTAATCATTTTTTTTATTTTTTTAGTTGTGTTGCAACTTTGAAAAACATCCGCAAAAGAATGGCCAATGAATGATTGGTTTGTAAACAGCCAATGGGATTATGCCATAGATCTGATAGAAGAACTACGAATTTCAAAGCAAAGATGGTCCAAGGTTTTCAACATTCAATGGTAATTGTTTATTTTTTAGTTTTTCATATACTTTTTTTCAACTTTTTTATATCAAAATAAAATAATCAGGTGGTGTCCTGCTACTTTAAACAAACCTTGAGAACCCACATGGAAATTTTCATGTAAGCTATCAGTTCTCCTGGCACAAGTTATGATTTTTTATAGAGGATCATGACGTCAAATCACATATTTATGGAGCTTATTAGAAAACTTTTGTGCGAGCTCAAAATAAACAAGATCACCGAACTCTATCCGGTGTGCTCACACAAAAGCTTTCAAATAAGCTCCGTAAATATGTGACTTGACGTCATGATCCTCTATAAAAAAATCATAACTTGTGCCACAAGAGCTTATAGCTTGCATGAAAATTTTCAAGTGGGTCCTTAAGTTTTGTTCAAAGTAGGAGGGCACCACCTGATTATTTTCCTTTGATATAGAAAAAACTTTGAAAAAAGCATATGAAAAAACTGAAAAAAAACAATGACCATTGAATATTGAAAACCTTGGACCATATTTGCTTTGAAATTCTTAGTTCTTCTGTCAGATCTATGGCAGAATCCCTTTGGCTGATTACAAACCAAGCATTCATTGGCCATTCTTTTGAGGATGTTTTTGACACTTGCAACCCAACTAAAAAATTGAAAAACATGATTAGTAAATAAAAACATCATGAAGTGACATTAAAAAATGGCATGATCATACTAATATGAAGAGAGATAAGAGAAATGGCATGAACAAACTTACAAAGAGACAAAAGGTGGTGCCACCTCCTTCATCTCCGATCTACTAAGATAAACTTGGACAAATTCTGCTGGTGGGTTGATCAATTTATAAGGAAGAGTGTGCAGGAGATGTGGTTTGTTTTTGTGGTTCTTGTTCAATGGGAGTAATTATGTGGATCAGCTTCTTTTGTGCATGCAAAGTGCACCTAAAAAAAGAAGTCAAAACTCATACAAAGAAATCTTTGCTTTGCATGGATGTGTGATCAAGTTCCCCGGACCAAAAGTTGTGGGTGCGACTTTCAAAAAAACCTTTGATTGTGCTCTTATTTGTGCATTTTTAGAACTTAGAAAAACAACTTAAAATCCAATTATTATGTCCCTTGTTTCTCACCACCACAACGCATACCTAACACAAAAAAATACATATACTCCCTATGTGGTATATCAGTTCTGACCTTGTTCTGACCACCACAAAAACAACAACTAAAAATGCAATTTTTTGACCTTGTTCTGACCACGACAACACATGACTAAATTTATACATATACTCCCTACTCTTCCTGATATTGCATTTTTAAGAAATGGATGAACAAACTTACAAAGACATAAAAGAGATGGATGCGTCCTCCTTCGTCTCTGATCTACTAAGATAAGCTTGGACAGATTGTGTTGGAGAGTTCCTCAATTTATAGGCTGAAGGTGTGCGGAATATGTGATCTCTTTTTGTGGTTCTAGTCCAATGTAAGTAAATTGGCGGATCACCTTCTTTTGGTGCATGCAAACTCCACCTAAAAAAAGAAGTCAAACACTCCCAGAACCACATACAAAAATACCTTTGCTTTGCAAGATGGGACCAAGTTAACCGAACCAAAAGGAGAAAAATCAAAACCTTCTATTGTGCTCTTATTTGCGCATTTTTTTACCTCTGTATTATTCTGTTAAAGTTAACTGATATATGGATATTGTAAAAGTTCGATGATATTTTGTTGAAATTATAGAAAAATGTGTATGCATTAGATCATGTTTCTTCGACTACGGCGTTTTGAAAACTATTGTACATGAGTCGTTTCTTGAAAAATTTAAATGGTTTAAAACTTAGAAAAACAACTAAATGCAATCATTATGCCCTTCTCTCTCACCACCAGAACACATAAACTGAACAAAAAACATATACTCCTTAATCTTCTTGGTATAGCATACAAAATGTAGCTAACAAAAACAAACATATAACAAAAAAATACATTAAAAATGCTGAAAGATTGAATTTATATTAATAAAGCCCCAACAACAGCCATTGGGTAGCATAGACACACAAAAGCTATAAGGAAAATATCCTAGACCAACAAAAAAGACATAAAAGTTAGTTCAGATAACATATCCATGAAAGTTTCAAATAACTAGATTGAAAATATTGATGGCACACACGCGAGCGATAGAAATCGGCAAAATGCACTACCAACTCACAGGTTGGCCACCTACTAAACTCCCAAGCTTAAGATGTCGACAACACAGATGGCATCAAGCGCGCTGACATTGCTCATCTGGAATGTGAACAAGGCAACACTTTGAGGTTGCGAGTTGGTTGTTGCTGCAAAGACACCCCACTCCTTGTTGAACACCATTCGTCCATCTTGATCTGCCTTGTATCCAACCCTTGAGAGCGTTCCTTCTCCCAAGCGAATGCCAATGAACCCTCCCTCTCCGATTTTCAGCAACTGACGGACTTTCTTTGGATTTTCTGTGCAAAACAGAACAAATGACAAAAAAGAAAAGGAAAATTAACATGCTATTAGACAAAACAAAATAACAAAAAGCAACACATGTACACAAAAAAGATAAAAGATAAAAATGAAAAATGAAACTGTTGCCGGTGATAGTACAGTTAATGACAAAAACACCCATATATCGCTTTACACAAAAATCCAGTAGATCGATGTTACTATCAACATATTCATATTCGACATGCATACCATCAACTTAGTTTTGGTACTACTGTACAAAAAAAGAGGATGTTAGAAAAATGTATCATCAAATTGTTGGTGATGTTTGTGTTTGTCAAGCGATAAACAAATCGGGCACCAATATATCCCTCATCAATGCCGATGGGCATCCCAAGCCGATCTGCCTCCTGCTCAACCAAATTGGCATCTCTGCTGTAGAAGATGCCTGGAGGGGCTTCTTCCACATTCGTTGGACTGGACGTGCCGCTGCCAACGGAGGTCACTACCATGTGAACTGGTGCCACGTCTGTCGCCCCATATCACATGGAGGCCTCAGAGTCCAGGACCTCGAACACGTCGGGCTTGCGCTCTGCTGCGCTGGCTTTGGTTCTTGTGAACTGACGCTGAGCGCGCCTGGTGGGGGATTGACCTCCAGTTCTCGGCCAAGGAGAGCATGCTTTTCTTTCCTTCGACGACCATGTCTGTCGGGAATGGCGCGGTTGCTTTATTCTGGGAAGATTGATGGCTTAACGGCCAATCAATCAGTGAGATCACGTCGAGGCTCTACCAACGCATCTCCAAGAGATGTCGTAAGATTAGAACGGTCGCCGATGCCCTACAGAGCAACTTCTGGTCGCAAGGCATACACGACACCCTTGGCATGCATGAGATCGGCCAATACCTGCAGCATTGGCAAGCTGTGTAGCGCACCACCCTTTCCAATTGTTGAAACTGCCCGTGCTATACGCTGCCATGGCAGCCGGTTTGTTAGCGCATGTATAGGATAGCTATCCATTTATCCTTTCTCCCTAGATTAGCTCGGTGATTAGCTGATCCATGCAGCCCTTGTACATGTATTTATACCCGTGATGTCAATGAGAAAACTGTGCAGCAAATCATCTATCTTTCTCAAGCTTTCATGATATCAGACGCTCATCCTTGATCGTCTTCGCTTCCGCTGTCTCCTCGCGGCCATGGCCTCTCCTCGTTCTTCCGTCTCCGGCGGCGACGTCAATCCTTTCGCCGCTGTTGAGCCCGTCAATACCGCCTCCCTCCGCCACCTCCACATCCAGGACCATGTCCCCATCACCCTTGATCTCCACACGCCGTCATTCTCTACCTGGCGTACCTACTTCTCTCTCACCTTCCGGGAGTTTGGGATCCGCGATCACGTCAACGGCTCGATCGACGGGCTCGCCATGCTCGGCGACGATCACTGGCTCGCGGTGGACGCCACCATCGTCAAGTGGCTCTACCGCACGGTGAGCCGCGAGATCATCTCGCACGTCATCCGCGACAACGACACCGCGCTGGGGGCATGGACCTAACTCTTCCTGGACAACCAGCTGCAACGTCAGGTACTGCTCACCACGGAGTTTTACACTCTCACGCAGGATGGGATGAGCTTGTTCGACTACTGCCTTCGCCAGCTCCAGTGCCGCCCAGCGGCGGAGCCAGCGTAGACGCGTTGGGTTCAAGTGAACCCAACGACTTTTAGCTGATACGTCCGTGTGGGTACGTATTTGCGTGATATGAACCCATTAAAAAATCTTGGCTGACCCCATCAAATTATACATCACGTCACGTGGATAGGTAAACAAAGGGCCCAAAAGGCAAAAACCCAGGAGCAAAGCAAATGAGTACGGACGCAGCCTGTATATACGCTCGCAGTCGCACACGGCACGCCTAGGTCTGTTCGTTTCTCCAATTTCCACCTCTCGCCTGTTCAGCCTCGGCCGCCGCACGCCAGCGCTCACACCCAGCAATAACGTCGGAAAGCAGCCCCCTGCACCTGCAGACCGAGGTAATTAGATGACATCGCCATATGCCCATATCCCCTCTCTTGTGGATGTTCTATCTATTCTAATAGCAGTGATTTTTTTGCCCTAGTTTTTTGATTTATTTTTCTCCATGGACTTTGATTGATCTAGGATATGGAGTAGTATTATTGAAGGAGAACTCGGTTATCAGATCCAGATAATGATACAGGCACACGAAGGCCACCCATTATTTTGCAGAGGATAGGCTCCAAAAAACCAAAATGAAGCTATATGGAATGTAGTTCTTGAGAATGCTCCAAAAAACTGTATGTATAGATATTTAAGGAAATTACAAATTATTTTGCAAAGATAACATCAAACTAACTTGTCACATTTTCAATGTTCCACGAAGATAAGAAGCTACACCTGGAGCTACAAAGTTATTTAATACTACTCATAATATGTAAACAAGTGATTTTATAATTTTATTGAATCGGTATTCTTGCACTATTCAGTTTTTAATGCAACACAATATGTGATATGTGATGCCGTATTTCTATTCATTATGTTGTTTTCGGGTGTCATAATTTTGTTGTAACATAATGCAAAATTAGACTTTACACTTCACATATTAATACCAACTTCTCACAATGAGCCATGGAGTGAACCCAATGGCCAAATTTTCTGGCTCCGCCCCTGGTGCCGCCTGTACAGCTCCACTTCCGGGGCGGCCTCGGGTCCTCACACGCGCTCGTGCTGGAGTACATCGCCCGAGCCGGCGTTACCCGACGACCAGTACGTGTGCAACGCCACCACTTCATCCTCCACGCCAGCTCCCCTTCCGGTGAGCGTGCACGCCGCGCTGCGTGATCCCAACTGGTCAGCAGCTATGCGTGAGGAGTTTGAGGCGCTCCAACGCAACCACACATGGCAGCTGGTCCCCCGACCACCGCGTGCTAATGTGATCAGCGGCAAATGGGTCTTCCGTCACAAACTCCGGCCTGACGGGATGCTCGAGTGCTACAAAGCCCGTTGGGTGGTGCGCGGTTTTAGACAGCTCGCCGCGTCGCGCAACTGGCACGTCCACCAACTGGATGTGTCGAATGCATTCCTTCACGGCCATCTCGCGGAGCACATCTACTGCCAGCACCCAGCCGGCTTTGTTGATGCCAGCCGCCCCGACGACGTATGCCTCCTCTCGCGCTCGCTTTATGGCCTCAAACAGGCGCCGCGGGCGTGGTACCACCGGATCGCTGGTTTCCTTGTCGAGCTGGGCTTCGTCTCGACGCGATCCGACGCGTCCTTGTTCGTGTACCAGCACGGAGGAGATGCCGCGCATCTCCTTTTGTACGTTGACGACATTGTATTGGCGGCCTCCAGTGACACGCTCCTTCGCCGTCTCATCTCACGGCTCCAGGGCGAGTTCGCGCTGAAGGACCTAGGCGCTTTGCATTACTTCCTCGGCGTGGAAGTGACTCGGCGCCCTGATGGCTTTTTCCTTTGCCAGCACAAGTATGCGTTGGAGCTCCTTGAACGTGCCGGTATGACGAACTGCAAGCCCGCCTCCACTCCGGTTGACACCAAAGGCAAGGTGTCCTCGACGGATGGTGCTCTCGCCGCCGACGGGTCGTTCTACCGCAGCATCATTGGCGCGCTGCAGTACCTTACACTGACGCGCCCTGATCTTACGTACGCGGTGCAGCAGGTCTGCTTGCATATGCATGCACCCCGTGACGTACACTGGGCCTTGGTGAAGGGGGTGCTCCGGTACATTCGCAGCACGCCAGCCCTCGGCCTCACGCTGCCTGCATCGCCGTCACTCGACCTCGTCGCCTACTCCGACGCCAACTGGGCGGGTTGCCCGGACACACGGCGCTCCACCTCAGGGTACTGCATCTACCTTGGCCCGGCACTCATCTCATGGTCTTCAAAACGGCAGCCTACGGTCTCGCGCTCGAGCGCTGAGGCTGAGTACCGTACTGTTGCGAACGCCGTCGCTGAGTGCTCCTGGTTGCGGCAACTTCTCGCGGAGCTGCACTGCACCGTCAGCCGTGCCACGGTAGTGTACTGCGACAACGTCTCCGCGGTCTACATGTCTGCCAACCCGGTGCATCATCGCCGGACGAAACACATTGAACTTCACATCCATTTTGTACGAGAGAAAGTTGCGCTCGGTCATGTTCGGGTTCTTCATGTGCCCACCTCGTAGCAATTCGCCGACATCATGACTAAGGGGCTACCACCATCTGTCTTCACGGATTTTCGGTCCAGTCTCTGCATCACCGACGGCGCCGCTTCGACTGCGGGGGGTGTTGAAACTGCGCGTGCTATACGCTGCCATGTCAGCCGGTTTGTTAGCGCATGTATAGGATAGCTATCCATTTATCCTTTCTCCCTAGATTAGCTCGGTGGTTAGCTGATCCATGCAGCCCTTGTACATGTATTTATACCCGTGATGTCAATGAGAAAACTGTGCAGCAAATCATCTATCTTTCTCAAGCTTTCACCAATGAGCCAGACCAATTGCTCTTGAAGTGGACAGCCAATGGCACCTACTCAGCAAAGTCCTACTACCTAGCAACCTTCCATGGATCAACTATTTGCCACTCCTAGAAGCTCATCTGGAAAAGCTAGGAACCACTGCGGGTCAAGTTTTTCCACTGGCTGGCCACCCAGGATAGTTGCTGGAACACCACCTCGCTCGCAAGCCCCAGAAACTATGCGCCACCTCCTGCTGGATGGCACCTTTGCCCGCCAGGCCTGGCATGAGGTGCTAACTTGGCTAGGAGTGTCATTCCATGTACCTGACTCAGGGCATGCCACCGCTGCAACGCCGGGCAATGGCATCTGCCACCCTGCTCGTGCCCTGGATGATCTGGAAGCACCGGAATGAGTGTGTCTTCAAGAATGTCCGCGCTTCCATTGCTGCACTGTTGGCAGGATCAAAGATGAGGCATCGTCCTGGGCTACGGCAGGAGTGATGAAGGGCTTAGGCTCAGCCTTCACCCTATGAGATAAAAGAGAGAAATCACTCCTAAAGCGAGAGCTAACTGGACCTTGTTTACACCATTCAAATTTGGAAGCAATTGAACAAACAGCAAGAGAAAAATAACATGCACAGAATAAACTGATGTGGATATGAAATGTACCTGATGTGCCCCAGGATTGGAACGAAAATGAACTTGTGGAGGTCAAATATAAGAAATAAAATCACGGAAATTAACATGTACCATGTGGAATATGAAATTGTTCAACTGAAAATCATACCCTCATATTCCAGGTACAGATACATCTTTTGACCAAATTACAATAACTGGCAAGTAATAAGAATACCTTGTTCCCTTTCTGTAATAATTTAGAAGGTTATCACAGAAAAATGAAAAAGGAGCGAATATTCTGTTATCTAAGAGGTACATGCCAAACATTCACAAGAGGTTGCAATGCACCAAACTAGAGTATGCAGCTAAATATTCACAAGAGGATAATGTATGTATGATAGAACTACAAGAACAAGAGTTAATTAGGTCTAGGTTTCAACTATCTTTTTCTAGATAACAGAGTATTCGGTTAGAGTAAGGCAGATTAAAACTAGAGTCAGCATGAGTACAATAACCATGAATCAGTAAGCTAAAAGGAACTGCAACCCGTAGTGGTCGGATATGATTCATCCGGTGGAATTCATCGTCAGGCCACAGCAACATCCATCCTACCCATTCTGCAAAAAGAGTATCATGGTAGAAAGGCAGGTCGTACGATGATATAGGAAAACTCAAACAGGTGACCAAGATGAACGACTCCCTGCTTCAAACTGACTGACAGCTCACTTAACTTTAAGCAAAGCTTATTCTTTCATTTGGGTGTGCACAACCATCAGGTTGAGTTTATCCATAGCACCAGCCATCTTAAACAACGTGGGAAAAGGCAGAAGCTGCCACAGCTAAATGGTTGGATGGATGATGTTGTGGAAAAATTCAACCAGTTAACTGGCTCCCTGCTCCAACCTGACTGCCAGCTCATCCCATCGGGTTGAGCTCAATCAAGTATGCACAAGGAATTAACCTTTTAGATAATTTGAGGCACACGGTCGATATAGCATCACACCATGAAGACGACACTTAGATATGCTAACAAGGTACGACAAACTCGCCTACTCCCCGGGGCAATGATTATGGACGCCCCTGCCCTTTGATACTGCAACACCAACCGGTCGGCTTCCCATGCGTACCTGTCGCTATATAGTCGTCATGGCTTACATCGTGTGGTTCCCTACTTATATAAGGGGCCAAGGATACAACATGTCTGACTCTGACAGTAACCGTGTCATATCCACACTAGTACAATAAAAATCTAGATGTAGCCTGATTCACACAAACTCAACAAAAACAGATAGTCAAATGTCATCCAAGTTGTAGAAATCATCAATACCATGCCATCCAAATTTATATCTTAGGAGGTGAGTCGCTCATGTTTCAGTGAACTAATCAATTCAGGTCTCAAATGGTATCCAGTTATTATATTTTAATTCTTGACATGTTATCCAGAAAATGTACAATATCTTATATGGAAATATGTGTTATATATGGGGTTATTTATAAACACAAAATTTTTGTAGGGATAATAATTAATTCCAGCTATATATTTGTACACCACGAATAATACGGGCATACCTTTTGTGACACTATGTAAACACTAGGAAGAGGAATATAGCTGCACAGATACATATCGCCTAGAAAAACAACAATAGGTGGAAATAATACCCAACCACTGCTTATGCTAATGGCGCTTATGAAGAACAATGTGAGGTCTATGTTCTGCTAGCTCTTATTGTCATATGCGCCACTTCCTTCTCGTGTCATGCAGCTGGGACGAATATAGGTATATATATTTCTTGAGCTATATAATTTGTACTCATGTTTAGTATTCACACACACTTTTGGGTACACAAGTAAACACAACTAATATTGTGTATTATTAACTACTATGGGTTGTGGCTATTGCACAGGTTTGAACAGAACAACGGAGTGTACCAACGTTGTGGCTGCTCAAGTCATAATTGTGCAGATATATGCGGCAAATTAGGTTGGACTCGTGAGAGATGCTACTGCAACAACCATGGCGATTGCTGCGTCGATTTCTAATGAGACGTCACGGTAGTTGATATGGTGGATACAATACATACCGTCTTGTAAATTACTTGTAAGGGTAGTAGATCATCTATGCAACTACCAGCCCAACTACTGCAAGAGATTAAATAAAGACTATTATCAATTTATAAGTGGTAAGTAATTATCTGTTAGAGTTATAATATAAGTCATGTACCCCTTTGTGTTTATCCCGTTGTATAAGGGGTTTCCTGCATATGTTCCACACATGTACATGTATATATATCGGCCTATGGCCTCATGGGAATACAAGTTACTTATTCCTAACATGGTATTAGAGCTAGGTCAATTTTTTTACACGCGGCAACTCGTGTGATTGATCCTTCCGTGACGCCACGGCTGCTTCTCTCTCCGCCGCCGGTTTCCCACGTCCGCTCCTGCTGCTGGTTCCCACGGCTGATCGCTCTTGCCCGACTTCTACTCGAGATCAGGTCGAAGCCGCCTGCTCGTTTTCCTCTCGAGATCGGATCGAAGCCCCCCCTTTATCTCCCGATTGGATCGGCAGCGAAGACAAACTCCCGCACGTCCGCTCCTGCTGCTGGTTCCCACGGCTGATCGCTCTTGCCCGACTTCTACTCGAGATCAGGTCGAAGCCGCCTGCTCGTTTTCCTCTCGAGATCGGATCGAAGCCCCCCCTTTATCTCCCGATTGGATCGACAGCGAAGACAGACTCCCGCACGCCCGCCCCCCGCAGCCTCGATCTCGCAGGCTCCCGCCGGGATCAGATCGAGCAGATCAGGGCGCCTCGATCTAGCAGGCTCCCGCCGGGATCCGATCGGGCTGGACTCCCGCACCCCAGCCCCGGACTTCCAGCCGGCCTCGCTTCCCAGCCGGCCCAGCCCCCACGGGTCCCCGTCCGGCTGCTGCAACGATCCCGTCTCATTCCCGATTGAAGGCTGATTTCGGATCTCACCAAAAAAAATTGTCTGCTGCATCGGGCTATGTTGCTGTCCCTCGCTGTCCAGTGATCTTTGATGGTACTAACTACATCGAGTTCACTGGCTTCATGCGCATTCACATGCGTGGCATCCGTCTCTGGGGTGTTCTTTCTGGCGAGGTCTGTTGTCCGCCACGTCCAGTTCCTCCGGTGGCCCCTACTCCGCCGACTCCGCTGGTTCTTCCTACGGATGCTAATGAGGCCGCCAAGGATGCGGCTAAGCTTGCTGATGAGGCTGCTGCTCGTACTTATGATGAGAGGGTTTTGGCTTATGAGGAGGCTCTTCAGACGTATCATGGTGCTCTGTCTGTTTACACCTAGTGGCTTGATGATGATGCTCGTGCTGCAGCTGTTCTCACTGCTAGTGTTCTGCCTTAGTTTGCTTCTGAGTTTCTGGGTCTTCCTACTGTCTTTGAGATGTGGACCCGTCTTTGTCAGCGCTATCAGCCCTCTGGTGATGTCTTATACCTTTCTGTGGTCCGTCAGGAGCATGCTCTTCAGCAGGATGACTCTACTGTTGATGACTTCTCTGCACAGAGTTCTGCTATCTGGCGCCAGCTTGATTCTCTCCGCAGTGCTGGTTGTCGTACTTGCCCTTGTTGCCAGGCTGTCCAGGCCAATTTGGAGTTTCATCACGTCTACGAGTTCCTGTCTCGGCTCCGTAAGGAGTTTGAGCCCCGGCGTGCTCAGTTGTTTGCTCATGGCCGTATTTCTCTCATGGAGGCACTTTCTGAGATTCGTGCTGAGGAGACTCGCTTACGTGGCACTGGTTTGCTGGAGGTTCCCTCTGTGCTCTCTACTCGGTCTTCTTCCACGCCACCTGCTGCACCGACCCCTTCACGCTCGAGTGCTCCGCCGCTCCGCCGCTCTTGCCCACTCCTTCTGGAGGCTCAGGTCGCCCCCGTCCACATTGCGATTACTGCAACAATGATGGTCATATTGAGTCCCAGTGCTACATGAAGAGGAAACACCTGCAAGGCGCAATCATCCTCTTCAGGGACTTCGTCATCTACCTCGACAGCTTCAGCCATTGCTTTGACTGAGCAGGATATTCTGAGACTTAAGCGTCTGCTCGCGGCTTCAGGTTCTTCCTCGACGGGTACTGCTGGTTCTGTGACTGATGCTTCCCGCACTGAGCAACCGCCCTCTACACAGTCAGGTACATCCCCATGGGTTCTGGACTTTGGAGCTTCTTTTCATATGTCTTCTCATTCTTCCACTTTGTCCTCTCTTCGATTGCTGGATTCTCCTGTTCATGTCTTCACTGCTGATGGTACTCCACTTTCTGTTGCTAGTAGGGGCAATCTTACCATTCCTTCTTATTATGTTCCTGATGTTGCTCATGTTCCTCGACTTACCATGAATCTGTTTTCTGCTGGTCAACTTACCGATTCTGGTTGTTGCGTCATCCTTGACGTTGACTCTTGTTCTGTCCAGGACCGTCGCACGCACACTCTGGTTGGGGCTGGCCCTCACCGCCGTGATTCTCAGGGTCTTTGGGAGTTGGACTAGTTTCATGTTCCTTCCGCTGCCACCACCATCGCCAGTTCCTCCGCTTTAGTCGCCTCCGTTACTGGTTCCTTCAAGCAGTGGCATCATCGACTTGGTCATCTGTGTCGTTCTCGGTTGTCGTCTTTAGTTCGTCGAGGTCTTCTGGTGTCTGTCTCAGGAGATGTCGCTTTAAAGTGTCAGGGTTGTCGTCTTGGCAAGCAGATTCAGTTACCATATTCACATAGTGAGTTAGTGTCTAAGCGTCCTTTCGATTTAGTCCATTATGATGTATGGGGTCCGGCTCCTTTCGCTTCGAAAGGTGGTTATAAATACTATATTATTTTCATAGATGATTTCTCTCGTTACACATGGCTTTATTTCATGACTTCTCGTAGTGAGGTGTTGTCTATTTATAAGCATTTTGCTGCCATGGTTCATACTCAGTTCTCTTCACCCATTCGTGTTTTTCTGCTGACTCCGCTGGCGAGTATATCTCTAAGATGTTGTGTGGTGTTCTTGCTGAGCAAGGAACTCTCTCTCAATTCTCTTGTCCTGGTGCTCATGCTCGGAATGGTGTGGCTGAGCGAAAGCATCGACATCTTCTTGAGACGGCTCGTGCATTGATGATTGCTGCCTCTCTCCCGCCTCATTTTTGGGCTGAGGTCGTCTCCAACTCCACCTATCTTATCAATATACAGCCTTCCGCTGCTCTACAGGGTGGTGTTCCTTTCGAGCGTCTTTTTGATCGTTCTCCCGATTATTCGATGCTTCCCTTGTTTGGTTGTGTTTGTTATGTTCTTCTTGCCCCTCACGAATGCACCAAACTGACCGCTCAGTCTGTTAAGTGTGTCTTCTTAGGCTACAGTGATGAGCATAAGGGCTATCGTTGTTGGGATCCTATCGGTCGTCGGATGCGTATCTCTCGAGACGTGACTTTTGATGAGTCTCGTCCCTTCTACCCACGCCCATCTTCCTTAATTTTTTCAGTGGAGGATATCTCTTTCCTCACTTTTCCTGACTCACCTATCACCCACGTCGCGCCTGTGCCTATTCGTTCCACTCCCTCTGCTTCTCCACCTCTAGTCGATTTGCAGCCACCATCTTCTCCGGTCTCCTCGCCTAGCATGTCACCGGATTCTACACCTTCATCTCCGGTGACTTCTTCATCGCCACCCCCCGATTCTACCTTGGCGATTCCTCCTTCTATTGTTCCATCTTTTCCTCAGCATTACACTCGTCGTTCACGACCTGTGGATGCCTTATTGGATGATTCGTCATCTTCCTATCAGCCTACTTATGGCTTGCGTTTTCGTCCTCGTCCGCCTGTTGATCGCTTTGGATTTCCCACCGCTGGTGCTGCTGTTCTTGAGCCGACTTCTTATTGTCAGGCTGTTGTTCATCCTGAATAACAGTTTGTGATGGCAGAGGAGATTGCTGCTCTTGAACGCACTATAAGAGTAGTAGATCATCTATGCAACTACCAGCCCAACTACTGCAAGAGATTAAATAAAGACTA
Organism: Triticum dicoccoides; assembly: GCF_002162155.2. Lineage (NCBI taxonomy): Eukaryota > Viridiplantae > Streptophyta > Magnoliopsida > Poales > Poaceae > Triticum > Triticum dicoccoides. The sequence goes on along the minus strand of NC_041388.1, from coordinate 697,386,070 downwards.
TTATCAATTTATAAGTGGTAAGTAATTATCAACATGAGTTGGACAGGATGAGCAAGTGGGAGTTCCTTGTCTTCATCCTGTCCAACTGGCTCGCTGTGTCACTACTCTGTGAGTAAACCGCCAAGCGCCACTGGTGTGAAAGCTGCATCATAAGTAGGCTCAAGAGTCACGTCCTATGGGTGCAAACTAAGCTAAGCCACCCTTGTTGGTGGATTGCGTAGCCCTTTTCATCAGTTTGGACTTTAGATATAGCTGGCTAGTGCATGCAGCTTAACATGATAACAGAGCCTAAGGTCTTGAGTTCAAGTCCTGGCTTTCGCAATTTATCCAAAAAATGTTGTTGCCCACTTTCATCGTTCACAATGCCTACCAAGGCAATGCCCAAGGAAGTAAAGAAGTTCATCGTGGAATACATGATGGCTCACATGGATGGCTATGACATTGATGGCCGCATTGACCCTCTCAATACTGGTTGGTCCACACCACGGGCTGTACCTCCCTCTGCTCTCGTTGGTGTGTGAGAGCAAGGTCGCCGCGGAGTTCATCCTCACCTGTCACATCGCCACTAACCTGTTGGAGGTGATGTACCCGCAAAAGGAGAAAGTATGGGGCCTCATCGCACACAAGGTGGCGACTACATTGTCCAAGTACTGCGCTTACTTGGTGGCCTTTCCCCCAGAGCTGCTGCCTGAACACGATGATGGGACATAGCATGCTTACAAGGACTTGAAGGAGTTGAAGGATGAGCTTGGTGGGTGTTGGTGGTACCACCTATCACTGCGAGGAACCAGGTACAAGAGGCTAATAGAGATGAGAGATCGGCAACTGGCAGCAAGAGGCGGCGACAATGGATGCACTGATCGAAAAGGCCAAAGAGAATGGCACAGGTGAGTTTGTGTGGGAGCTTCTGGCCGACCTTTACGGAACTCATAGTGTACATTGCATGTGAAGGCCCACCAAGGAGGCACTCGCACACGGCAGCAAGTTCATCACTGTGCTATGGGCACATGCACGCATACTGGCCTAACCAAGCCGTCCGTTGCACCCTGGGAGGCGCGGCGTTCATTTAAATCATAGAGCATTGGCGTCTTGTGTGCACCCATTTTCAAGGATAGCTTTGCACGCTTCTGTTAGTGTGCTAGCTTGCTTGTTTCCATTAAATTGTTTAATTTTGAATAGTTCTGCATGGTGTGTTAGGATTTCTTCTTGCCTTTCTAAAAGCATGTCAGTGGTGGCTTCATAGCATTACTGATTTGTTGAAGTAATGTACTTATATTTTTCTCCAGTGGAAACTTATGCAATTTCTTTGTGCTCGGCAAATATGCAAAACAAGGAAGTGCAATCTTGTAAAATAAGTGTATATGTCAATAATTTGTGTGCAAAAGAAGAGCATACTACATGCAAACCTTTTGGTTTATTCAATATCTCTCATGAGGTGATCAAGCCACAATTTTTTTACATAAAAAGGGATCCATGATGCTTTTCAAAATATATAGGTACATATTTGCTAACCAGATCTTGTTTACTGCATTCAAATTTGGAAGCATTTGAACAAATAGCAGTAGAAAATAGCATGCACAAAAGAAGTGAGAAATGTACCTGATGTGCCCCTGGATTGGAACCAAAGATGATCCCATGGATACCAAATACAAGAATTCTTTTTTTTTTGCGAATGACAATTGTAATAAATTCGGTTAAGAGAAATCAACATCTTTGTACGATATATGAAATTGTTCAACTGAAAATCATACCCTCTGCTTCCAGGTACAAGATCTTTATACAAAATTAGAATAACTGGCAAGAAATTGGAATATGTTGTTCCCTTTCTGAGCTAATTTAGAAGGCCATCACCCTTTCTTTTACAGAGTGAATGAACATTTATAAGATGTTAAAATGCACCAAATGTCAGAAACATGATCTTACAGCTATCATCAACGATTTAGCTAACAGGAAAACAGTTTATATGCAACTCAAGCAAATACGATAGACACTAAAGTTTTTTTTATCATATAGCATAGAAGAGCTTGTTGTGCAGATATTATTACCCGGGAGAAATGAAGGGGGCTCAAATAACACTCTCCAGGACTGCACTTACTGCAACTCCCGATAATTTCACAAGAACATATCTGACACAAGCTTTTTTATGTTTGGAAATTAACATGTCCTATAAGATCGGGCCCTCAATAACTTTGAGGTGTGCTAAGATGACCACCACAATACCATTGGTGGAAAAGCCCCTTAATTTTTCAGTGCAGAACCGTACAGATTTCATACATGACCGAGCTTTCTGACCTTCTAAACTATACGCTTACAAAACTAAGAAGCACAGATGACCCCAGGTTAGCTGCAACAAGTTCTAGCAAAAAATTTAGGCAAAAAAGAAAACAATTCTAGCAGAAATTGCCACAGCAAACTGGACCTAAAAGACAACCAATACATATGAACCATGTTGTAGGACACCGTACAAACACCTTAAACACCGCGGAAGTTTTGAATCGCATGAAAAAAGTTGCATTACTCGTTCAACCGGCCCTCCCTCTTCATTACCTTTGCACTGTCCACACTCCAGAGTCCAGACCATGGTCCTTGGTACCACGTATGCAGCCTAGAACTGCAAAAACAAAGCAGAGGTAATTAGGTCTAGATTCTGGCTATCCTTTTGTAGATAACTAATATAGTTAAGAGTAAGGCATATATTAAAATAAAAATGAGTATATATAAGTACAATAACGGGAACTGCTTCGTTTGGTAGTCATCCCGGGGAATTCATCCATATCAACATCCATCCTGACCATTCGGCGAAAAGAGTCTACCAGTCCAATGATAGAAAGAAAAACTCGACTGGGTGACTGGGATGAGCTACTCCCTGCTTCAAACTGATTTCCGGTAAAAGGAGACATATTCTTTCAATCGGGCATGCACAGCCATCTGGTGGAATTTATTCATAGCATCAGCCATCGTGCAAAAGGATGGCAGCTGTCATAGTGGAATGGCAGGATGGCCGATGCTATGAACAAATTCAACCAGAGGACATGACTTACTTCGTGGTCGACGAAGGAAACGCGCGCGGCCGTCCAGAGCACGCTCTGGCATCGGAGCGGGCTGCCTCGGCCATCGGTCGATCAGGTGTTCCGCACCCGTCGAGAAGGGCGGAGAGACTGTCGTAGAGCGGGAAGGCGAACCGAAGTCGTCCCGCTGCCCCACGTCTTTGCAGTCGCCGGCAGCCTTAGAGCATCTCCAAGAGGCGCCGAACACGGTGCGCGCAAAAAAAGCTTTAGCGCGCACCCATCGCCTGGTTTGGCGCGGCGCGCAGCGACCGCTTCAGCAGCCGCGTTAAAATGCAACGCACGCATGCCGTTCCAGCAGCGCGCAAAAAATGCAGCGCGCGCGCTCATTCTACAAACTAGAAATATAGGCATTGAAAGCATAAAACTAGATAGATTGCATAGATTTTAAATGATACAAATGTATTTTATATTTTACATCGGAAACATAGATTGCATAATAATAAACGACAAACGATAAAAATGAGATAGATTGCATAAAAAAACTACTCTAAGTCGCACCATGAACCGGTACTAATGCCTCAAAGCCCATTAGTCCCGGTTGGTGGCACCAACCGGGACTAAAGGTCTAACCTTTAGTACCGGTTGGTGCCACCAACCGGGACTAATGGGCATCGCACCCTTTAGTCCCGGTTCGTGGCACGAACCGGGACTAAAGGGCCCAGGTGAACCGGGACTAATGCCTTAGCCGCACGAACCGGGATAAATGCACCCATTGGTCCCGGTTCTGGACTGAACCGGGACTAATGGGCTTATCCGGCCTGGACCAAAGCCCCCTTTTCTACTATTGATAGTAGTCGTACTCATCACCTTCGTCTTCATGGAACTCTGTTGTCAACAAAATTATTGCCATGAGTACATTACGTACTCAACATGCCTCCACGGGGAAGGACGTAATAGCTACATGTGGCTTCAAAGGAAGGCTATATGGCTCATTTGCATAAAGCTAATTTTGTTTGACAAATAAAGCAGTTGGATAAAAGCAGTTTTAGATGAAAACATGTTTTATCTCCAGAATAACTTTCTTCAAGTGAGGATCCTCGATCAACTCACGTCCTTCATAGGTTTCGAGAATAGGGGCAAAGAGGGAATAAGCAAGACAGGTCCTGTATGTTGAGAAAGATTCACGTGTTGTCCATGACCGTGGACACGACTATTCGAATAGTTTTACACTCTGCAGAGGTCGTACACTTTACCCACACGACACAATCCCGACTTGTTGCCACTAGCCATCGCTAGTGTAGTACACCATTTGGTATACCGGCAGGGAGATTTTGACGAGGTCTTTCATTAGACCAAACTTACTGTGCCAAGCCCACTAGGTTTCAACACGGAAGTAACCGCAGTTCACAGTCTGGGCCCCCTTTTGTGCCGAGGATACTCCTCGCAAGGCAGCTATCCCATCTGTGGTACGGCGATGACGACAATAAGAGTGAACTAATTAATTAACCAAGCCAATGCCCATATAGCATGTGGCTGTATTGTTATCACAATCTTCAAATCCAAGACTTATTAGGCCTCATGCGGCACGGACGACTGATTGCCCCCTTCAACCTGTGAAGAGCAGCCAATCGCTCCTTCAATCCTTGATTCAGCTGTCGCCTGCGCCAGTATTCAGACGGTAAGTTTCACTCAGAGTAGAAGAGGATAGAGGACATCAACAAGGGCCAACTGTCCTAGCTCAGCGATAAGTTTCAAGTGTCAATGACCCAAAGGTCATTCAACAAAGCACATATAGGGTGATAAGCATGGCTAAGCATTTCGATAAGCATGGCTAAGCATTTCTACTCTACCGGAATACTATAATTCTACTCAGGTGTCAAGTGAATAGGCGTCAAGTAGATCAAGGTAATGTGTCAATCGACACGCTAGCTACAAGATTAAAAGCATGCATATAGTAACCATAAAACAGAATGCAATTTTGTAAACATAGGATAAATATGATCAAAGAAGGAGGCATGCCTTCATTGTCTAGTCCTTTGGTAACCTGTTTCTATCCATGTCCAACATCGTCGTCATTCCCTACTCGTCGTAACGATAGCAAAAGACAAACAATAAGGCAAGGGGGAATCCTACTCCCGGTGGGAGTAGGACTCCCCTTGGGGCGCGCCTAGGAGACCGCCCCCTCCCCCTCCTCCACTCCTTTATATACGAGGGAGGGGTGCACCCCATGGACACACAAGTTGATCATTGATCTTTAGCCGTGTGCGGTTCCCCCCTCCACCATAATCCACCTCGGTAATATCATAGTCGTGCTTAGGCGAAGGCCTGTTCTGGTACCAACATCATCACCATCATCACGCCGTCGTGCTGACGAAGCTCTCCCTCGAAGCTCTACTGGATCGTGAGTTCGCGGGACGTCACCGAGCCGAACGTGTGCAGATCGCAGAGGTGCCGTATCTTCGGTACTAGATCGGTTGATCGTGAAGGCGTACGACTACATGAACCACATTGTCATAACGCTTCCGCTTATGGTCTACGAGGGTACATCGACGATACTCTCCCCTCTCGTTGCTATGCATCACCATGATCTTGCGTGTGCGTAGGAATTTTTTTTGAAATTACTGCGTTCCCCAACAGTTGCATCCGAGCCAGGTTTATGCGTAGATGTTGTATGCACGAGTAGAACACAAAGGAGTTGCGGGCGTGGGTATATACATATTGCTTGATGTCACTAGTTGATTCTTGATTCAGCGGCATTGTTGGATGAAGCGGCCCAGACCGACATTATGCGTACGCTTTCACGAGACTGGTTCTACCGACGTGCTTCGCACATAGGTGGCTAGTGGGTGTCTGTTTCTCCAGCTTTAGTTAAATCTAATTCAATGAACATGGTTCTTTCTGAATATCAAAAAGCAATCACTATACCGCGTTGTGGTTTTTGATGCATAGGGAAGAACGGTTCTTGCTCAGCCCGTAGCAGCCACGTAAAACTTGCAACAACAAAGTAGAGGACGTCTAACTTGTTTTTGCAGGGCATGTTGTGATGTGATATGGTCAAGACATGATGCTAAATTTTATTGTATGAGATGATCATGTTTTGTAATATAGTTATCGGCAACTGGCAGGAACCATATGGTTGTCGCTTTATTGTATGAAATGCAATCGCCATGTAATTGCTTTACTTTATCACTAAGCGGCAGCGATAGTCATAGAAGTAATAGTTGGCGAGACGACAACGATGCTTCGATGGAGATCAAGGTGTCAAGCCGGTGACGGTCGTGATCATGACGGGGCTTTGGAGATGAAGTTCAAAGGCACAGGATGATGATCGCCATATCGTAGAACCTATATTGATTGCATGTGATGTTTATCCTTTATGCATCTTATTTTGCTTAGTTCAACTGTAGCATTGTAAGATGATCTCTCACTAAATTTCAAGGTATAAGTGTTCTCCCTGAGTATGCACCGTTGCGACAGTTCGTCGTGCCGAGACACCACGTGATGATCGGATGTTATAAGCTCTACGTTCACATACAACGGGTGCAAGCCAGTTTTGCACACGCGGAATACTCAGGTTAAAATTGACGAGCCTAGCTTATGCAGATATGGCCTTGGAACACTGGAGACCGAAAGGTCGAGCGTGAATCATATAGTAGATATGATCAACATAGTGATGTTCACCATTGAAAACTATTCCATCTCACGTGATGATCCGACATGGTTTAGTTGATTTGGATCACGTGATTGTTTAGAGACTAGAGGGATGTCTATCTAAGTGGGAGTTCTTAAGTAATTTGATTAATTGAACTTTAATTTATCATGAACTTAGTCCTGATAGTATTTGCATAACTGTGTTGTAGATCAATAGCTCGCGATGTAGGTCCCGGTTTATTTTTGATATGTTCCTAGAGAAAAACTATGTTGAAAGATGGCAGTAGCAATGATGCAGACTAGGTCCATGATCTGAGGATTATCCTCATTGCTGGACAGAAGAATTATGTCCTTGATGCACCGCTAGGTGACATAACTATTGCAGGAGAAAATGCAGACGTTATGAACATTTGACAAAGCTCGGTATGATGACTACTTAATAGTTTAGTGCACCATGCTTTACGGCTTAGAACCGGGACTTCAAAAATGTTTTGAACGACTGCTACCTCTTGAGCATGCGTTGGTTTTTCCTTGAAGAGGAAAGAGTGATGCATCAAAGCAACGTAAGTAGTTCCCTTAGTTTTCGAGAACCAAGGTATCAATCCAGTAGGAGACCACGCGCGAGTCACCTCGTACCTACACAAACAAATAAGAACCTCGCAACCAACGCGATAAAGGGGTTGTCAATCCCTTCACAGCCACTTGCAAGAGTGAGATCTGATAGATATGATAATAATAATATAAATATTTTTGGTATTTTTATGATATAGATTGAAAGTAAAGATTGCAAAATAAAATAGATTGGAAACTTGTATGATGGAAAATAGACCCGGGGGCCATAGGTTTCACTAGTGGCTTCTCTCAAGATAGCATAGGTATTACGGTGGGTGAACAAATTACTGTCAAGCAATTGATAGAATTGAGCATTGTTATGAGAATATCTAGGTACGTATGATCATGTATATAGGCATCACGCCCGTGACAAGTAGACCGACTCCTGCCTGCATCTACTCTTCTTGTATCCGCGAAATACCGCTGCAGACGAGGAGTGATCGGAAAGTACCACACCACTTTTCGAGGAGCTTTCTTCCTCTTCTTGTATCGAGTGACACCGCACACCGGACATATTGTAGACTCCGCGTGCTCGTCCCGATAAATGATGCAATTGTTCATGCACACATGGTATTTCACGTGCGGTAAATCCAGAGGACACACGATTTTCTTCGCCTCCTCCAAACTGGTCGGGCACTTGTTCCCCTTGGGAAGACGTTCGTGCCAGAATGACATGTTCTCGTCGAAGCATGCGTCGGTCATTTTGTGTTTTACCTTCATCTCCAGGGCCATGAGCGTTACTTTCAGGCGGGTATCCTCGGGCCTGCATCCTTCATACAATGGAGTAACCGCGTCTAACTCAAGTTGATCCATCTTGGCTTTCTCTCGGGCGGCAGCTCTTGCGTTATCCGTCTGCTTGAGAAGCAGCTCTTGAATATGAGGGTCCTGCACCCAGCCCATCGATGGTCCAGCGTCGTCTGCTCCGCCGGCATCATCATCTTCATGATCATGCCCGTCGCCTGCTCCGGCATCTTCCTCATCATCATGTCCTGCATCTTCTACATGATGACTGTGTACAGCATCACAGTCGTGATCATCTCCTGGGATTCTTCGTCTTCTCGCCCGCCCGAGCCGCGGTGGTTGTCTTGCTGCCCTTCCTCATTTCTTGCCCGGCCCGCATGGACGACTTTGTAGTCATCTTCATCACCTTGCCACCGATAGCCATCCATGAAACCACGCAACAGCAGGTGGTCCCGCACCTGCCCGGAATCCGGGTCCGCAATAAGGCTCTTCAGCTTGCATCTTCAACACGGACATCTTATCTCCGTCTCGTTCTTTTGAAGCATCTCGGCCTTCGCGGACCTCAAAAACCTATTCACGATGCCTTCGGTCATCGTGCGGACCATGGTCGCCTGCGGGGTAGAGCAAAACAATATTTTAGAACCAAACAAAAATTTGGCATGACCTTCCCTAAAAATAGGACCAAAAAGAATGCTTAATGCCAAAATTCTCGCCGAAACGGAAATGAATCAACATTCCGGCAAAATATTGGCAACTATCGCATATCAAATACCGGTACACCTCCAAACACAAACACATATGCAACACCACAAACATATGCAACACCACGAACATACATAGATCTAGCTAGGCCGTAAAAAGTGCATGTGCACATTGTTGTAAGGAGAACAACCTAAATATAGCTTCCCCCCTTACTTACCTATTAAAACAAGGTAATTTAACCACTTAATTTGAATGAATCTATGGTGGAAATGAGGTGAAAAAGAGGAGGCACCCGAGACAAGGAGGAGGTGGAGAGAATGAAGTGGGGAGAAAGTGAGTGTGTGGGTAGGA